>NC_041815.1:4800858-5126275 GCF_900964775.1 Scleropages formosus | reverse complement strand
TTATTTTTGATCCTGCGTTTGATTTAATTGCGTAAGAGCAAAAGAAATTTCAGGCTACTTACTGCGAATGTGCATTTTAATGCGGTTTATATCTGATGTGTTATTATCTCATGTTAAGTGGTGGCGCGGTGGCGGGTACGGTGATGGGAGTCTGAAACACAGGCTCAAAGATTTTTCTGAGCTGCATCTGGAGAATAATGGGGCATGTAATGAGACTTGGCTTGAGAAATGTATTAATTTATCATTGATAATAGTAATTGATTTATTAAAACGAATATTGCATTGCCGCGTCTGTAAGAGTCGAACAGGCGGGATGAATGCGGAGCCGCCGCAGGTGATGAAGCTGGACTTCGTGGAGCCGCCCGAGCGCCCGGTCACAGGCCTTTCCGTCTCTGTTCCTGCCCCTCGCTGATCTCTCAGGGATCATAGACCATTTTTTTTAGATCGGTGGCAGATAGCAGATTTTTTTTCAGAACTTATTGGGCTTTTGATGTCTCCGGACTCCGTGACCCTCCGTTTCTTTATTGGATTCGGCCTTGTAAATTTAAGCGACGAAAAGCCGAAGCCAGCAAGGAGTCGGGGCCTGTTGCATTTTTTTGTTCTTACGGCCGTAGTTTTCATCTACGGGGGCAGGTCGAGCGCCTCTTCTGCACCAGAGGCCAGATTCGGCGGAAGGGAAAAGCCCATTGTTATTTCCATGTGACTCGGCTTAGGTCTGGCAGCGCTGGCCCAGAGTTGCAGCATGTAGAGAAAAAAGGAATCTGACCAGTAGGAACCTGACCAGAGTGGAGAATAACTGTCCCGCTGCACCCTGCCTGTGACACCGCCACCTTAGAAAGTCTAACACTAGATGTTGGGAGCTCTACTAGCCCTTTCTAGGTTTTACTAAATGACAAAATTAAATCATGGTGCATCTCGACTCCGCTGATAGGGTTACGCAGGCAAGTGAACACAGACGACTGCAGGATTTATTTTGCTAACTGAATCTTTTCAGAACCCTCTTGAGGTCTGCGCACGAGCCATCGAAGTGACGGATGAAGTTTTCGCTATAAAGGATATATTCATGTTCAAGCATTACCAGATGATATTAAAGTTTAAGCCCTTGGCTTTTTTACATTAGACGATAATACTTTCCACTGCTCGGTTTCCTTTTTAATGACGGAGTTACTCTTTTTTTGCGGCCTTTTTGAAGATAATTTTGAGAACGAAGAGACATTATAACTTTGTACCTCAAGAAAAGTCCATAATTACAGTGGGAAAACTTCAGAGATCAGGAGCTGCTTTTTTAGGGAAAAAAAATCTATGTGGATGCTATGAAGGGAAAGTTAGGCTTTCCTCTGCTGCTCAGCATTTTAAACTGAAAAGCATTGCTGCATCTTTTTCTCTGCCATTAAAGTGTTTTATCCAGCGCATCTGAGTCCGAGCATTTCACTAAACAGTGATTATAAATGTCAAGTGTCTGGTTACACAGCTTGACAATTATGAGCAATTTCTGGAGTTTAATACAGTGTTAATTTAATATTTTTAATCTGTTGGATACGCACATAATTTAAATATGTATATTTTTTTCATTCATGGGGGTTTGGCCAGGTCTTGCTCTCCGGTGGCTCTGGGGCTCGAGTCCCGCTCGGGGTACCTTGTGATGGAATGGCGTCCTGTCCAGGGTGTGTCCCCTCCCCCTCCAGCCTTGCACCCTTTGTTGCCGAGTTAGGCTCCGGCTCGCCACGACCCCACTCGGGACAAGCGGTTTCCAACAACGTGTGTGTATTTCATTCATACGTTTACTGCTTCTACCATTGGTATTAAGGTTTTAGGACACTTTGTTAGAAGAGCCATAATGCACAGATGTGTTTTTACAAGCACAAATTTGGAGGTGTGTAACTTTTGATGCACACACTAAGAAATCGCTCAGATTTTCGGGCAGCTAGGCCAAATTGGCTCTTCCACGTAAGCAGAATACAGGCTGTGGCTTGACGCCGGTCTCCTGGAGCCTCCTTTCACCACGTGTTGTCAGGCTTACATTATAGATCTAACAGCCACCAGCCCACATACAGGATGAACGTGGGCGCCTGGGTGGAAGATAAAAGATGGAAAAGGGCAGTTGTGGTCAGCGGGTCGGGAGGGAGCTAGCAGGGCATTTGGCTGACCTCTGACCCCTCACAAGAGACCTCACATGCTGGACGGGCCTGCCAGTGAATGGACTGGAGGTCCCTTGTTCCTCCTGGGAGGTCTGTAAAGGGTCACTCCACTCAGCTGAATGAGGAGGCACGTCCTGCTGCTCCCCCATGGCAGAGTAAAACAGAGCTGTGAGCACAGACCTGTGCCCTAGAACAGCAGGATTTGTGCTTGTGATGTACAAATACATATTATGTAATGCAAACCATTGCCAAAGGTATTTCCTTGGCTTACAAGTGTATAGCCTGAACCTGCTTATAAATCTTGATATCTTATGAAAAAGTAGATAGGTAGGTAGCTACTGGAATGTGTGCACTATGACAGCAGCTGTACAAATAAGCTCTGCTTCAGAAGTATAAGCTGTGCTTAAATAACCATGTGTACATATCTTAGCCCTTATCCTGTTGTGAAATGCACTTTTTTGCTCAGCTGTATGTCGTTTCAGAGAGAAGCATCTGGCCAACTCATAAATGTAAATATCTAGATTTACATTTCTTTATTTAGCAGACACTTTTCTCCAAAGTGACTTCCAGTGAACTCTATGTAGTGTGATCAGCCCACACACCTTATTCACCAAGGTGACTTACACTGCTAGATACACTACTTACACTGGGTCACTCATCCATACATCAGTGGAACACACACACTCTGTCACTCACACAGTATGGGTGAACCTGAACAGCATGTCTTTGGACTGTGGGAGGAAACCAGAGCGCCCAGAGGAAACCCACACAGACACAGGGAGAACATGCAAACTCCACACAGACTGGGGATCGAACCCACGTTTTCTCGCACCACCCAGGCACTGTGAGACAGCAGCGCTACTTCAACTCCATTTCAATGAATGTGCTAAATGCGAATATGCCGGTAATGATTACGCTGCCCGCAAAATTGATCTGCATAGCCATATGACCTTCAGTACGATCCAAGTTTTTTTCTTTTTTTTTTCTTTTTAGACCTTGGTGTAAGCCCGGGCGCGAACAGCGTTTCTTGGAACAGAGTCATGGTTAAATGCAGCCTCAGTAGAGCTAAAATACTGCTCTGAGGTTCACTGGGATGAAGAAGAGAGTGGTTTGTTTACAAGTCTCTAAGTGACAGTCTATGTTTACACATGTGATTCCAGTAGGCTGGAGCAACTTGTGTTCCATGACCTCCTCAGTTTCCGGTGCCTTGTGTTAACACTACTAATACGTAAAGGATGTGACTGAATGAAGCCCTTGGAGGAAGGTGATAGCCTCCGAAAGAGCAGAGTAATAAACAGTGGCTCTGTTTGCTTTAACATTGTTTAGCTTCAAAATGTGACAGCGCTGATGAGCCCAGCATGATCCGAGGAGAAGATTAATGACGTGATGAGACTTTTACTGCAGAAACTGGCTTGGAGCAAACTGCAGAGTTTAGATAGTGTTGAAATAATGCTAGAATTATGTATTTGGCTTTAAGAAACAGCGTGGTGTTTTAAACACTTTCCTTTTGGTTCAGGGCAGAAGGGCCTGGGTGAAATCGTTTGAGTTTAGTACATGTCAGTGTTTTTGCCCAAGATCGCGTCGCATGTTCTTTTCCCCTTTCTTCTCTCAGCACTTCCACTTGCTCACGTTTCGGTCACCCCTCGACTCGTTTTGTCTTCTCCTTTCAACCATCGACCCGTTTCCAGCCTTTGTCTCGCGCCGTGCTATGTTTCCGCCAGAGCCATTTGAACGGGTCTGGCACACAAGGACGTCGATCATTCCCCTGTAGTGGGTGTCACCGCGGCGTCTTCGATTATCATAAATGACTATCAGCCTATTGAACAGGCCTGTCAGGGTCCTGGCTCTCTCAGCAAGATTTATGGCCTCTGTGGGCTTCTTCGATCTCCTCCCTCCATGGGCCCAAGGCTCTGTTGTGCTAATCCACATTTAATGAATCCAGCAATTCTTTTAATGCCAGTACACAACCCGCAGACCATTTTGTCTGGAGTATCTGTTACCACCCTGGTTTTTTGCTGGGGCTTCGCCACAGGCTAGGGTTATTAATGTGGAGGCTGTAGGGGGACCTAGTGCTTATTCTCTTTAGGCTGACGTGCTCATTTTGGCTGATTCCTGTTCAGGACCTCAATGTCCACCTTCCACCCAAACAAGGGAATATGAATAGATTTATTATTATTATTATTATTATCATCAGTCAGTGTTAAACTTTACAATGATTCACCCATTTACACAGCAGGATGTTCTTGCTGTCAGTTCAGGAAAGTAACGGTACTGCAGCAGAGGTGGGATTTGAAATAATACATTTGATATGTAATGGTAATGGCCCTGTGCTGCCCACTGAAGCAGTCGACGTGTGATAATCGTAATGTTTTGATTGCTATTTGGTTGCAAGAGCTTTGAGAGATTTAAATGTACCCTTTAAAGATTTAGGCAGCTAAGTGTTTTATTGAATCACTTTGGATTCAGTTGAGAATCTTTATTGAGGCTACAGCAAGAAGGACCCTCTTCTGAAAAGAGCCTAATATTTCTTGGTTTTAGTGCCACTATATATCGTTTACCAGAACTGTTACTGTTCGACCAAATGTCATTTGAAAAACAAACTTGGTGCATTTCAGGGGAGGGGTTGGTCGCATTCAGCTGCTGGCGGCATTGTGATGTCTGATTTTGAAGACTTAGTAAGAGTGCTCTTTGTCCAATGGAAATGCCTTAAGGGGAATTATTGCAAATAACAAATGTAAGAAATTGTTAAAAAGATTTTCAGTCACTTAGTCAAAATTAAGGGTAAGTCAGTCAGATGTTTTTTTAATGGGTGCCAAATGCTCCTCATACAGTATGTGGATCTTCATTGTGTCACATGAGAGGTCAGTATAATCTGCCTGTCCTTTTTTTGGTATGATTTTGTTATGGATAAATAGGGTCTTTTAATCATCTGTTCTGTTTTTATTCTTCATAGCATCCAGTCATTTCAAGGTATTGCCTCCCATCCCTTCCCATTACATGCTTTCTGCATTTCTGTTCCCCTGGGTTGCGTATCATTGGCAGGTATCCGTATCGTCGTGTCACTGTCTGCCTTAATTACTGTTTTCGTCGGTCTGGGACAGGATTAAAATGGACGAGTAATTTGCAGCAAATATGCCTATCTGGGTATCAAATCTCCCATCGCAAAAATGGAAAAAAAACGGGAATGTCTTATGAGCTGGGAAACGTCGCCAGCCCTCTTTCTTCCCTTAGATGTGCTTCCCATTTCCTGCACCGCTGCTCAAAAGAAGGCAGCAATGGCGAGTCGCTGTCCTGTCGTTAACAGTGAACCGCCGCCTTGGCCTGCTTCCATTGGACATGTGCTGAGGGGGGGCACGAGAGTGCAGGGGTGGAGGGGTTGTGCTGGGCGGGGAGGCCAGACTGCATTTCAGATTTGGCTTTCTCTGCCAAATCTCAGCAAGCATAAGTGTGTGTGTGTGTGTGTGTGTGTGTGTCAACTCTGTGTTTGAGCATATATACAACATTTCATTCTACTGTATACAAGCTAGGGGGTACGGTGGCGCAGCGGGTGTGTGTGTGTGTGTATACAAGCTATATAGAGGAATGACAGTAAAAAAACAGCTTGAACTTGATATGCGAATGCTAAATAATTCTGGTGTCTCAACTTAAAGTCACGGCTGGGACCAATAGACCATTTGTAAGTGGACTTGTTCATAAATCCAAAGTCCCTTTTACCATATGTCTCACACGCATACACACACCTTCTCAGAAACCGCTTGTCACGGCAAGCCAGAGCCTAACCTGGTAACACAGGGTACAAGGCTGGAGGGGGAGGGGACGCACCCCAGACAGCACGCCAGTCCGCCGCAGGACACCCCAAGCAGGACTCGAACCCCAGACCCGCCAGATGTGGGAGCTGGCCAAACCCACCATGCCCCCGCACCCCCCGCACACCCCGCCATATGTCACAATGAATTAAAAGTTTAATAACACCAGTGTCTCTCAATTTATTTGCCGGTTAGATTCTGTAAAAGTCTCGGATAAAGCTATAATACATTGCATGTACGTTTACTCTTTTACATTTATTCATTTAGCAGATATTTTTTCTCCAAAGTACATTTCTCAACAGGCCAAAAGCTTTAGATAGACAAACAGTTGGCGAAGTACGGTTAGTTTGTCACGTAGTGCTGGAATGTTTGCAACTCAGACATTCGCAATACATCCGTAAGAGCCGGCGCGTTCATCGCTTTGTCTTCACGTCCGTGAATATCCGAGCGCGTCTGTTGGAAGTGGCAGCGCAGGAAGAAGTACCGTCGGCAAAGACGAAGGGATTCAGAAGTGATGCATGTTGGGATGGGGATATGCTCGCGGAGCAGGCGCCCCGGTCCAGTTTACAGACGGCTATCGAGCGCGACTTCCACGTGGCGTTGCGGTTAACGCCACATCACTGGGGGTTGTGGGGGAGACGGCATTTCTGGCGCCTGCCGTTTGCGCTCCGCGCTGCCCTCCTGCAGCGCCCGCACATGCACGGCGACCACGTCTAGAACGCCCCCTCATCTTCCAGCTCGTGGTTCACATTAGCCCGGAGCCTACACCCGTTCTGCCCGCAGTCAGCTTTTCTGCAGATCAGCACCCATCTGTTCTAAGGGGTGGAGGTGAAAATAGCGGCAGATGAGTTGGAGCCTCGCTGTCAGTTTCAGGCTGGGGTTCCTGCCACGAACCCCCCCCCCGCACAGCACTTCACCTATGCAGCCAGGACTCTTCAACATCTAAAAAAAAAAAAAAAAAAAAAACTCTGTGCACGCACACACGCGAGTGTGTGTGGCAAACGGGGGAATAAACCTCAAACAGACTCCCAAGTCCTAAATTAGGTTACGTTGCTGGCCTTCACTTTAGGCGTGACCCTTGAATTAACTTTAAATGGAGTATGGAATTAGTAATGCTCTCTGGGTACGTTTTCAGGGGAGAACACATCAAGCTGAGTTAACTTTCGTTTAAATACAGAATCTGTCCAGCAAGTCTTTACATCATTATCTTCAATTTCCTTTTCCCTAACCCCTTACCTGCCATTCTCTCTGTTATTCTTCTTTCCTTCCCTAAAAGAAGGAGAGACGATCATTTAATCCGGTTCCAGCTCACTATTAACATAGTCCGTCCCCAAGGTTGTAATTTTTCCATTCACTGAAAATCGTCCTTGGGTCGGAGGGCCGTATGACTGTCCTATTATTGCGTGCTGTGGGAGATGTTTGAAATGAGATGCGTTAAAGCGCAGGCTCTAGAAGGTTTTCGAAATGTTATTGCAATGCAGGGACAAGGTTCCTCCGAAACGCTTCCCAAAAAAAAAAGCACGTTGTCAGCCTCCCTCCGGTGGCAGCGGTTGAGAGGCATGATTCAACACCACATGCTGGACTTCGTACACGGAAGAATAACAAACAGCTTAGAACCCTCGGAAATGCAATCCTCCAGCGGATGGTTAACCCACCTTATTTGTTTATAATTCAAACGGACGTATCTGTGTAGTGTTTTGCTGTACTGGGCAACTACATGTACAGACAGTGCTCTCCAACGGGTAATTTTCGTGGTGCTCTTTTTTTTTTTTTTTTTTTCCACTGGCTAAACCAGTAATAACCGCATATTTAAAATCCCCGCAAGGCAAGTTCATTCATTCCGCACCTCGAAAGAAAACATACTCTGTGTGAGCTGAACACCGATGGATAGAGATGAACATGAGTCCCCCACCTCCTTGTGTGAAGTGGTTAATATAGACTTCCAGACAGGGTTTTTAACATTTATTTTTCTTACGATAGTGAAACCTTCCTGTAGAAATTGCCCCGAGGGCTTGTGGGAAGCATGGCCACCGTGCTCTTTGGCAGAATCCGCCCAGACCGTAGGGTTCGGCAGCAGTGATGTCAGCAGTGAGTCCAGCGCAGGGGCTGTTCCCAGAAACCCCCCCCCCCCCCCCCCCCCCCCCCCCCACACACACACACACACACACACACACACACACACACACACACACACTGCCCTTCCTCCTAATTGCACGGCGTCCGATTTCGTCCCTCTTATTTCCCAACGTGTCCTTCGACCGCTTGAGTCTCACTCCGGGACAAAGGGTCACACTTGCTGTCTTTTTTTTTTTTTGTTCAGAGTGACACCAAGCTTGTAGTGAAATTAACTACTGTGTGTGTCTGTGTGTGGCGGTGAATTCGTGCGTACGAGGGCTTTGACTCGGTGGGTCATTGAGACACGTTTAACGTTAAAGAACAACAGAAGTTACAGGCAGTACGCAGCATTAATGAATCATTTTGAAGAATACACAATAAACCCTATAGAAATAGCACAATTGTCTACAGAGATGTGTATGACCATAAGTAAGTTAAATGAGAATAGCAGGGGCAGAACAGAAATAAGTGCAGTAAATAACACTTTAATAAATGTAATATGTAATATTTGAGGGGGGTGCGGCGGCGCAGTGGGTTGGACCGGGTCCTACTCTCCAGTGGGTCTGGGGTTCGAGTCCCGCTTGGGGTACCTTGCGGCGGACTGGCGTCCCGTCCTGGGTGTGTCCCCTCCCCCTCCGGCCTTCTGCCCTCTGTTGCCAGGTAGGCTCCGGTTCCCCGCGACCCCGTATGGGACAAGCGGTTCCGGAAATGTGTGTGTGTGTGTGTGTAATATTTGAATTAAAATGTAATATTTAGGAAAATATGCTGTGTTAACAGGGGGCGTGGCGGGTCCTGCTTTCCGGTGGGTCTGGGGTTCGAGTCCCGCTTGGGGTGCCTTGTGATGGACTGGCGTCCCGTCCTGGGTGTGTCCCCTCCCCCTCCAGCGTTACGCCCTGTGTTGCCGGGTTGGGCTCCGGCTCCCCGCGACCCCGCTTGGGACAAGCGGTTTCAGATGGTGTGTGTGTGTACTGTGTTAACTGTGAAGTCTTAACGGTTTTCTGTTTTGGATTTTTGGAGCTGGACCAACAAAAAGAAACTTGATTTCTGTTCACGTGTGATGTGGGTTATAACGTGCAGCTCAAGGACTGAAGAAAGGATGTTGCATGAGGGGAAAAATATATTAAATTATCAAATAATAAAATTAAATGACAAATTGGATTATTCCCTCCACCTGCTCCCTCTCTCTCTCTCTTTCTTCTTTTATGTTCTGTAATCTTCTTTAATCGTTCTGCTACAATCGTTTTCAGGTAATAAAGGGTTTGAATTCTTCGTCTGGTCTTGCAGGGTTAGGCTCCGGATCACCGTGACCCTGCTTGGGACAAGCAGTTTCAGACAATGTGTGTGTGTGTGTGTGTGTGTGTGTGTGTGTGTGTGTGTGTTTGTGTGTGTGTGCGCACGTGTCTTCACCAACAGGCCAGCTTCCAGTTCGCAGGCGCTCTCCAGTACTCATGGATCACCGTCTGTCTCTCTCCATCACTTGGAGACTCCTGGTCCAAAAATAAATGCAAAACAATTTTCCAGCGCATATGAAATTATTTATTAATGCAAATGGGGAGAAAAAAAAAAAAAAAAACTTGAAAACGGAGAAGTTCCCAGCCTTTCTGCTCCTGCGTCAACACTGGTGAATCATTCTCCCAATAAGTCTTCCTCTGTATTCCCTGCAGAGGGAATCAGGTAAATGAGGCAATTGGTCATTAATTGAGCGTTGCTGTAACACAGCTACACTCCCTGCCCTGGCAACAGCGCTTTACACTTTATTGATTTCTCTTGCAAACCAACAGTAAGCCCTGAAATAGACATTTTCGGAAGAAAATAGCAGAGGACCTGATCATTAAGGCAAGTGTGTTGCCTCTGATGGTCATCGGGATGCTGAAGGGGTTACCCCCCCCCCGAACATATGGCAGGTCAGTGAACTATTCCCTCCTTCCTGGGGCCGAGCAGTCCACCTCCAGCCCGGCAAGGCCTCTACGCTGGAACGTCTTCTCTGCCGTGTGCAATCGATGGTCTCTCCATCTGGGCTGTGCCGAGTGGACAAGCGTTTCTGCTGGACGATGCCCAATAAATATGCTCATCCTGACCAAGGCTCTTACTTTCTTCTGGATATCGCCTGTACCGCAGCCCCTTGATTTTGTAAAGAAGCTGTGACCTTTCCTTCCAACATGGTAGCTTTCTTACTTAGTCGCATACATGCATTAGTAAACGAGCATGGACCGTACCTGTGGGTGTGCATTTAAATTCTTTGCATTTATCTGACACTTTTCTCCAAAGTGACCTATGAAGCATCTCACACACATCAAACACACACATCATCTGAACCGCTTGTTCCATACGGGGTCGGGGGGAACCGGAGCCTAACCCGGCAACACAGGGCGTAAGGCCGGAGGGGGAGGGGACACACCCAGGACGGGACGCCAGTCCGTCGCAAGGCACCCCAAGCGGGACTCGAACCCCAGACCCACCGGAGAGCAGGACCCAGTCCAACCCACTGCCCCACCGCGCCCCCATGAAGCATCTCTTTTTAGTAATTTATCCATTCATACCGCCGGGTAAATCTCATACTGGAGTAATATAGGGTAGGTACCATGCTCTAGGGTACTGCAGCAGGAGGTATGATTTGAACCTGGATCCTTTGGATGGAAGGAGGTAGCAAGTCCCTGTTGTCTCTAAGTTGCATTACTAACGCATGTTTAATGGATTGGCAGCATTTGTGTGGGGATGTGACTTGGCAGCTCACCCTCGGAATGAGCCCGCTTTCTCATTTCGATTCAATTCAATTCAATTTATTTTTACAGAGCGCCCTTCTCATGCAGTGACACATTTCATTCCTATCCTGCCCCTTTTACAGCCTCGACGGTGCAGCTGGATACAGAGAAAAAAAAAAAGATTAACAGAAAAACCTCTGGCTTTCAGCGTCTCTCCACTGAGACAGACAGGGATGTGTTTTACTACATGTGGAGCTTGCAACAGAGCGTTAATTCAGAAAAAGAGGCTTTTCTTTGGAAAGCGGGTTTCTTAGGCAGCGGAGGGCCCGGAACGAGGCTTTCGCACTGTCGTCTCGCGGTGCGCACTTTGGTTCCCCAACACCGACCGCTGATTACGAGTGTGTCCGCCTCGCCGTCTGCCAGCTCGCCGTGAGGTCTGCGCTTCAGGGTTCAGGGTGCCGGAGGCCTCCCTGCTCTGCTGCATGTGGAGCAGAGCCAGGACATTGCGCCGGAGGCGACGGGTCCGTTCCGTCCACAACCCCCCCCCCCCCCCTTTCTCTCTCTCTCTCGATGGTGATGTCGAAGGAGAAGCGAACCTACATATAGAAACCTACTTATAGAAACGCCAAGATCTTGTCAAGATGCACCGCTGGCCTTTAAACAATAGTGGCAGTGAAAGAAAACCAGCTTTGAGCAGACTAGCTTGTTGCCAGTTGTTGGTTTAGGAGAATCTCCAAATCTGTCATTTTTTTTTTTTTTACTTGTTCTAATTTTTTAAATGTAACATTTATTTAGTCAGTTAAGGTCAGTTGAAATCCAGTTCTCATTTTCAGCGACGAAGGCAGCCTCGCGCGCACGGGGACATCGTAACGGCATGTCTCTGGACCGCGGCGGGAAACCGGAGCACCTGGAGGAAACCGCAGAAATCGTGAGCTGGAGCACGGCTCGAACCTGTAGCTGGGAAGCAGCTCACGCGCGCTGCTGTGAGCACCATCCGAAATGTTAAGAGCATGTGAATGTGGCTCGTGGCAAATACGATCAGGTGGTTCTTTTTTGCAACACCTCCCCGCCAAGTGATCAGCGGCAGCCAGCCTGTTACCCGTGACATAGAGCCCACCAAGTCTTGCCCTCGGCAGCACACAATGTCCTCTTTGTTAAAGCCTCTGGACTACGGGCCACACTTTCACGCCAGTGTCCACACGGGGTAGCAGCACAGCTAGCCCAGACCACGTCCTGCCGCACAGCGCGGTGAGATCCTCACAGCACCAGCCGGTGGGTTTTCACATCGCCGCCTTGGCCGAGGCTCCTCAAAAGTGCTACGGTGGAAAATTGCGAGCGCAGCCGGACAATGGCCTCCCGCACACGAAGCCATTGCCATGGTGCCTGAATGTGCTGAGCGGCGCCCTGCTCCTTGTCTGTCTCACTATAGCTGTTCTTGCTCTTTGCGGCTGCTGCTGTACATTTTGCTCTGGGCCGCTGAATAATATCTTTAAGTGTTCATAGGAAGCAGTAATAGGGGATGGCACAGTGGCACAGTAGTCTCACAGCACCTAGGTGGTGTGAGGGGACATGGGTTCGATCCCCACTCAGTCTATGCGGGATTTGCCTGTTCTCCCCATGTCTGTGCGGTTTCCTCCAGGTGCTCTGGTTTCCTCCCACAGTCCAAAGACATGCTGTACAGATTCACCCATAGTGCGTGTGTTCCACTGATGTATGGATGAGTGACCCAGTGTAAGTAGTGTATCTAGCAGTGTAAGTCACCATGGTGAATAAGGTGTGTGGGCTGATAACACTACATAGAGTTCATTGGAAGTTGCTTTGGAGAAAAAGCTTCTGCTAAATAAATAAATGTAATAAAAGACAGAATGACTCATTTTGCAGCACAAATCGTGTGGGCACCTCGCGGTTAACAACTGTGACTGCAGCACGTGAAATCCAGCTGGGTTTTGCTTCAATCTGTGTGGTTACTATGAGCAAACATGCTGTCAGTCAGAAGGAAGTACCATGGTACAGCCCAAGGTACCCCTTGGCACACTAGCAGTTGCCTGGTGTGCAAACGCAGCATCCGCTCTTCCCAGCAATAAATCTCCGCATCCAAATGGTCTGAAAATGCCGGCTCCGAATGCTGGAAAGGGATGGCCGAACCCCAGTATGCACCAGTTGTCTTTGGATTTCTCTGCTTTGTTTTATGAGGGGCCCGTCCAAGCTAACCATTCCCATCATGCCTCACTCCCAAACACGAAGGAAGCACAGACTTGCAGCCACTGGCTGCTGTTTCTTCTGTCTCCTGTTTTTTGAACTTGAAGCCAAAGTATAGCACATGACAAATCAGATTTGCTCGATGAAAAACAAGATTAATCAACTCTGCGACCATTGTTATGTTGCAACTCGGAAAATCTGCCGCCAGGTTTTTGTTAGGGAGCAACGCTTGCAAAACCCCGAGCCTTACATAAGCCGTGAAGAAACTATTGAGAAGCTTCTGAGCAGCTCGCAGGGCGAGCTGACGTTTTGAAGGATCTGAATCCCAGCCTTGTGACGTTTACAGTACAATTAACAATGAATAAGATGTGGCCATCTGTCGGGGGGGTCAGCGGTCAGTGCGCCGAACTGCCCACCTGCCCATCTGTTGAGCCAGCAGTTCTGAATAGGGCCGGAATTCCTTCGCTGCTTCCGGCTGCAGTGTTCGTTCATGGCTGGAAATTGGAAACGGGTCCTTAATCCTGCTGGTGCCAAAAGCCTCTGCCAGCCCGAGTTACATGATGACACCTCACATGTGTTCGTCTGCTCGGGATTTTCAAGTTGTTTCCGTACCGTGTCGCACCCAAGATGCAGCATGTGAAGAAAGGAGCCTCTTTACATTAGACTCAGTCATGCAGGAGACACTTTTCTCCAAAGCAACGCACAGTAAACAAAAGTGCATTTCACAATGGAGAAGTTATGGATGCGGACTTGCAAAGCTCGTAGCGCGGTCAGATCGTCTGATCCCGCCATTCTTTGCAGGCGCACATTAATTAGCTGCATTTAGAGCTGGGAGTCCGGTAGCAAATGTGAAGATAATCATGAAAGATGCCGTTGTGCAAGTTTACATTGCTGTTTGGAGGTCGAGCGAGAAGCGGGTCCTTTTTGAGAGTCTTCTTAAACGTCGAAAGGGATTCGATCGTTCCGAGGGAGTTCATTCCACCACATCAGAGCCAGAACTGAGAACCTGTGGACTTTAGATTTCAGACATCTTGAGAGTGAGACCACCAGGTGGCCAGAGGTGGAAGAATTTATAGCTCTTGCTGGAGTCGAGAGTCTGGTTTTAGGAGATTCATCACGGTATAACGTGAAAATATTGTGCGCTCGTTGTAATCCAGGCCAAAGCTGACTGCCTCGTAGGTCTAGGTGATTCTCACCACCTCCCACTCGAGTCCCTGGGGACACTGTGGTCAGAGGAAGCATGTCGAACGGTGCCTGCAGGCGGTCCAGAAGCGCACGGTCCATCTGCGTGCGGTTGGTCTCCATCCACCCGTGCAGCAGCACGCCTCGAGGCCTGGTGAGCGGGACGGGGCCTAGAACCACAGCTTGCCGCCTGTTTGCTGGCGCAGCCAGGGATTGGGATAAACCCTGTCCCTAGCTGCCCCGCATGGGAGGGATCTTTGCAGGCTGCCAGACCAGCCTGCTGCCCAGAGGCACGATCAATACTCTCTCAGCAGGGGACACAACACAAACATTTCATATGCGGTTAACCTTTGTGAAACACAGAGACGTGAATAGGTACTCATTAGCTTAGTGATTGCTCGAACCCCTCTGTTTTCCTTGAGTGGTTTAAATATTGAGTTTGCTATTGTTCTTGTTCTTTCACGATCGAGCGGTCTGATATATTATCCTCCCGTATTCTCATGTTCCTTACCCGCTAATGGAGTGCATGGAGTTCAGGGATATAAGTTTGGGATATAAGTATGGGAAATAGCTTAGTTGTGGAGGAGTGGGATTAGTGTGGCTGCAGTTTCGATGTCAAGTCCAGCGTGCGCATGCGTGTATATTCGTGGACAGGAGATTTGTAGCTTAGATTGGGGGAGGAGGGAGCAACTAAAATCCAGCTTGTGAAGCTGCAGTGAGAGTTAATTGCTCAGTTTCCAAAACTGTATCGCTGTGATTTTCTTCACCGCGCAACACTTTGTTAAGAACAGTCATTTTTTTTCTACCGCTTTAAAGCACAGATATAATTTTTTTCTCCCGAAACGTTTTGTAGCACCATGTAGGTTTGATAGTCCTTCAGACGGAGCTGGTGATTCGTAAGAGTTTGGCCGAAAAGCGGAGACACGGAAAGAACGAAATTCCGAATTTTCACTTCTCGGCAAGTTTCTTTCCTGCGTCGCATGTCATTTTCAGCACCAGGTGTGAGATTGTTTCTGGGGTACTGCCGGTTTCGCGTTATAAATATTTAATACAGGCATTGTCCGAGTGCCAAGATTTCGTGAAACCTGTGCGCCCAGAAAAATAAATATTTCATGCCATTTTCTGACTAAAATGGAAAGTGATCTGGCATCGCGGTTTGCCCTGAATGGCGTCCACATACACGGCCAGCCCGTCGCTGGAGAGGAAATACTTTTCGTGGAGTGTAGCTGGGGAGGTGTGTTCTACCCTGCGGGGATCTCGCCGATTTCCCCCCCCCCCCCTCCCCGCTACACCTCTGCAACTTTTTCTCAGCTGGCACCTCCGACTTCATTTACACACATTTACAGAGAGATGCAGTGTTCCCGTTATCAGTCAAAATGGCCTGGAAACAATTATTAAAGTGTTTGGCTGATTGAATGGAAGGAGACTTATAGGAGAAAATTCAGGACATTCTGGCAGGGGACTGCTAGAGACAAAAAAAAAGAATCTAATATAGCAGAGTCACTGGGGGGTGCGGTGGTGCAGCGGGTTGGACCGGGTCCTGCTCTCCGGTGGGTCTGGGGTTCGAGTCCCGCTTGGGGTGCCTTGCAACAGACTGGCATCCCGTCCTGGGTGCGTCCCCTCCCCCTCCAGCCTTACGCCCTGTGTTGCTGGGTTAGGCTCCGGCTCCCCGTGACCCCCGTATGAGGCAAACAGTTCTGACAGTGTGTGTGTGTGTGTGTGTTAAAGTCAACTTTATTCTCATTCTGCCTACAAGTGAGTTACACATACACGAGAATGAAATTCCGTTTCTCTTTGGACCTCCGTGCCACACGAAACACACAGTGCAGTTTGTAAAAAAAAAAATACAACAGAGAAGTGCAGAAAGAAAACAAGACAGTGCAGTTCCCAGGGCAGAGTCTGGCAACAGCGTAACCAATATATAATATACAAAGTGGACGTTTTATACATATATACTGTATATATACACACACACTGAAACTGCTTGTCCCAAGTGGGGTCACAGTGAACAAGAGCCTAGCCCGGGAACCACAGGGCACAAGGCTGGAGGGGGAGGGAACACACCCCAGACAGGATGCCAGTCCATCACAAGGCACCCCAAGTAGGACTCGAACCCCTCACCCACCAGAGAGCAGGAACTGGTTAAACCCGCTGCGCCACTGTGCCACCACACCCCTGTTTTCTATATTTTTACACATATACTGCATATGTGTAAAAATATAACTACAAATATAAATTTAATAAATACAAAAGGATATATCGGACGTGTAATTTAACTGTAAACTAGAACAGTTAGACACTGGAGACTAGAGACACTAGACAGCTAGGTGGCTGCAGGATCAGTAATAAGTTAAATAACTGTTCAGTCACTGTTTTGAGTATATTTCAAGTACGGTGTTGTCAATTTTACAGGAGTTACTTTTGCCGCGTACCTAGGGTGGCACTCCTTTACGCTGCTCCGATGTAGCTGAATACCCAGCTCAATACCCAGCTCAATCTGAGGGTCTGGTGGTTGACTGGGGGCATGGTTCAACTCCTCCAGAGGATGTGTAATCCAGGCTCACACTTGTGCATAAACGCAACAGTTGGCTCTTATCTGACTATCTCAAAGGGCAGTGTGATACGAGAGACAGTTGGACGGCACATCTCGGTTACGGTCACACTGGCTTACCGAAGCCCAGCTCCCTGCTTCTGCTGAGTCCATCTCCCACCGCCCTTCTTTCCTCCTCTGCCATCCTTTTGGCAGTCCTAGCACTCTCACCGCCACCGCTCGCATTGTGCAAAGGGAGGCTCTCGTTCGCCAGGCCTCCCTTCCCAGCGTCCCGCTTGCCATCTGCCGCCCCACAAGGCCAAGATCCACCTCCTCCCCGCAGCGTGTGCTGTGCAGTCTCACCAGCGACGCGGAGCCTATGAAAACATCCTCCAAAGGGCGACTCTTACCGCTTACCGTGGAGCGCTTGCTCAACCGGGCTTCCTTTCCACTCCGGTTAGGTACTCTCCGTCTAACGGCTCTGCGGCGAGACCTCGGCGAAAATGATTCGTCATTTTGCGCGGACACTCGTCCCACAAACGTATCCTGTTTTATGCACCATTTAAAAAGGGCAAAAAGGCTTCTGTCGAGCCCGCTCAGCCTTTTCCCCAACGCTCATCCTGTCTCCCTTAGCAGGAGAGAACGTGAAGGAAGGAGAGTTTTTTTTTTTTTTTTTTTTTTTCTTTCCACCAGCACGTGGGTGCTTCACCCGCTGTGATCTCGTTCCAGAAGTGGTTTGGGCCAACACTTGCAAATAATTATCCCTGTAATGAGGGGCTGGATCTGATTGGCTTGTTTGCCTCCTGTCGCCTTGGGAGCCGTTGCTGCTGTAATGGAGACAGGCGTCTGTGGAGCCCCTTTGGTCCCAGCAGCCCCCCAGGCTGGCAGTTTGCTAAGCAGCAGAGATCGGTCCTAAATTGCTTTACATTGTGCTGAATCGCACAGCTCTCAGCCGCACGGTTCCGAGCGGCACTTTTTGTGAGGTCGCATACAATTTCTTGCTCGGTTGTGTCTGCGCGCAAGCGTCACCTTGGCAACCTGATGCACGGGCTTGGCGTTATAGAGACGTTATTTTCCGTGACCATGCCATCCAATTACACCCCCTGTTAACTTCTTGTCGCTGTCCTACGTACACCCACCGTGGGCTCGTGAGACAGGAGGAACGCACTGCAAAAGCGCCGTGTGCGGTAAACTTGCAGGTGTGCGTCAGGAGCTGTGCTCTGGAATCGAGATGCCAGCCACGAGAGGCCCGATCTGTTTTTTTCATCTGCTCTGTCGCTCCAGCGAGCTAATCGCGCTCGGTCTTTCCTGACATTTCTGATTTCTCTTCTCTTTCTTTAACCGCTAGCTGCTTGACGGTCCTGCCGGAATAAGTACTGTCGTATTTTTACACGCACACGTGCTGCACCAAGGAATAGTGTTTTGCTTTTAAAGAAAACATCTTAAATGTTTCTTTGTTTTTCTTCACATGAAGCAGGATGTCTGAAGCAAGTTTACCCAGGTTGCTGTATCAAAGCTATTGTATGTCATCTTACGCTAATTCGACTTTTTTCCTGCATCTCTTTAGGTGACAGCAACAGATGCTGACAGTGGCTCTTTTGGCTCCATATCCTACTCCATCGGGACAGGCATCGGCAGCACTGTGCCCACCCAGTTCGCCGTTGGCAAGGAGACGGGCCAAATCTGCGCTACCGTAGCCCTGGACCGTGACAAAGGCCCCCCGACCTACGACTTCACCATCGCTGCTGTGGACGGGGTGAGCGGATGATGCCGCAATTGCACAGCCACACACACACGCCCTGTCACTACGGTAATAGAATTCTCACTGAAAGAAGGTCCTTTTGAACCCAGTGCTGGAGGGGTTCTCCCAAGGGCTATTGGCCAGAGTGGTGCTATGAAACAGTAAAAACGCCGTTGACATAACATTGAGTAAATGTAATAAAACTGCCAAATGGAGTTCCCCAGCAAGAGCTACCTTAGCCGTAGTGTCCTGTGTGCTTCAGGCCAAATTGCAGTCCGTAAAAGGCAAACCTAAGAACGTAAGGGTAAGAATGGCAGGAAGTTGCAACATTCATGGTAAAGCCATCAGAGAGATGGAGACCGGGCTGTAACTTTTAATTGGCTGCACCTCAGGCCACTCAGCCGGGTTGCGACCACCCTCTGGGCTTTTTATGACACACCCAAAGAAGCACAGGTACTCCTGAAATTGGTACAGAAAGGAGAGATGAAGCGAGATGTTGTACTCGGCGAGTACGGGAAACTGGAGCATAATCATATTATTTTTGACTTTGCATGTTAAAAAAGGAAAATCTTTCCTTCTTCCCGGCCGCAGCTGTCCTGTCTTGCCGCAGAAGGTGACAGGCTTTGTGGGCTTCTGTTGCTTTTGTTCAAATTTGAGTTGATTGAGTTCTGGGGATGAGATTCGCATGCAGACCCCGTGGCTCTCTTGGGCTATGTTGGGACACCCCCGTTCAAGGCCATGTCGATCCTGAAATGTTCATTGCCCATCAGTCCTGCCAGACCTAATCCGAGCTGCAAGTGAATAAATAGTTCACTTTTGCAAGGCAGAAGGAGGATGGGACTGTTCTGAAGGAGGGCGGGGTGTTCTAGGCTATTAAATTCATTACCGGTGATGGTTGTTTTCTTCCTCAGGGCGGTCTAAACTCCATGGCCTATGTGAAAGTGTCCCTGGTGGACGTCAATGACAACCGGCCAACGTTCTACCCAGTCCAATACGCTGTTAGCCTGAGCACACAGAGCGCGCCCGGCACATCCGTTGTCCGGGTGACGGCCCATGACCCTGATGCTGGCGACAACGGCAGAGTGACATACCGCACTGTCCCAGGGTGGGGTTCCAGCTACTTCACTCTCAACAAGGACACAGGTTGGTAGCCCTGCTCGCTGTAACAACATCTGTTTTGCTGCATCACAACCCAATCAGCATATACGGTTAACGGTACTTGTGACTGGATGCTGGTTTCACAGTCTGAATAATTTTCCACGGCCCCATAATGATTTTGAGGTACAGCATGGAAGAAGTTTAAGTGCTTCTCTGCATGTGCTGTCGTTGAAATCTTATCAGAAGTGAAATAATCAGACTTATTTTCCCTATAGTTTTATCTTGCCTTATTAATGTTCCTAACCCTCCCCAGGCGTCATCTCCCTGTCACGTTCCCTCCATGGGAAGGCCAACACTGTCATCCCCATGGTGATCGCTGCGCAGGATGGAGGTGGCCTCACCGCACCTGTGAACGCGCAGGTGAACATCAGCGTGGTGGCTGGTTTGGTGGCACCCCCCGTGTTTGAGCAGACACTGTACCTGTTCACCGTGTCTGAGGATGCACTGCGGGGGACCCAAGTCGGGGTGGTGCGAGCGAGCAGCCGGGCAGGTGGGTGTGCCGTTTGTCATTATAACTGGAGCAAATGAATCCCACACCAAT
Source organism: Scleropages formosus (assembly GCF_900964775.1). NCBI lineage: Eukaryota > Metazoa > Chordata > Actinopteri > Osteoglossiformes > Osteoglossidae > Scleropages > Scleropages formosus. Next base: position 5,106,163 of record NC_041815.1, on the reverse strand, counting down.
AAATTCCTGGGCAGTATGAGAGGGGCTTCAGGTGTGCGTTTTGCGCGGCAACAGTTATTTGTTTGAGGCTCTGCTCCAAAGCGGATTATGATGTTTAGCTACTTATAAGTACACATTTGTGCTGCAGAGTAATCTTTCCTGGAGCAATTTTGGGAGAATAACTTGCTCAAGGGTGCTGCCGCAGGAGGGGGGATTCAGTCCTGTGTTCCGAGGCATCGCCTCTCACCGTTATGCTACCTGCTGCCCCTAGAAAGTCTGTCTTCATCGTGTTTCCATCACTATGTACTGTGGATGTTTGGAGCTTTCCGTCATACGTTTATGATTTGCAGGTTTCTAGGGTTTATTCAGCTGGGGCTGCTATGCTCCATGGTCACTCAGCTGAGTGAGTGTTCTCAGGCTCTTGTTTCCTGCCTTCCCAAGGGGCCTCCAAGGACGTGTTCTACACCATCTGCTCTGGGGACCCGGATGGCTACTTCACTGTAGATCCGGAGACAGGTGTTCTGCGCACGAGCCGGCCGCTGGACCATGAGGCGTGGCCCTCTCTAGAGCTGGAGGTTCAGGCCCGCAGTGGCTCGCCTCCGGCCTTTGGACAGACACGAGTGCGCATCACTGTGGCTGATGTCAATGACAATGCGCCCACTTTCCTGCCCTCATCCTCCGAGTCACTTTTGCTGCCTGAAGCCACTGCCCTGGGTGCAGTGGTGTATCGGGTACGGGCTGAGGACCCAGACTCTGGCCCAAATGGGCGGCTGAGCTTCGACCTGGCATTGGTGAGCGGCACTCAGCGCACCTTCAGCGTGGACCGGACCAGTGGTGAGATTCGTCTGGTCGGGGTGCTTTCATACGAAATGGCACCGCGTCATGACCTGCTCATAACAGCACGGGACAGCGGAGCGCCCCAGCTCAGTGCGACCTTCACGCTGGTGGTGCACGTGCAGGCCGAGGATGACCAGGGCCCTACTTTCGACACGCTCACCTACCGCGTGGAGCTAAGGGAGGGCACACCCGTGAATACGTGCTTCCTGCAGGTGCGGGCGCTGCATCGTGAAGCTGGTGGGACAGGAGGCAACGCTGCCTCGGGTCCGCTGGCCTACCATCTGCGCCCCGATGGCGATGCTGCTGGCTTTGGTATTGCAGCTGACAGCGGCTGGCTCTTTGTGAAGACAGCGTTGGACCGTGAGGCCAAGGACTTGTACCTACTGACGGTGCTGGCCACCTCAGGCAGCGGGCAGCTGAAGAAGACAGGCAGTGCAACAGTACGGGTCTCGGTGACGGACGAGAACGACAACGCCCCGCGACTGGCGCAGGAGCTGGCTTTCTTGGCGGTGCGGGAGAACCTGCCGGCCGGGACAGGCTTCGGCAGGGTACTGGCCTCCGACCGCGATGCGGGCCAAAACAGCCGCCTCACCTACCGCTTCCTGCACGCGGACCGAAACTTCCAGATCAGCTCCCAGACTGGTGAGTGTGTGCTCTGTTACTCCCTTCAGGCACACCAACAGGTGGAAGAATTCAAAGGTTTCTTTCATGTAAGACAGCCCGTTTAGATGCCTTTACTCGAGCATTAGGAGCCAGGCTCTAATCGCGTGCAAATGGGCTTCTGGCCTGAAGGAGAGCGGCCAGACCCACCTGCGCTGTGATTTGATTTAGGCTGGGACTAGAGTGCCGCTCCGGTTCCTGTCTCACCAGCTGGGTCCGGCCTCGGTGCAATCAAAGCCCCTCATTCAGCTCACATCACTTTTCTGTAGAGCTTTTCACCGAGAACGGCCGTGAAGTCCTTCCAGCACAACTTACACAAATCAGAACTGTTAACCCATAACACCATGGCAGTATACAGGATGTCCAAAAATGGAAAAAAGTAAGCCAGAATTTTTTAGTGGAGAATCTAACATGTTTTCCTTTTGGAGATACTTAGAGTTGTATCTGTATGCTTGCATGTGGCACTGGTAGCCCTGTAGCAGCTGTTAATGGTGTCCATCACTCATGATGCACGGTGCATTGTTTAGCTTTCTCAGACAAGATCTCCTCCAGATGATCAGCAGATGTTCTGAAAAAAAATATGGAAAGAACCCACCTGATGTGAAGTAAATTAAGTCACGGATGAATAAATTCCTGGAAACGGGGACAATGTAAAAGGGGAAGAGCAGTGGCAAACCACCAGTTTCCAATGAGATGGTGATAAACATTCAAGCTGCTTTCAAAATCAGTTTGACAGGTTTCACACCAGCTGCAGATACTAAAGTCAGCTGTCACAGACTGTCACAGACTGTCGCAATGAACACCAGAGAAGGAGAAATGTTTAATCCAGTTGGAGCAATTCCTACCAGCAAATTTAAGTGCAGGACACTAATCAGACAACTCTTTCTCCTCCTGTCACCATGTCCAGGAGAGATCACCACCAGGACAGCATTGGACCGTGAGCACCAGTCCAGCTATCAGCTCATGGTAGTGGTTCAGGACGGAGGCACGCCCCCCCGGAGTGCTACAGGCACTATTCACATCACCGTGCTGGACGATAACGACAACGCCCCCTCATTCTCTCACGCTCAGGCTGGAAGAGAACTGGTCATGCAGGTGAGTGTGATCCCTCTATTCCATTCAGGGGTTATGAGTGATCCTATTGAATGGTCCTCACAGGTTTCATCCCCCAGGTGACAGAGGAGCAGCCCCCTGGCTCTCTACTGGGAATAGTACAGGCAAAGGATCCCGATGAGGGAGAGAACGGGACCGTCTTCTTCTCTCTTTCGGGTGAGAATGCCTGTGCGTGCATGCGTGTGTACATGTGTACTGATGTGTTAGGGTGTGGAACACTGATTGCTCCCTGAGCGGCAATGCCTGATATGATTTCCTTCCCATGCTCTATTATTAATTAAGGCCAGAAATTATGCAGTTTGACTTGTTCAGCCTTTTAATATTCTTCGTTTCCCCTGCTCGACCACTTTCTCTTTACCTGCTGACTCCTTAGGGCCAAGAGCAGAGCGCTTCTCCCTCAACCCCAACACGGGAGAGCTGCGCACATCCTCTCCCCTGAGCCACGCAGAGCGGGCTGAGTATGTCTTCACCGTGACAGCCACGGACCGGGGACTTCCCCCACGCAGCTCCTCCAGCAGCCTGCTCATACAGGTGGGGAAGGTTTGGGGAAGGAGGCATATGGGGGAGGCATGTGTAGTGGACAGGTGTAGAGTTTCCACCACTCGTCCGTGCGGTTCCCTCAGCTCAGTCATATATTTCTGCCAGACTTTTCATTTTTTTTAGATTCAAAAGCAATCATGTCAATGGGCTCAGAAAGCTAAAACAGAAATGCATTTTGATGGTTGGTATGGGCAGAGTTGAAACTGTGCCATCGAAAACAAAACATTAAACCCCTCGTCGAAATCCAGTCAATACTTCTTGTTTCAAGAGGGGGGTTCTAGCACATTGTAATCGAAACTCTCTCTGCAGTCCCCTGTGCTGCGCGGTACAGGCAACGGGGATGGTGTGACATTTCTGAAATCTTACCTGCCAGAATCACGTGTTTGACAAAAAGAAGGCTCCACCAAAAGAAGAAAAGACCCTTTATGGAAAAAAGTACACGTTTTTGTGGCATTGCCAAAGCACTGATGTTCACAAAGATGTGATTTTAAACAGGGGTCCAGAATGTGTAGAAAGTCTCATACAACCCCCCTCAATGTCTGTGTGACTTTTCGATGAGGGAAGTTTCAATCTTAGATGGAAAATTGGCTGAACCAAGTATTCCCAGATGGGTGGTGATGAGTGCCAGCTGTAGGCCACTCCAGCTGAATGCCTTTGACACTTTTTAACACGGTAGCTCTTTTGAACAAGGCACAAGGACGCGCTCACCAAAAGGTGTGCCATTGAAGTTAATCAGGTTTAGTATTAACGTTTAATAAGGCACTGAGCACTGGCGGCCCCCCAAAGGACAGCAGCATGTTGTAAATCTTTACACGCAAGTGGCTGGAAAATAGAAAGCCATTATAACAAGTACAATAAAACCACAGTCAATCTTTTTTCTTACTTTGTGCAAAAGCAAGGAAAATAGAATTAATAATGAAAATGAATCATTTGCCACTGAATAAATGCCGGCCACTTATGCTACAAAGTAACTGTGCTACGTTGTCTGCGTTTTTCGATATTTATATACATATGTATGTGTGTGTCTATGTGTGTGTATATATATTTATATACACTTAACATTTTGTTTTTGGAACATTTAACAGCCTTTAATTACATCTGTAATCTGGAACAAATCACTGCACGGTCTTCTCATGTTGCAATCCAATCTCCCAAACACTGAGCCTTAGGCTGAGTTTATGTTCATGTCTGAAAAGGATTGACATTCTAATTAATCGGGTGTTAGTGAGTTTAGAGGGAGGAGAATTGGTGCCGCTGTCTGTACAGGCCTCACTGTCAATGTTGTTCTCTCCTGATATCCTGATTGCCTTTGAACTTGGGTATTAGAATCTCTGCCCGTGTGTTTAACGATGGAGCCGCTCTTATTAAAACAGCATGCTATTCGTGAGAGCGTCTTGGTCTGCGCTTCCACGTTAGCTTCAGTCTTATTTTTCAATATTATTTTTCTTTGAAGTTATTCCTAAATGGTCCAATGGGATCAGTCTACAGTTGTGGAGCTGAATGTTTAAAACATTTTCTTTTCTGATTGTGTTTAATTTTATCACATTATTTTTCTTGGCTCTGAATGGGCCATCTGATTAAATCTGATTTATGCCCTGTCACACCCTGTGTGTGTGTTATACAGGTTCTCAGCCATAGCAAGATTGCCACCAAAACCAACTCCCTATCAATGACCCTTAACTCTATGGAAGGTGTTAAACCTGGGTCTCTGGTTGGCTCCATTCGGTCACATGACCAGCAGCATGTGCCTGAAGCAGGTCAGGTGACCTACACGGTGGTGGGTGGCACGGACCGAGATGGGACATTTGTGGTGGATCGTTTGACCGGTGATGTGTACCTGGCCCAGGAGCTGGATTATGAGCGGGGCTCCCACTACACGCTGGAGGTGGAGGTGGATGATTTCTCCCAAGCCTGCCCTAGTAGTCACCTGGTCCGGTTGGACATCGATGTGGAGGACAGCAACGACCATACGCCCCTCTTCCCGCAGGACCCCATAACCATTGTTGTTCCTGAGAGTACAGAGGCTGGCTCGCATGTCTATACCTTCCAGGCTTCAGACGGGGATGGTAGTGGGCCCAATAGTGAGGTGCGCTACAGCATTGAGCACCGCTGGCCTGACAGCACTGGCCTCCTGTCCCTGGACCCCGTCAGTGGCGTACTGTTCCTGGAGCAGCAGCTGGACCATGAGACCACATCCTCCCTGTACCTGGTGGTCCGGGCCACTGACTTGGCCCTCAACGACAGCCAGCGGCGCTGGGGCTCTGTGACTGCCCGCATCTTTGTGACAGATGAAAATGATAATGGACCGGTGTTCAGCTCACCACCAGCCGTCAGCGTGATGGAGGATCAGCCGGTGGGTTTTGTGGTGCTCTACGTTATGGCCCGTGACGCGGACAAGGGAGAGAACGGTCGGGTGTCCTACCGCATCCTTGCGGGTGACGATGGAGGGAAGTTCAGCCTGAATCCCAACACTGGTAGGCCCATGTTTCACTTCAGCTTTGGGAATCTCTGCTGATATTTCCCAGGCCACAGTTTTATTCTAGTCCTTGTAGGACCTCTATTTCCAGCCTTTGCTGAACCTTCACCTACAGCCCTCAGGGAAACAGCCTGTGGTGTAATCATCACTTCCACAGCCTAATGCTAATAAAACATCTTCTGAAATTGGTGATTGGAACATAATTGCATGCTGTTTTATGTCTCCCCATGTTGGCTGCATTGAAATGAGCTAAGCCATATTCGTACCTCATCATCTCATCAGATATTAGTGCTTCGCCTTTATTAAAGTCCCATCCCTGTGGACTTTTAAACACTAAATGCTTGGTAAAAATGAGTTAAAGCTTAAACTTTTCCAGGGCACTAAGTACTTCAGAATATGCTGAAGAAATTAATACACTTATGTTGAGTAACCATATTCTGTCAGCAGGAGGACATGGTTACTCTGAGAAACTGTCAGAAGCGAGTGTTGCCATGGGCACAATGGCAGCATTGCACTCAACTAAGCCGTTGTGCATGTAAATGTTTTCGCAGGTAACGTAGTCAGTGAGAGATGCACTGGGATCTGCAGTTGCAAAACCTTGCACTGCAGTTGGCTCAGATTACAGCTAGACAGACTCCCGAGCAGTCAGACTTGCTGTCTCACGATATTCCACCCTGTAATTCCAACCAGACTGAATCCGAAGTAGAAAGTTATCTCAGTGTGAGGGGGGAAAGAAAAAGTCAGTCCCCTCAACCACAACTACATACACACAAACACACTCTGCACCAAATTAGAGCCATGAAATTAGGCCCCTGTGGGATCTGTGTGCGCATTAATGATGAGATGGGGTGCCTAATTCTAGCAGGGCACGACAGATCCCATGTTGCGTGATTGGAGTGTGTTTACTGCCTTGCCCCCCCCAAACTCCCCCTCCCTTGGCACACTGGAAACACTTGGGCAGCAGGTCCTGTTTTCCAGCTGGGGCAGTAGCTACCAGGTAGGCTGGCACACCACTCTTGAGATTCACGGAACATGAGACTGTGTTGCAAAGTCTCATTGTAATCCTACCATGAGAAAATATGCAATAGCACATTGTGATGGTGATAAGTGATTATGCAGACATAATCAATAGCACAACTTTTTACGTTACGCTATATACCGTATGTTCTTAGACTTCAAGGGTAGAACAGCATCTCTTCCTCTGACAGTTGAAGCGCAGTCCCATATCAGCAGACATGTCACCTTTTCCGTGATTCACCCCAGTCTGCTGGCGTACTGAGACAGTTTCTTAATGTTATCGTTTAAATACAGATTTTACATTTTTTGTTGTGATGCTACTTTCTGAGAATTTCCGAAATGTTCCATGTCTTGTCGATCTCCCCTTCTTAGGTTCTCTGTCCATCCTAAAGCCGATTGACTGTGAGGAGCAAGCCTTGTACAACCTGACCATTATCGCTGAGGATCATGGGACACCCCAGCACTCCACTGTTCAGCTCCTGTCTGTCCACGTTATCGATGTCAATGATGAAGTCCCATTCTTCACAGAGAATGAGTATGAGGCCCAAGTCTTGGAGAACCAACAGCCTGGGTCCAGTGTGCTGATGGTGTCGGCTTCCGACAAGGACCAAGGTGGGACCCCATGCACTCCCTTTAAACATATGTAAACATATTAATGTCACATCTTCGAAATTCGGTGCAGTTCAATTTATTTTCATAGATCGTTCTTCTCACGCAGCGTCATAGAGTTCCGAACAAAGGCATAAGACAGATAGTTGGCTATATATTAAGTCACTATAATAACCATGCAATTACTAAAGCTGTACGTAAGCCTACCGCATCCTCGTGGGTATCGATGGAGGGAAGTTCAGCCTGAACCCCATCACTGGTAGGGTAATTCCTCTTGAATTATTAGAAAAGTACGTTAAGTGCAAAGCAATGACATGGGGCATAGCTGAACGTGATGGACAGTTAGCTCCCCAATGCCCACCCCCTGCCAGTTCTGCAGGATAAAGAAGACCAGCTGCTGGCCATTAAGAGACAGTCAAGGCCTTGACACGAGGCAGCTGGTGGGAGGACGAGAGGTGACTGAATGAGGAGTTAGAGGCGGAGTGCTGTGAAATTTTTAATGTTTGGTTGTGATTTTCACTCCCTTTTTATTCTGCTGTTTCTTTGTTCTGTTTTCTGGCCAGTTATCTAGTTTTAGTTTCTGTCTTTTCAAGAAAAGCCTTGTCTTGTCCAGAGCTTGTACTCCATCCACATGGCACCTCCACCTCACAAAAGGACACAATATAAATATGTGATTTTCTATTGCACTTGAAAATATCAGAAATTGTTGCTTTGCCCATCTTTTTTTTTTTTTTTCTTTTTTACATGAGCTTCCCTAGCAGTTGTTTTTAATTGGCATCAATGCTGGGGGGCCAAAGCGTGCAAAGAGCTTGTGTGTGAGGTGGGGGGCAGGCACAGCGCTTTGCGTTCTCGTAGTCTGACTCAGACACACATAAAACAGAGTGATTATAAACTTTCTCTCCAAGACCAATTAGTGAGGTAAACAGGTGGCGGTGCCAGACCAGTCTCCCGGCACGCAATCTGGCAACCAGACACCAACTGGGAGCCATGGACGCCAACTGCTTAGAAAGCAAAGTGAATTGCAAACAAATAAAGCAAACGCACGAGAGTGCCACACTGTTTACATTTGACATGATAGAAATAACTCACTTATTATTGGTAAGGCACATAAGTTGCAGGTCTGGCTTTTCAAGCCTTACAGTAGGATTTCAGACTCTGTGTTTGTTTGTACTGTCACCCGGGACTTACGGAGCCATTCTGGCATAATGGTGTGCTGCCCTAACCTATGACTTTCCTCAGGGACCAATGGCTTTGTGACTTACGGAGGTCTCTTGGAGGAAGGTTTCGCCATCGACTCGGAAAAGGGTGTCATATCAGTTACCAGGGTTCTGGACAGAGAGGTCCAGGAGCACTACATCATGACAGGTATTTCTCCAAATGGTCAGACCAGAAGTTTGTACCGTGTGGAAGGTTATAATAAAAGTCCTCATCAGTGCAGTGCTTTAAATTCCTGCAGTGAGTGGTGATCTTTGCTTTCTACCTGCTCTTCTGTTGGTCGTATGTACTCCTAAAAAGTCCTCTCTCCATTTTTGGCAGTGTACGCCAAGGATGGCGGCATGCCTCCTAACTTCGCAAAGGCCACTGTGAGGATTACAGTCCTGGACCAGAATGACAATAGACCTGCCTTTACTGCACCCCTGTACCACCTGGAGGTGCCGGAGAACCTGGAGCCCGTGGAATTATTCACTCTGAGGGCCACAGACCAGGACTTTGGGGTCAGCGGGGAGGTGGAGTACAGGATCATAGGTAGGGACTTCTTGTCTGTCTTTCTATAGCTCACTTCTGTTCCCTGTGTTGCTCTTTGTTAAGAATTTTCACATTTTATCTTCAGAGGATTTGCTCTTATTTTCAGCTTTCAGCTGTTTGGTTGAAGTTCTTGTTTGTGCGTATTTGTGTGTGCATGTGTACTCCTTCACCCCATCAGCTGGAGACCCTGACGGGGACTTCCATCTGGACAGCCGTTCGGGGGTGCTCGCCACTTCCAGACCCCTGGACCAGGAAAGCAGGTCCAAGTATATGCTGACGGTTGTGGCCCAAGACCATGGGAGTCCCTCCCTCAGCGGCACTGCGACCGTGGAGGTCACCATCCTGGACGTCAATGACAACAGCCCAAAGTTTGAGCAGAGCAGCTACACAGTGGAGATCCCAGAGGACGCATCCGTAGGGTCCCTTGTGTTGGAGGTGACAGCCACCGATGAGGACCAGGGCTCCAATAGCAAGGTTCTGTACTTCCTTAGAGGGGCCCCACAGGGGATGTTCCAGGTGGACCAGGACACAGGTCAGATCACGACAGCGATGCTACTTGACAGAGAGAGGTGGGATTCCTACAGCTTCCTGGTGTGCGCTGCTGATCTGTCCCCTGCTAGCCCCCGAAACACCACAGCCCAGGTGACCGTTATCATCCTGGATGTGAACGACAACGCGCCCTTCTTTGTCCAGGACCCACTCGTGGTCAATGTCTCCAGCTTTAGCCTTTCCAGCCACCAGGTAGTGGCCACCATGAGGGCTGAGGACAAGGACTTTGGTGCCAATGGGTCAGTGTTCTACCGCTTTGCCAACCCAGTAAAAGGCTTCACCATCAACTCATTGACCGGGGCCATCCAGGTGACAGAGAGCCTGCAGACCCTGACCCAGAGTCAGCACACTCTGATCGTGCAGGCGGTGGACCAGGGCAGCCCCTCCCAGTCTTCCCTTGGCGTGGTCATCATCTACATCAAGGAGCAGGAGTACAAGGGGATCCGCTTCTCCCGTAATGCCAGGGATGTCAGTATCCAGGAAAACGCAGCCAAAGGTGCAGCACTGACTTAACGAAAAATGCTGTATGCTTTTAACAGAGCTTAGTACTTTCTTTTATTGACATAGCCATAAATATTGTAACACACAATGGGATTGTTTCTTTGGGTGCCCTGAGTTTGTAGCCAGTTTTTTATTACCACACCTCCAGATGGCCTTCAGGAATCCCACGGTTGTAGATATATTGATTAGTACATGAAAGATACAGTCTATTATTTACTTCAAAAACCTTTGGGTGCATGTGAATATTATCATTATTTAGTAGTAGTAGCTTGTTGTGAGCTGTGGCGCATGGTGTAGCCTTGCCTTCTCTCGCAAAATGTGGTGAAGGTTCCTGTCTTGTGGGCCTTTCCCCAGGTACGGCCGTTGTACAGGTCCAAGCCCAGCACCCCGACGGCTCCCGTAGGGGCATTACCTACAGCCTCTTTAGTGGCAACCGGCAGCACTCCTTCAGCATAAGTCCCACTTCAGGTGAGTTGAATGCAAAAGGTTTCCTAGTACGGCAGTGTGATGTGTCAATACGAAGGGATTGCGGGAAAAAGGGAACTTTGGCCCACTTGTTTCCCACTTCGGTGTTATGCTTTATGTCTCCAGGTGAGATATTTGTCCAAAGTTCTGCCGCTTTGGACTTTGAGGAGAACCCCAGGCTCCGCCTTGTGGTGAAGGCTGAAAGTGCTTCTTCCAGTTCCTTCATGGCCGTAAACCTGATCCTGCAGGACGTCAACGACAACAAGCCTCGCTTTCAGCTGCAGAACTACGTGGCATACATTCAGGAGGCGCAGGGATATGATTTCCCCATCATCCAGGTGCAGTTGCCATCCCCAAAGCCTGTGAGGATGATTTGGCTTCTGTTGAAGCATGGTGTCATTAACCTTGGAAATGAGAAATCTGTAACAGGCGCTGTTAGAGGTTGGAATATAGCTTTTTGCTGCAGTTTAATGTTCCTGTCAGCATTAATCTATACCTTTAATTTTTTTTTTTTACTTTAGGTGCCTCTCTTCCAGTCACAATGTCTCTGAAGTTGTGTTTTCTCTATAGTAATTTTTTTTTTCTTTTTTTTTTAAATGTCTGTACCCCCTACTCCCACACAAAGGTTCTAGCTGATGACCTTGATCAAGGTCAGAATGGTCAGGTGACCTACTCCCTCAAGTCGTCTTCCATGAGTGGCCTTTTCAGGATCGACCCTTTGACTGGGAGCATCAGCACATCCGCCATCATGGACAGAGAAATCTGGACACAGACGAAGTGAGCCTTTTGAGCCATTTTTTTTCCCGGCAATTATTTATCTTTTCGAGGCCTTGACCGGAGTTTTGACAGCCCCAAAGTGCTTGCAGCAATGGGTGTTTTCATGAATTTAACTATTTTACCGACTCTACCTTTAAAATTGCTCATTTTGCAATTTCTTTGTTGTTCATAGGCTTGGTTTCCATGTCAAAAAAGGCATGCAGATAGTTTGCACATTTTCTCAGAGTGCGAATTGTGATTAAGGCCATCAACTTGTCTTTCATGTCCTTCATGCTGCGCCCTGCTTGATTTTCTTTGTTCAGCTTCCATAAATGAAAACCAGTAGAGATTAATTTGGTTGGACTCGGTGCTTAATATTAAGTTACAGGAGACACTCCCTCTGTGTTACAAATGTTAAGATGTTTTGGATGAAAGTGTAATAGAACTGTAGGGGGTATTGGACAGATGGTGAATAACTAAAGGTGGCTCTGGACAAAGAAATTTCTGGAACCCCTGCCAGGTGTTCTTGACTGACAGACATGTGTTTTCTTTCAGTTATGGCCCATACACTTCTGTATTTAAAGCCAGAATTTATGGAGATGTCCTACATTTATTTTAGAAATGTGTTCATTTGCTTTTACAAACGACATAAGAATCTCAGAAATGACTCTTAAAAAGTGGAGGATGGTAAACAGGAAATTAAGGTGTCCACGTTCTCCAGGAACAGGGGAAATTGAGCTTGGTGTTTTTCTCGTTCAGGCTCGTTGTCACGGCAACGGACCGAGGCAGTCCCCGGCTGGCTGGATCCGCCACTCTCACCGTGATCATCGTTGATGTCAATGATAATAGTCCCACAATCCCTCTGCCTCGTGAAGTCCGCGTGCCGGAGAGTGAGTCATCTGACCTGTGAACTTCCCCAGCAATATTCTCAGCTGCCTCTGTACAAACACCAGGACTTGACACATGAAGTTACATTTGACTGTCAGAGTTACTCGATCTTTAAATTATGATCAGTTGTTTCCTATAAATTCAATAGACATCTTGTAGACTTGCAGTTCTAATTTTATTATTGGATGCTATATTATTAAAATGATGTAAGGACACAAGGTCTGCCAAAATATTAACACATGAACCTACAGCGCCTGGTACTCAGCAATCTGTTTTGTTTATTACCGTAATTATTACATTTTCACCACACTGACCCCATGCATTGGTATGGAATGTCAGTTCAGTTAATAAAATTAAAATGTAGTCTTTCAGAAAATTATCAAATTTTTTGATACCGTTTACGCTTATGATTTGTAATGTGTTTTCCTCCAACCACTCCCTCCAGACACCATGATTGGCACAGAGATCACGCAGGTGACGGGGAACGATGTGGATTCTGGTCCCCCCTTGTCTTACACCTTGCAGCTGGATTCTCACTCCCTGGGCAAGTTTGGGATCCACAGGTATGGTGGGGGGGTTTCCCTCACTGCTCCCCTGGATTTTGAGGAGAGGACCTGGTACACTTTGACCATCCGGTCTTCGGACTCCCGACATCAGAGCGAAGCCAACCTGACAGTACTAGTGGAGGATGTGAATGACAATGCGCCGGTCTTTACCCAGGATCTCTACCAGGTACACCTCACTCAGAACCCCATGAACCCCAAACACCCAAGTCACTTTAATTTGACCTTTCGAGAACTTACATCACTTACAGCCCAGGCCATAGTTGGGCAGCATGGTGGCATGACAAGTAGTGCTGCTGTCTCACAGTGCCTGGGTGGTGTGAGAAGATGTGGGTTTGATCCCCACTCGGTCTGTGTGGAGTTTGCATGTTCTCCCTGTGTCTGTGTGGGTTTCCTCTGGGCGCTCTGGTTTCCTCCCACAGTCCAAAGACATGCTGTTCAGCTTCACCCATAATGTGTGAGTGACAGAGTGTGTGTGTTCCACTGATGTATGGATGAGTGACCCAGTGTAAGTAGTGTCTCTAGCAGTGTAAGTCACTTTGGTGAATAAGGTGTGTGAGCTGGTAACACTACATAGAGTTCATTGGAAGTCTTTTTGGAGAAAACTATGATAAATAAGTTTGAACATAGCAGAATCTCTCTTTCTGAAGCTTTTTCTCCTGCAAATGCAGAAGATATCCTCCTGATTCTACAAAAAACAAGTTTGTTACCTGGGTTTCAATTTAAAATGTGGAGCAGCATTTTACTTAGCTGTACTTTACAGCCTATCACATCACATTACTGTAAGAGCAGATGTGGCCCGTAATCCGTGAAGCAGGCTAGTTCTACACTGGCGATGTAATGTTATGCTCACTTGCTATCTCGAAAGACACAGAAGGTGTCTTCAGAACCTGTTCTCGGGGGGGGGGGGGGGGCGATTCACATTATAGGCTTGTCACACTCTATTAAATTTAATAAACACCAAAGCTGGCGTCCCTCAATACCTCCACCTTTCTGTGGTATTACCGTCCCACACATATTGAATGTAATTAAAGTTTTATAGTTAATCGGACATGATTCCAGCTGTGCATTCAACGGAAGGTGCAGACACTGGTTTTTTAATTCTGAATGCCTTACAAAGTGCAGGAAATGACATCAAGAGTGGGACAGCAAGTAAAAATAGCACTTCTTTGTTTCCTAGGTAACCTTGCCTGAGCATTCCCCACCAGGCACCCCAGTCATCACAGTAACTGCCACAGACAGGGACGCAGGGAAGAATGGAAAGGTCACATACAGAGTGATGTCATCAACCCTACATGGCTTTTCTATCGACCCAAGCAATGGTAGGGTGCTTGTTAATTTTTTTAAGTTTGATATTGTTTTTTTTCTTCTCCACTATTATATGTACTTTATGTGATTGCAGTCCTGTCCTGTTGAAATGATTATGACATTCTTGACACTCTTACATCACCGTCGATAGATAGATAGATAGATGTGTTCAGTGCTTTTCCCATGCATCATACTAGAAATATCTGTCCCCTCTTCACTGTATTCATAGAACATTTACCAGAAATCAGATTAATTTCATCAAGTATAGGCCCTCTGTGTATCGTTGTTTCTCTTGCCTCTTTCTCTTCTATATATGGGTTTAAATGATTAGGCATAACTGGATTGTAAATTATATGCATCACACAATTCAGATAAGCTCAGTCTGAATAAATAAGCTGTAGGATTCAATGTCATTTTAAACTATCTTACACAAAATTTGAGTTATATGAGGAATACCTGTAATTGTGAACAAATCACTACATAGTCATTTCTACCCTTTCAGTCATTAAGTTAAAAGGCTAATGAAAAAGAGGCTCACAAATAATTTATTTTGTTCTGCTTTGGGACAGATCAAGAGAAATGAGCTGTGTTGGCTCACCTCCAGCAATTTTCTCAGCCCAAGATCATTCTCATTTCACACGATTGTAAAAAAAGCGGATTTAGTCTTTCACTTTAGTGGAAACAAAGTTTGAATCAAATGTCTCATTCTGTCAACAGCTATAAGTAGTTAAAAGCTCAGCTGCAACAAAAATAACGTATACGGGGAGCTCTAACGGGCAGAGTTGAATACTCCTAGAGTAGAGAATTAAAATGACAGTAGTAATTGAACATTATTAGACTTTGTTTTATATAATATTAAAACGATTCTGATTTATTTCAGCTGCAAATTACATGAGTTGAAAAGCAAGCTGCTTAAAATTGTACTTGTGTATTTTTCCAGGCACACTGTTTATTAACGAGAGGATAGAATTTGACTCGGACCACCCTTCCATCAGTGTGCTGATTGAGGCAAAGGATGGGGGCACTCCAGCACTGACTTCCATCACCACCGTCCTCATACACTTGTTGGATGTAAACGACCACACGCCTGCTTTCCACCAGTCTGAGTACAAGGCCACCGTGTCAGAGGATGGCCTCCCAGGAGCCACCATTCTCACTCTGGAGGCAATAGATGGGGATCTGTCACGGGAAAACTGTGGCTTCGACTTTGCTATCGCCAGTGGCAATATGGGGAATGCCTTCCAGATCGAGAGCAGCGTGCGTTACCTGGAGGGCCGGGGATTCCAGACGGTAGGCACGCTCATCCTTGTAGAGCAGCTGGACTTTGAGGCCGCACACCACTACAATCTTACCATCGTAGTGTCAGACCGGGGAGTGCCGCAGAGAAGCTCCAGCGTGCTGGCTATTGTCACCGTCACTGACGCTAACGACAACGCACCAGTCTTTAACCGTGCAGAGTACAGCGTGGTGCTGAGTGAGGGGGCAGCTACAGGCACAGAGCTTCTGCGTCTCTTGGCTACTGACCCTGACTCTGCACTGAACGCCAAAGTCCAATACACAATTAGCTCTGGGGATGAAATGGACCTTTTTTCTATCGATCAGTGGACAGGAGCTTTACGTCTGCAGAGATCCCTTGACCGGGAGAGGAAGTCTTCCCATGTGGTCATCATCCAGGCCTCTGATGGCAACGGTCACTACACGTTGGCCCCTGTCACTGTAGAAGTGAAGGACATCAATGACAACAGACCTTTTTTCCCCCTGAAAACTCTGACTGTAAGCATTCGTGAAAATCTGCCACCAAATGTTTTTGTAACCATGCTTCATGCTATTGACTATGACACTGGCATCTATGGCCAGTTAAAGTACTACATGGTGGACAAATATGGAGAGGGCAGAGATTCCTTCGTGGTTAATCAGACTTCAGGTGAAGTGCACACCCGCTTAACCTTTGACTATGAGAAAGTGAATTCCTTTAACTTTGTGGCTCTTGCTATGGATCCAGGAAACTACTCTGCAACAGTCACAGTGCAGATTTACATTACTGGCGAAGATGAGTATGACCCAGTCTTCGCGTCATCCGACTTCTTCTTTGAGGTACCGGAGGGAGCCAAGCAGGGGCAGAGCATTGGACAAGTGCATGCCAGAGATGAGGACGGAGGCTTGGATGGCATTGTACTGTATTCCTTCCCAAGCAGCTCACCTTACTTTGAGATCAACAAAACCACGGGGGTAGTTTTCCTGAAACTGGACAGCTCAAACAGACACATCGTAGGAGGGCGATCAAAGAGAGAGGTTCGGCAGATGACACTAGATGTGACAGCCCACAGCCCCCTCGAGACCTCCCGTGTGGCTAAAGCCCAAGTGACCATCGATGTTACTCGCACCTCTTTCGGTCTGGCACCTGATGTTAATTTACTGCTCATAAGTGTCATAGCAGCTTCTCTGGGAGTCATTGTTATGTTAATTATCATTGCCATCACTTTATTCCTGTTGAGATCCAGACGTAAGCGTAAGGAGCAAGATGCCCGCAATAGGACAGGGTCATCTGGCACAGTCATGCAGAAGCTTGATGAATCCAGGGTGATTGCAGGTGAGAGGATCTACCACCAGACCTTGCCTGGATATACTAGTGATCAGGGTAGTACAGGAGGAGTGCCATACCCTCGGGGAGGGTCTCTGGACCCGTCCCACTCCAGTGGGCGGGGCTCAGCTGAGGCAGAGGCCGCAGAGGACGATGAGATCCGAATGATTAACGAGTATCCACGCGTTTCCAGCATCTCGTCCTCCATGCAGGAGCACATCTCTGCCCGGGGTCCTGACTCTGGGATCCAACAAGATGCCGACCAGCTGTCAGACATCTCCTGCGAGCCGGTGATGGAGACAAGCCAGTGGTTCAAAGGGAAGAAACTGGGAAGTCTCGCTGGTACCTTGCTGTCTACACAACACCCTATGTACAGGGATGAAGGCGGAGGCTACCTTAGTGTTGGAAGGGGTCTCAACCTCTCACATCCAAAAGACTATGCATTCCCTGAAGATGGGAAGCCCTCTGTGGATGGTTCCCTTACCGCCATTGTGGCCAGTGATGAAGAGCTGCGGGGCAGCTATAACTGGGACTATCTGCTCAACTGGTGCCCACAGTTTCAGCCCTTGGCCAGTGTCTTCACCGAGATAGCCCGGCTAAAGGATGAGAATGCTCCTCCCAACCCCCGCAGGCCCTTCCAGCCCAAATCAAAGACAGATCCCAAACCCAGAATTGACCCCCCACCCCTCATTACCTCAGTAGCCCACCCAGGCGCCAAAACTGTGCCCCCAAAGCCTGCCATAGGACGGACGTTCCCTCACCTGCTGTCACTCCGGCGGTCGCCCATTAGCAATGAGGGCTCCATCTCCTCGGCTGCCATGTCGCCAAGCTTCTCTCCCTCACTTTCACCACTTGCGGCCTGCTCACCTGCCGTATCTCCCTTTGGGGTGACCCAGGGGCCCTCGGCCTCCATGATCAGCACAGCAGAGCATTCGCTAGATCAAGCTGAGGAGGCCGAGATGAGGATTTGACTCCAGCCCTCTGAGGATAAAGGGCACCACAGTACAGGTTCTTGAAAACTCTGGGGTGTTTTGAAACACTCCCCATTCACTCCACCTCAGTATTTGTGTTATGTTGTTTGGTCTCCCTGGCTGGCCAGAGAGTTGAGTATCTGGAGTTGCTGGAGTTGCTTAAGTTGAGCATTTTTGACTCTAACTTTTCGTTATTGCATTGGGTTCGTGTGGTCACTCTTCATCAGTAATCTCCACACACAATCGTAGCAGTGTTTGAAGACATCAGGAGCCACCAAGCGTTTACACATACAAACAGAGAGCCAAGATTGTGGTCACAGTGTTGTAAGACACTTTTTTTGCTTGTTTTTTTGGACAGAAAATATTGATCAGGCCAAGAGATTGCCATTTCATTTGGTTATACATGTATATTTGTATGTATGAAGAGTATGTTTGTTTGAACTGGTTCAACAGTCATGTTGTATGTGTTGAATGTTGAGATTTCTTGACATGTGCGTGATTGGGTACATGTGTTTTGGTGTATATTTATAAAAACAGAAATAGTGCTCACTAGAAAAAACAGATATGAATTCAGCGTTCGGTGTGCTGCAACATTTGATTTATGTCTCACGTAAAGTGTCAAGTAAGCTACATTTAAGGCTCTTGGACTGAAATGAAGACAAATGGCTGCCGTTGGAAGCGAGGAACCTTGCGGGAGAGACGTCTTCCTCTTGGATCCCTGCGAAATGAGGACTTGTCAAGGATTTCCCACAAGAAAATGAGTGAAACACAGTCCTTATACAAGCCTAAATATGGGCTGCTCACCTACAAGTAAAATTGAGAGAACTTTACCGAAGATGGCGTGACCATCATCACCGATAATTAAGCCGCAGCAAACAAATTGAGTTCATATGTCTCGTTACCTTTATGGAAGTACAGTCCCAAAGGACAATTGTAGAATTTATAAACGGATTAGGAACCCTTTCGATTTAGTAAACCCTTGCTGTTTTGTGTGTAATGTCCTTTCTTTCAGTGACAGAGTTGAATTTCTCCCATCAACCAGTAGCCACTGGTACTGCTGTTCAGTTTCAGGCCCACCATGGAACGGCCGAGCGCTCTAATTAATCTCCGCCAAACTGAGTAGCAGTTGATGGCAGCTAATATCTGTAAGAAAGCAAGGAAATACATGTCTCGGAATGCAAAACAAACTCAGATCAGAGTAAACACAACTATGTTGTACAGATAAACTGGAAGAACGAAAAAACTATTCCTCCTCAAGGTTTTCGAGTTACATATGTACATATAGTTATCACTATGTACAGTTTCTTTTTCTATGAAGAATCACTGAGCTGAACAGAAGACAACTGAATAAAACTTAGCTTTCACTGGTAATCTGGGAGTTAGGCAAGGGAAACACTTAGAAGAATGTATATATTTTTGACGTAGCTCAGCGATTGAAGGGTATTTGTTTTATCGTTTGGATTACAGGTTTGTTTACATGACTTTGATGGACTTGACATACGTTTGGTGGTCTTTTTTCACAAAGGAAGAATAGGATTTCTTTGAAGTTCAGACTTTTTCAAAATTCCACAGAAATTTGTGGGATAGTGAAGATTTTCAAAATGACGACACTTTAAAAGGACAAAACTGACCAATGCAGAGAAAACAATAAAATGCAAACAATGGATTCAGATTTTGTTTATTACATGACTCTGCATTCTCATGACTCCCTTGTTCAAGTGCCAACATTTGGCTTGTTTTTTCTTCTTGCTCTGGTGTTTTATATTCACGTTTAAACCCTTTTTGTGGTTAAATTACCTGTTGGCATTGTCAGTGGCATCTCTTCCATTTGCAGTACATACTTGCTCAACGCTGTGGTACCTGTGGAAGTCCAGCCTCAACCTTGCTGCTATTGCTGTGGTCTTCAGAAACTTTGTGAAGACATAGTTAAAACAAGTGGAGCAAATCCAAATAAATTCCAGAACAGTGGTGGTGGGGGGCTGGTCTGGATCAAAATTACACTTTCCACCCAGCATCAGCCAGCTGGTCTACCTCCCATGAAGAAGCAGGTTTGGCTTTGAACCAAGGGCCGCTTGTGCATGGTCCTAGTCCAGTTTTGGGCTCTGTTTGCATTGTAATGAGCGGTGTTTACTCAGCAGTGTTTGTGTGCATGCCCATCTCTAATACATGCTGCTGCATTCTGGAAAATGCATATATGTGTAGGCATTCCAACTGATGGTTGTACGATCCTGTGGTCGCACGGTGGTCCTGACACTGTGGATCTTCTGGTTTTTCTGTTCCGCAATATCATTATGTTGTTTTAAGATATCTCAGGCTCCCAAGCACTGATCAAACTACAGTCAGATCAGGAGAACAAGCATAAGGCCTCTGGCAGCCTGCATGTAAGGCCCCAGTGTAAGATTGTATTCATAAGTGCGCAAGCATTTGCCACGGAGGCAAGTCTGGAAATTCAATTTTCCCTTCATTTGTCAGTGAAACGAGTTGCTCCTTGACAATTTCAGAATCCACTTTCTCATTTCTAATTGTTAACATGTTGGCAGGAATTTTTTTCTACCTTGGCGCAGCGGTTTTCGGACCGAAGTTTCACTGCCTCCCAGTTGTGCAACCATGAGAAAATATGTCATGCTTAAAAAGCAGCAATCAACGATATGCCATGCAGTTCCATTTAAGGTTTGAACATGATCACATTCATGTTGTGGAGTGATTTATGTGAGTTACAAATTCAGTGAGCAGTGGTGCCTTATTATAGGTTCCCCTAAGATTCTGAAATAGCCCTGTAAATAATTTAACTGCAAATTTGATATAATTCTGCATTTTATTCTTTTTAACCTCCAAGGCTCAGTAGATTTTACAGTTTACACTCATGCTAACAACAAAATAAGCCATTATTTACTCAGCTGACACCCATTTTGAGAAGTAGGGACTTCACCATACTCAAGGGCACCAAACTGAATTTAGACCAGATTTTGGTCACTTACACTAGTTCTTTCAGTGACACCTGCCTTTTTATTTATAAATACTTCCATTTCTTACAGGTTTATTGCAAAACATAAATCACATAAGCCGTGTCTGTACGCTTATCATTAATCTGCATTTTAAATATTGTAGTAGTCCAGTAAATACCAGTGTTATTTTACCATATTCCTTTTTAATGCAGCTGGCATAAAATCAGAATTGTCTAAACCTGATTTATATAGTTTCCTCAAACCTTTGTTTTAGACATTGACATTGCTATATTGACATCTTGCCAAGTGCCTAATGTAAAAAATGACGAAATGTGGGTAATGTGCGTTATAATCACACAGGATTACATATCTTACTTTCAGCAATGGGGAAAGGTCACTGAATTTTGTATTGGTCTTTTGAAACCTGTTGGCATGGCAGGAATGGCAGCAAAGGGGAGTCACATTGTTCAAAGACTGGTTCCTACTAATGGACCTTAATGGACCTTTGCTGCTCTTCAGGGCCTTGCCTGTTCATGAAGTTAAAGCTGGTGTTGTGTGGGGCTGCTATTGTCAACTGTCTTCTCCACTATGGATACTGCTCCTCGCTCCCTGCCCAAGAACACCTTCTCATATGTGCCTCATGAGTCCAGATGACAAACTTGCATTTGGGTTTGCACCTGCTTCTGTTTCAGAGAAATTTCCACTCTGAAGATCCTCTTGGCTGGAAGAGCCTCCTAGATCTTCCTGCATGAGGATGACGGAAAATGTAGGTCTGTGGCCAACTCCGAGGAAGTCACCGTATTTTTCAGGATGTCAAAACACCTAATGAAGACAGAAGAATACAAAAAGCTCAATAAATTACAGACCTAAATGGTCTTAAAGGACTTATTTAACTTTGGTGGCTGGAACCAGTCTGTTAGTTGTAGCCTGGATGTCCCATGCCAAAGTCACAAGATCTCAGTGTGAGGAACAATGCATTTTGTGTTTTGCCTCCTTTAAAGCACCTGCAATGTGACAGGGAGCTAAACCTGGAATCTCCCATGCAGGCTCTTCCATGACCCAAACAGGAAGATAGTCCTCTGTTACAAGTTGTCGTCCCCCTGTGGTCAGTATATATGCAGACAGGCTTTGTTCTTCATACTTGCTCATTGCAGAACAGGATCTTAACCTATATTACGGAGTAGTAAATACATGAAAAGGTGCCGTTATCTGTATGACTTGAGATCCACATGTGCTGTGGATGCACAGACAATGCAGGGAACCTCCTATGCAGTTTAGCACTTGTGCTAAGTTGGTTGCCCATCTGATTTCAAGTGTTAATTCACACTGGTGTTTTTTCAACTGTACCGTAAATCCGCACCATGTTTTGCTGTTAGAGGTCTGTGGCAGAGACTCTAGCCTTTTGATTGTCTAGACAAGTAGGCAAGAGCTTTACACTTTAGAGCGGTAGTGTTAACTGTCACCATATATACTCCTTGCCAAGGCTCATGTTCCAAAAACAGACCCTGTTCTAGCCATGGCATCTAACATCCTGTATATTAACAAGGTGAATCATTTGAAACAGTGATGTCAAATCAATGTAACACTGATTTAAAAACATCTCAAGGATGATAATAATAGCAGGAATTTTGAAATCAGAGGCATTCATGTGTAAGTTCTCATACAGATGACACTTTTCCCATTTCCAAATGCAGTTTGCCGAAGGTACCAGTTAGTGTTTGCATTTACAGAAGGTTCTGGAAGTCAGTGTTAAAGTGCCTCTACAAGTCAGTATTTGATACACAGGAATTGAAAATGTTTGAGAACAGGTACCTGAGAACACAGCTCACATGGGACCGCTCTAACAATGTAATGGTGTGAGACAGCAGTAGTAAGCCAGTGTCTCCTGTGTACACCTACTTCCTCCCTACCAGTGTTCATGGCGAGGTTCTCTCAGCACCATCGCACCTGTCTTGACGTAGCCCCAAATAGCCGTAAGCACACAGGAGAGAACACGGTCATTGATCCCGTGATGCTCTTTCGTGAGTCTGCAGCCCTGCTTTTTCATGTACACCGTGTTCCTGGAAGAACATCCCCTTAAAAGGAGATTGAGGGTTTCCAAAAACAATAGCCTGCTCCTCTCAAACATATGCTGCTAATGCCGCCAGGCTACAAAAAGTTATCACTAATGCTATCACTTAGCCTGCGTGATTACTGTTAATACGCAGATCCCTCAAGATTGACGTTTCAAAATTCCCATCACTGCTGCCAACTCTAAATTTCATCCCATTTATTATTTTTTAAATCTCTTTTTACATCGGTTCCTCATTTTGAAAATGTTATTTTAATATTTCTATTAGCGTTTCCTTTGCGTTCGCATGAAAAGGAGGGTCACTCCAGGACAACACACCTCGTGTGTTAGTGTGGCATCAGAGTCAGTGCTGGATGCAGTCAGAAAGAAACAGGATCGGGAATCAGGATATTGGTCGACACAAAATAATGGCGGTTTATTAAGAAGATGCTACTAGAACCAAACACTTTTGTTAGATCACATGCGTGTTTTTTTTTTTTTTTCCCCATTGAATTTTCTAAAGTGGAACAAGATGGCAGCATTAACAAACGAACAGAACTGCTAAACCATTATGTTCAACAGGTTCAGCTTCTGACTGCAAAACAATCCGAGTCCAGGTCCTCACTCTGAACCCCGTAGCAGCCATCCGGCCCAGCCGTCACCCCACAGCTAATGTAGGAGTATGGGAGCAAATTGATGCAGATGTCTCATGTCATGTTCCTCAAAGAAACAGCTCAGTGGTAAGGTGAGGAAAACACAGGTGGAACAGCTCTCTTTGCTTCTGGTGCCTTTTAGGAAGAGTCTCTTTAGGAGTTGGTACTTTTCGTCTCTTCTGTGTCCTTGGATCTGAATTTTTAAGGCCTCCCATGAAACCCAGTACCTGCTGTTGAACTCAAGTTCTCCTGTGAATCAGTGAAAGTTTGCAAGAAGGAAGGAAAGTCTTATTTATTTTTCATGTGTTGCTTAAGAAAAACGTGTTGAGATGTTGTGTGATGAGAGGTTTGGGGGGGAGGATCTGAATTGTTATTTTCCATATCTAACTGATGGCATTGCATGTGTTTTTTGAGAGTTGTATGTAGCTGTACATTTTCAGGCAGGAAGCGTCCTGAGGGTCTGTGAACCCACATTTTATACTTGAGCACAACAGTGCCAGTGTTCCTACTTTGTGTCATTGTTTTGATAAACATATGCCTTAATAAAAATATTGCTCAATCAGAAGGAATGCCGCGTTGCTCTTCCGTGAACGTACGTGAGAAAACGCAGAACGACCCATAAAAAGGGTACGAAGGGGATCAGACTTCTGCTGACCAGTGACTTGGAGGATGTGTAAGTGCTGACCGATGTAGAACTGATGTGTCACTGCTGACTCTCGCTTTTCCGTTCACGTTGCCAAACTTTCTCCACTCATTTCTATTTCATTTGGTTTTCATGAAGTATTTTTCAAGCACTCCTATAATTTTTTTTTAAAAAAAATGCCTTTCTCTTGTACCAGTGGCTTCAAAATGCTCCCGAGCAGTCCTTACACTCCGAAATTTTCCGTTTAAATGCGAACGCATAAAGGTAACATAAGGATTTTAGGTGCTAGGAGCAGTTGAGAGGGTGGCTGTTTTGATTTGTCGGTAACGGTTGATAGAGTTGGGGGTTCGAGCACTGAAGTGCTGTGATGTTCTATGAGAGGAGACTCTCTACTGGATGCAGGTTTTATGCAACGGTCCTGAGCAGATCAACAGCAGAGGCTCAGTCTACCGTCTCCCTGTAAGGGAGAGGTTCTTACCCAGAAGTCACTGCTATCTGCTGTGATGCAGCACAGTTTACCACACTTTGCCCTGTCTCACACCTGTGAGAATCCCCAATTCTTCTCCCCATTGTCCGTTTCGCTCCTTCTCCACACTTTATTGCTCTTGCTCGCTCTCTCCCTCCCTCTTTCTTTCTCTCACCCTCTTTATCTTCCCACCTTTTCTCCCTCTCGCTGTCTTTTTCTTCCTCACTCTTACCCTCTCTTTCTCTCTCCCTCCTGCTGTTTTCTCTCCAAGGTCCTGCCAGGCTTCTTGCGTGACTAGAAGGAGTGAAAAAAAGTCCTCCGAACGCTTTGGCACGCAAACCCCAACAACTATTTTTGGACCCTGTACTTTTTTCATTTAAAAACAACACCAAAAAAAAGTCCTGGAGAAAAAGGCAGCAGGGCTAGAAGGAGTCTGTTTCTCATTTAGGCCAAGCCTGCCCCCCTCCCCCATTCCCGCCTCGCCAGTGCCTCAACCGCTGTGGTGAACAGAGAGCCGGGCTTTTCTCGACGAGGTGCCTTTCGCAGGCGCGCGGTCAGCCCTGGGCTCCGAGCCCACGCTGCAGCACTTAGCAACCTCCCCGGTGCTCTTGTTAGCGTGACGGCTGCGTGGACATTGAGCTGCAGCGCCGGTGACAGGTCCGCTTCGCCTCATTTCTACATTTATTTGTCACAATGACGGAGCATTTTTGTGGGTATAACACTGGAAGTTTTTTTATTTCCTTTTTAAATAGATTTTTAAAATTTCATGTTAAATGATGATGTCTGCAAGAAAAATAGTGAATAGGAGGTTATCATTTAGGGTTTTATTACATTTACATGTATTTACTTAGGGGGATGTGGTGGTGCAGTGGGTTTGACTGGGTTTGACCGGGTCCTGCTCGCCGGTGGGTATGGGGTTCAAGTCCCGCTTGGGGTGCCTTACGGTGGACTGGCGCCCCGTCCTGGGTGTGTCCCCTCCCCCTCCACCCCTACGCCCTGTGTTGCCGGGTTAGGCTCTGGCTCCCTGCGAACCCTGCATGGGACAAGCGGTTTCAGACTTTGTGTGTGTGTGTGTATTTACTTAGCAGATACTTTTCTCCAAAGCAACTACCAACGAACTCTATCTAGTGTTATGAGCCCACACACCTTATTCACTGCGGTGACTTACACTGCTAGATACACTACTTACACTGGGTCAATCATCCATACATCAGTGGAACACACACACTCTCCGTCACTCACACACTATGGGGGAACCTGAGCAGCATGTCTTTGGACTGTGGGAGGAAACCAGAGCACCCAGAGGAAACTCGCGCAGACATGGAGAGAACATGCAAACTTTGTACCCCACAAAGCCTGATGGTGTGTCACCAACGCTGCGCCTCTGTGTTCTGGTGTACTATAAATACACCAAATGTGTTATTTAAATCATGGTTCTCTGAGGATGTATCAGATATAAAGTGATTATCCAAGTAAATGTGAAAGTAAAAAGTTCCATCATTTAGGCTGAGGAGGAGGCTAAACCTTCAAGGTACATTTTAACTCTTGCAAAGTTGGATCATACTTACCCCAGATGACAAACACATAAGCATAATTGATTGGGGAATAAAAGAATTCTTTTAATTTTAACATCTTGGAACTCAACACCGTCAGTCTGAAGGCATAACCAGGCATTCGCTGCGCATGTGAGGGGTCAGAAGAGACACTTTGTAATTTTCCTGCTCTTCTGATGAGCTGCCAGAAATCACTGCTCTAGGGGCTGGTCCACAATCTTAGCTCAAATTTGAAGTAATCTGAACAACCTAGCCTTAAGTGTAACCGAAAGATAGCTTTACCAAGCTGTAGCACAGTACAGCACGAGATTCCGAACTACTGATGTAAAAAGCAAAAATAAAATCTCATCTCCGGCTCCGAAGGATCTTAAACTTTGAAGGAAGTAAATGCATCGCAAAAGTGTGTGATTTTCCTGACATGGTTGCATCTACATGGGAACCAAAGCATTTATAAGATGTACCTTGTTTCATTTCACTCCTTTGCTTTATTTCCAGAAATATTTTTCCAACCATAACCAGTGGACATGAAAATTGTGACTGACGGGGGAACATCAGTTAATAAATTCCAAAGACGATGGCAATTGCCAGTGGGGATGTTTTGCTAATGGAACAAATGAAATGTTTTAGGGGAAAGCTGTGATTGATCTTCATGAATAGCCCACAAAATTGTGATGAAGAATAGACAATGGCCAAAGGAAACTGAAAGTAGGTGAATAAAATGCACATAAGGAGTTAGCTGGTAGAATTTGTCACTAATGGCTTGCAGCGAGACAGTAAATGTGGAAAATTCCAAAGTAATAAGAAGAGGGCGATATAAGTTTAACGGTGTAAAAGTACATTTTTCTCTACACATATACTTGAGCAGGGTGGGAAAGCGCCACAGCGGGTAACGCCGGTGCTTCAAAGGTCCTGGATTGTGTGGTCAGAGATGGGGCTGGATATGGTTTGGTCTCAATGGAGTTTGTATGTTTTGCCTGCGTTCGCATGGGTTTCCGCCAGGAGTTCTGGTTCCTTCCGACACTTCCAAGAAGTTTCAGGTGAACTGGTGACTCTAAATTACCTCGGGTATGTATAGGTGTGAATGAATGAGTGCACATGGTTGCTATGTGATGGACTAGCATATCATCCAGGGTGTACACAGTTTCTGGATGGGCTCTACACCACCACAACTGCAGTGGTTATTGATAAAGGATGGACAGATGTACGGATAATCCCCGATTTATGATGGGGTTACGTTCCGATAATACCATCGTAAGTCAAAAATGCATTTAATACGCCTAACCTATTGAACATCATCGCTTCTTATCCTTTAAGATGGTCGAGATCGTCGATTGCGACGATTTGAGTTTCTCCTCAAGAGTAGTTGCCCTCCTCTTCTTCTTCCCACCAGTAGCAGGAGAGACAGATGGGCATTTCTTTGACATTATGGATGCACAAAACGCAACGTAGATACGAGGGGGTATCTCTATAGCGACCGCATGGCAGACTGGGAGATGCGGATCGCTGCCCCTGCCCAGCACCGTGAGAGAGTATCGCGCGGCGTATCACTTGCCAGGGAACAAAAATCAAAATTCAAAATTCAAAGCGTGGTTTCTACTGAATGTCTATCGCCAGCTCAGCATCGTAAAGTCGAAAAAATCGTAAGTCGAAGCATCGTAAGTCGAGGAGCATCTGTACTTGCATAAAATCATTAATGACAATGTAAATGTAATTTTGGTAAAAGTAATGTAGCTAATGTCATTTTTCCCTCCATTTCGGCACGCTCGAAAAGAAGCCATGCCCTCGGGACCCTACTTACGCTCGGAGTTACGGTAACATCTTTGAAAGTTGCTCAAGAGCGGCCAGACCAGCCTTGAATTAATAAAAGTGAAGATGCGTGTAGATGTGAGGGAAAAGGTTTTCCCAGCATTACACCCCTAACCCAAGGCACATTTTTTCGCCCTGACATGAGAACCAATCACGTGACTCCGGGTGCTATTGTTCAGAAACCCTTTTTGAAACACTGACCATAAATAAGGCAAAACAAATGCTTCCTTAAGTTATTAATACCAAGGGTGGAGGACATCAAAAGCAGGAACACTCAGCCAGGGCTGCCCAGCGTATTTCGAGGGCGTTCTGCTGATTCCTAAAAAAAATAACCAGTCTCCAGCTGGCCGTGTCTGTGGTTTATAAACAGTTTGGGAACATGGTTTGTTTCCCTAACGGGCCTGACAACATGACCAGAGCACACGCACCGGACCAGAGGGCTTACACGGTGTTGATACAAATGGTGCCTCGGTGTTGCCGCAGGTGTTCCCATGCATTCTCCTTGCATGATGAGCCTAGGAACCCGGGGCAGCGGCTGTCCAAAGCCCCAGAACCCTCAGCATTTCTCTGCCGTGCTTGTTTTTCATTCATTCCCAACCGAAGAGGGATGGGTCGCTCGAACCGAACACATACGTTCTTTCCGGGAAGCCAAAGAGCGGCATGAGGCTACGGTGCAATTATTACTATGTTTACCTTGCACTCCTTTTCAAAGGGTACCAGAGAAGGACTATTTCCTGCAACAGGGCAAGGATGTTGAGCTGCTGGGGGCGCAAACAGGATTTATTCACAGGGGAGCTTTCGCTAGCGGTTCATCGGTTGGGGATTTGAAAAGAATCTTCCGGTTTCCAGATCAGCTCCCAGCTAACATTACGACCTCGCCTGCAGGTCATCGTCTTAAAATGCAGGTATGACCGTCCTCTTCGTAACGTCAAGCCGCGGCATAAAGAAGCCAGGCGTCTACAAAGCATGCTCAAAGTACTGAAAAAAAAAAAAACCTCATGGAGGCTTGGAAACATTAACCCGGAGCTGGGAGATGACAGGGCCTCTGCCTTCGCCAGCTGAGTGCGTACAGTATCACGGTAAAATAAAATTCATACATTGAACAGATGTTCAGTAGGTTATTAAGGTGTTATATAAGGTGTTTTTGTTTTAGAAAGTGAGAAAAAATATATTCTTTTGCAATGGTTTTTTTTTTACCCTACCATGTTGGTTTAGCTTTGACGATGAGTGGATTCCCCCCCCCCCCCCCCCCCCCAGGTCTCAGTATCTCTGCGGGGCTCTTTGGCTGAGCTCCTGGCTGCGGACAGAGCAAGATTGATAGAGTGAACGAGGACGTCTTCCAGTTCCTCTTAAGATACGGCGAAAAAATGAGAGAACAATTGTTTTGTCCTCTCACAAAAAAGCCCACCTCACACACCCTTGGAGAGGGGAAGATATTAAACACGCTGACAGGCTGACAATTTGGCCCGAGACACCCAGCTATCCAAGCCAGCAGATGGCTAAATCCACCATTCTCCAGTGATAAAGAAAACCATCTGAGTCTCGCTTCAACACGGGAAACAAGGCTTTATATTTTAACTAATACTATTCCAGTCAAGGGTTGTTAAAGATTTCAATCTTTGGCAAGACGACCAACTGCTCCCCTTTTCTCGACAATCTTCTCCTCCCTTGCTAGAACTCCGCCACTTCCCATTACAGACATAACATTACATTTGAATTTGGTTGATCCTCTGTTGCAACTCCTTTAATCAATGAATCAATGCATGCATCATCCATAAATTAGTGCACGTTCATGAGTTTGTCAAAATCTACGGTAATACATGATGTGGATGCCCAAGGCTCTTTTCAGTTGTTTTTAGACATCATTAAAAACTTTTTTTTCAAGGACATACAGTAATTATAATACTTTTTTATTATTATTTTTTGAAGTGTGAGTGCTGTTGCCTGGATGTGACTGTACATTTATTTATCTAGCAGACACTTTTGTCCAAAGCGACTTCCAATGAGCTCTATGTAGTGTTATGAGCCCCCACACCTTATTCACCGTGGTGACTTACACTGCTAGATACACTGCTTACAATGGGTCACTCATCCATACATCAGTAGAACACACTCTCTCTGTCACTCACACACTATGAGTGAAGCTTGACAGCATGCCTTTTGAGTGTGGGAGGAAACCAGAGCACCTGGAGGAAACCCATGCAGACAGGGGGAAACCTGCAAACTCCACACAGACTGAGCGGGGATCACTCCCACATCCTCTCGCACCACCCAGGCGCTGTGAGACAGCAACACTACTCGCTGTGCCACCCCCCGGACATATAGTAATGCTAGTTACATGTATATCATCATTACTTTGCTCTCGCTGACTAACATTAACCATCCGTCCAAGTGAGGATCACAGTGGTCTGGAGCCTATCCCAGAAGCACAAGGTGCAGGGCAAGTCAGGCTAGACCCTGGATGGGATGCCAATCCATCACAGTATTTTGTCTGCTGTGAGAATGAATATTTTAAAAACCACCCAACACCTTTAAAACAAGATGGAGCTTAATAGCGAGATTAGTGTCAGATGTTGTCTCCAGACAAACTGAAAATGCACATTTTCCTCTCTTTATCTTTATTGAATCGGACTTTTTAAAAACCACTCAGCTCCGAATGCAATTTTGTCAAGGGGAGCCATAGAATTATTGTATTACATCACATCATTTAAAGCTTAACTTTACATTCGAAGCTTCTAGTACATTTTATCATAATTTGTACTCTAGCCTCAGCAGCAAGATTCTTGAGGAACAGTAGTCAGTAATATATCTGTATTTTTATATTACATAAACTGTTCATTTTAAGAGCATAAGCACCATATGAAAAAAGACATAAATTCACCGTTCAAAACTACAAATACAATTCAGTGGTTAATGTTTGACTTAAAGGAACAGATTTTAAATTGTTTATATTATACAGTAACACATCCGTCAGTCATTTGCGCCCCAGCTGACTCCTTCTCAAATATAGGCATCCTGGAGGTGGGGGTGGAGGTGCTTCGTACTGTTAAATTCCGTGTGTATTGTATTCAAACCAGAATGCATAGGATTTATGCGTTTATTTATAGAGATGGAAATTTCGCCAGCGAAATTGCATTAACTGGTACCGCGGGGCCACTCTCGGGACGCGACCCAAAAACCTTTACGCTGCAATTTGACGGCCTTATCCACCGCGCTACCTGCTGCTAGCCTAATTAGAACGGGGCGAGACGGCAGCCACATGGTGTCTGTTTGTTGTCGTAAGGCAAGACTTGTCGGCTCAACCTCCTGGCCCCCGTGGCGATGGCTCTCTGTGAGTATTTTCACCTAAGAGGGGGACTGTGACACATTCCGCCAGGGGTCTTGATGAATGTCACGAAGTGTGTGCTCTCAGTCAGAGGCCAAATGAGGGAGGAGAATCGAACGAAACAGCAAGAACAAAACTGGACATCTTGCAACTAGATGTTTCAGCAGCTGACCATGAGCAGTCAAGCCAAACTCCAAATATTAGTCTTAGACAGCTGGCATGTTTCTCTGTTTTGATACGCGGCTGTCAGTGGTGATGAGCAATGGTGCTGACAGAAGAAACACGGCTGTGCTGTTTGCCTCACCCTCCCGCCAGGATGGGATGGAAGGGAACCAGAATGTGGGGTAAAATGGTGCTATTCTGTCAGATTTTGGAGCTTTACAGACTGGCTCATTGCATGCAGATTTATTGGAATAAATTATTGCTTCTGCGGAATGCCAAATGGAGAAGAGAATATCGATGCAAATGGTGCCCCCTTAAGTCATTTTGGATCTAAATGGAAATCGTAGTTCGGCCAACAGTTTTCTACACTTCTGGCCGTACATATTCATGGGTGTCTTTGAATTCTGAAAGAACACAACAGATGATGTAAAATTGCATTATATGTAGACTACTGTAAAAACATACATGTTGGTTATGAAAGCTTTCATGGATGATCTTGCTAGAAATGTCAATAGCACAGATCACAGGATTTGAAATACAGTTACTTATGTAGCAGATGCTTTTCTCCAAAGTGATGACCAATGAAGTCCATCTACTGTTATGAGTCCACACACTTTATTCACCAAGGTGACTTACACTGCTAGATACACTACATCACTCATCCATACATCAGTGGAACACACTCTTTCCGTCACTCACACACTATGGGTGAAGCTGGACAGCATACCTTTTGAGTATGGGAGGAAACCAGAGCACCCATAAGAAACCCATACAGACACAGGGAGGACATGCAAACTCCATACAGAATGAGCAGGGATCAAACCCACATCCTCTCGCACCACCTAGCTACTGTGAGACAGCAGCGCTACTTGCCGCACCACCGTGCCACCCGGCATACTGAACACAGCCTGAAGATGTAGGAATTTCAAGAAGGAACAGTAACAGATGGTGTGACTGTGATTTTTTACCTCGAATGACTTGAAGATGCACATTGCACTGTTTTAGGTGAAGTGTAAGATTTGGTTTTCCTTAAAACCTGTGCTTTTGAAGTTCATACTGTTAAGTTTGTAGCCGTGAAAGGTAACCAGGAGAGAAAAGACATAGGATTGTTTAAGCAGGTAAAAGGCGGGTCGTGGTCATCCAGCCATTAGAACATTGCAGTAGTCCAAATAAGAGGTCATCGTAGATTAGGGAAACATTTGGTTCGACAATGTGGTTTCATGCGGGCACATGCTTTAATGGTTGTTCTGAAGAAGTCTCCCAAAAAAAAAAATGTGCCGGTGAAGGTGAAAGTGCACATAGCAGGTGCTGAGGTTCTTGGCAGTTGTGGAGGACTTGACAGTCATGATTCCCGTGTTCATGAGGCTGCGATGCACAGGGAGGCATGAGAAGACTCTTTGTCTTGATCAGGTTCAGTTGCTACTCCTAATGGCAGCGATGCTCATCAGTCCCTGACCGAAGGCCTCTTGCTCCAGACAATCGATGTCATGAAATCACCTGATAGGGCTGCTGCACTATTCAGCTGAAATGCCCTGAGTGAAAATCGAACGTAGGCAGTTATTTTCTGCCTCTACACCGTTCTTGAGCAAAAAATGGTTAACGAAAGCACGGACCCACACCACAGCCTGTACTCTGGAGTTGCTGAATTGTCCCACTTAACCATATGGGTGCCCCCGCTCCAATTCCATATCCCCCAAACATAAAAAAGTGTCTCGTTGAATTTTAAGTATAATTATCCGTGGAAGCGCTATTCCGTTTTCCTAGCTGGAAGTCCAATCGTGAACCTTAAGGCAAGCTACCTATTCATGTTTAAAACCCAATTACAACCTCAGGCCAGGAATACATGGAGACAATCAGACAGAAAGCAAGCAGCTTTCAGAAAACCACAGCGGGTCACTCACATATCCTACAATCTTAATGGTGCATTTAAATTAGACCGTTAGTGCCTGATCGCTTAAAAGGTTGTGGTTTGTCTACTTCACTTTCCATTTCTGTAGAAAAATTCCCTCTCTAAATTATGCGTTTGAGTATTGCTTGTAGCACTGGAAAATTGTGAAATAATTTTTCAAAATGTGAAAAAAAAATTTTCATACTCAGTCTTGGTGGTTGCTTAAGGCAGCATACGCGGAGTGATCATGTGCATGGACCACAGGGCTACTCGTGGAGAACCCATGTGAGCTCATGCGGGTCTGGCCAGAAGCTGAAACCAAGCTGTTCGTTGGCAATAGGGGCTGCTCAGAAGCTTGCCAGGCCTTAAGAACCTTCTCCGTTCTGCCAGAAGTATCAAGTGACATATCCGCGAGCCTACTGCATTCTCTGGAAAGGCAGGAAAATCATACTAGCTACAGATCAGTAATTAACATCCATTAATGTCATGTTCCGATATTTTAAATACTTCTTGGTTGAACATATGATGTCTGCTACTCAGAACTCAAATGAGTGGGAAGAAGTGTGGGGGGTTGGGTATAATACATGAAGAAAAATCATAAAACTAAAGAAAAACAATCAAAGTGGGATTTCTTTGCAAGAATTCAATTTTTTTATTGTATAAGATTCATGCTGTGGATACAAAGTCCCATTACCCCCATCTCTCATAGCCTGATGTTTTTTATTACTCTCATTTCTTTTTCTGTTAGAGATGCAAAGTTGTGTTTTTTAAGAGTGTTGGACAAAACCCCCTTCGGACAAATAATTAACAAAATGTTTATTCTTCTAAATGTTTGTAGTTTATGAACACTTCTCTGAATTGTGAAATACTGTATTTATTATGCTGGGGGCATGGTGGTGCAGCGGGTTTAGCCTGTGCCTGCTCTCCGGTGGGTCTGGGGTTTGAGTTCTGCTTGGGGTGCCCTGCGACGGACTGGCGTCCTGTCCTGGGTGTGTCCCCTCCAACTCTGTGCCCTGTGCTGTGCTGGGCTAGGCTCCAGCTCGCCGCAATCCGGCTTGGGATAAGTGACTTCAGTGTGTGTGTGTGTGTGTGTACATGTACATTTATTATATAATGAGACTGCAATAAGGAAGGCATTACAAGTATTGTATTGTAGCATACATTAATACTTGCATTGTAAATTTAAAGCTCATTGTTTTACAACATAAAATTATTTGTACAATTATATAAAAAAAAGCATAATTAAAAGAATGTCGTATCGTATCTTCGAAAAATAAAAAAAGCAATATTAAAAACATCATTGAGTGTTAAGGTTTATTTAAATTTCATTTACTACCTTATTACATGCTGTGTCTTACACCATTCAGAAATGAACCAATACAGAGAAAGATTATAATATTTTTTAGGATTACTTAATTTATATTTTTCCTTCCAATTATGATGGTATTAAATGGCATTACAGTGCAAAAATAGAAAAAAAACAGGGGCTTTTGTCATTTTTTTATTTAATTAAGAAGGTTTTGTCCCACTTTGTGTTTCAAGGAGGGGGTTTTGTCCTTAAGGGGTTTTTGTCCTAGGGGTTTTGTCTGGACCCCCTGCTTTTTTTTAAACTATTTTTTTTGCAAGCAACAGCTCAGAAACTGTTGAACCTTCTTGGTTTTAAGTGTTCGGCGTTACGGAAGGTAACGGGACATACCCGTTTTGGAAATTTCAGCTGCAGTTCTGTATGGGACTTCGGGGAATATTCCGTTATTATCCAGGCTGTGCTCACACAACCTGATCTTCACAGCACTGTACAATATGACCCTTCTCACAAGTACACAACCTGTTGACCAGGGCGGTCATCGATGAGTGCAAGGCCAAGGAAACAGTGGGTGTGTTGCACGAACTTGGATGTGAAGGTGTAAGTTATCAGAAGAAATTTCTTCATATGTTTCTGTGCATTTTATTGTCACCTGGCCTCAGTGCTTCCCTGACTGAAATTGGCCCTAGAGATATTCTGGAAGCTATCCTGGTCTCAAGAACCCTAGCACGTTTTGTACTTGTGTGGGGGCATTTGCCAAATTTCTAAGCATTAGCAGTATGAATCTAGGTGATCGCTGCAGTGTCGGTCTTTCATTGGTTAGGGTGCTGGAGAAAAACTAAAAATCTTCATTTGAAAGCAGTGATTTAAGACAGAGATCTCTGGAGATATGAGTGAGGTACGGCCAAGTCATTGGCTCTTTCTTGTATGCCGCCTTTCCGTAAATGTTGGTACAAATTTCTTACCGGAGCCTTCTAAGAGCAGGTAATTTGCAGATCAAGTGTAATAAAAAGTGAAGGCAGAAGATGGATGATTTTATGAAGGAACCCACTGTTGAGAGTCGTCATGTTCAGAGTTCTTTAATAAAAATCTCTCCCTGAGACATCTGGTTTGTGTAGCTGGATGCTTTAGCGCCCAAATAAATTTCTGTACCTTTCTTTCATTGTTTGAAGGAATCTGTTGATAATGAAAAATGGAATGAATTTGGAATCCGCTGACACTTCTTATTGAAGCAGAAAAAGAAAATGTACGAAAGAAGAAAACGCTGAATTATAACACATTGGCATGCTTTCCTAGTGCAAAATGTTTTGCTGTATAAGAGAGAGGGAAAAAAAAAAGAAATTTTGCAAACAAATCCTTTTGTTATGGAAAAAATTTGGAGAAAAATATAATATTCAGAGGAAAAATGTCAAGGTTTCCTTTAGCAATAGAACGACACACTTTTAGTGTTATGAAGCCCTTCCCAGTGTCAGTAATGCTGGGAGGAACCCAGATATCCTGTTAGAGTCACCCAGGCGGACAACCCCGACAGTTTGATCCAGAATTTTCTGCTCGGTTTAATGATGTAACACCTTAAGTATGGGTCAGGAGAGCAAAGAGACAAACCTAAACACGTGCAGACAGATACAATCACTCACTTAGTGTTATCTGCGATGAGGAAATGGGGAAACTGTCATCATCACTGCAAAATTGTTAAGGACTTTAATATTATTTTAATATTTTCTTGCAGCTTGGCCCACCACCTTGCAGAATGAGTTCATGCACAGTTTGCATCATTTCAGAATTTGGACTCTTACTTTTTTAACTTTTCAATTCATCTTCTTGCACGTTTGCACATCAACAAGGATGAAGGAAGGTAAAGATAATGAGAGGGACGTTTTTTTTTACCCCTTTGGCTTTTTTTTTGCCTTAAGAATTGTGAGCTGTGACAATTCTCTGTGGAAGAAAATGTTTATGGAAGGAGAAACGTGGAGAAATTTTCTCCGGCTCCTTCAGTATTGCATGAACATACAAGCGAGACACCACCTCATTATAAAGAAACAGCGACAAGCCTAACTAGAGCTTTCTCTTGACTTTCTCGAAAAAACGGACAACGCGGATGATCTGTAGCACTCAGGCAGTACAAAGGTCCCGTTTCAGTCTCCTTTTGGCGGAAAGTCTCGGATGGAAGCACTTAGAACAGCTGTAATTTAGTGAGAGAATTTCCAACCAAGGTTTTGTGACCCAAACCGAGGCAATCCTGGACGAACTTCATCTATTCAAGATGGTCCCATGTTTGAAAAAAGCAACCAGTGCCTTAGCCATTCCACAGCACTGTCGGCCCACATTACTCTCCCTCACCCCTGACCCCGGGGTCTGACCTTTGCTGCAATGTGAAGAGCAAACAGCCACCGGAGATCCAGGATGCTTCTTATGGAGTGGGGAGCTGCTCCTTCGTTTGTCCTTAGACAAGTGTTTTCTGGAAGAGTTTGACAATCTGTGGGGATCTTTTATCCTTGGCTCATGAGAGAAGTGATTTACCAGCCCTGCCAACAGGCTGTCATAACAAGAAGAAATGTGCTAACATATGGCCCAGAAAGAACTGAAAGGACCTGCATAACCCTTCAGCCTTTCAGTTTGACTTCACTATGAATCAAACAGCTTGCATTAAATTTATTAGCAGTGTTGTTTTAGCGATGATCCTGACTCAGTGGTCACTGGCCTCTTCAGATGAGCTGCACTGATTTGTAATTGATAACCTACACATTATTTGCCTTACACTTATTTCTCCCTGTTTTAACTTAATTAAAATATTATTTGAAAAATTAAAACATGAACACTTTCCGCTTTAATCGTATAATTACGTATAAGCTGCCTTACTTACTGTGGTCAACGATTCTTAATCAAATAGCTAAGTTATTGGGATAGTGAGTTGATGGTAAGATCTGGTAGCATAGAACACACACACAATGTCTGAAGCCACCTGTCCCAAGCAGGGTCACAGTGAACCGGAGCCTAACCTGGCAACACAGGGTGCAAGGCTGGAAGAAGATGGGACACCAGTCCATCACAAGGCACCCCCAGTGGGACTCAAACCCCACATACACCAGAGAGCAGGACCTAACCAAACCCACTGCACCACCACACCCCCTTCCCATAGAACAGTTTTCAAATAAGTAAAGGAAACACAAGGTGTAAGGCTGGAGGTGACACACCCAGGACAGGATGCCAGTCTATTGCAAGGCACCTCCAGCAGGACTTGAACCCTAGAGCCACTAGAGAGCAGGACCCCCCCCCCCCAAGCCTGCTGTGCCACTGCACCACCATACACCTCATGATAGTAACACAAAATACTAAAACAGTAACTACCAAAATAATTTCAAATCATGTGACTAAATTATTGAGGAAATTACTGTGATGAGAATTGTGAGTTTCTTGAATGCTGTTGAGAAATTTCCACAATTATTGGGGCTGTACAAGCCTCTGTGATACGAATTGGATACCAAGTATAGTCTTGCACCCAGTAGCATAGTGGTTAGAGCTGCTGCCTTTGGACCTACAGGTCCCAGAGTTGATCCCCACCACTGCCTCTTGTACTTCTGAGCAAGGTACTTACTCTAAATTGCTCCTGTAAAATTACCCAGCTGTATAAATGGGTAAATAACTGTAACCTTAACACTGGAAGTTGCTTAGAAAAGCATCAGATAAATGTATAAATTGTATGTTCCTCACTGCACCTTTATTTTTCTATTATTGCTTTAAAACTTTTTTCATTTATTTTTAATATAGCTGGACAAGCTCAGAAATTTCTTTGCCTTTAACACAAGATGATGCAGAAGATTGGTTCCCTTTCTATCAGTGCAGATTGAGCTGTCTTGTCTGCTCTCCACTCCTGTGCCGAATTTCATTCAGTAACCTTCGGTGTTTTTGTGAACCAACGGTGCTGCCCACCAACAGATTAACCTGCAAGGTCCGTGCCAAGTTCGTCGTCTTCCAGAACCCCGGCCAGGGTCCTGGATCGCACCCAGCTCACAAGAGGGGTCCGACCTGAGCGGCCCACTTCAAGTGGAAAAAATTCCAGCCATCAGCCCCATCTGCTTTCACTTCATCCTTCGGTTCTCTGCCTAAATAAAGATGCCTCTGCTACTTTTTATTGGGCTTTATTGCATTGTCTGCAACTGTGTTAAGGCAAACAGCTGAGAGCACACAAAGGTAGACATAGTTCCTGTGTTGGTACTCCACCGACGCAGGAAATACTGCTGTTGGTGGCAACACTACAGTAACACCGGCTGGTGTTCCAAAAGACCACATGTAAAAAATATTTCAGAAAATGTTTTGCAAGATTAGACTACATTAGAAAAACCGAGTGGAGTAGATCTCCCTATATATCGGTGACTGGGGTTTCCAAAAGCTGATCCGAGTGTCTGGGAAAGCTGTCGCTTTCTTTTGACAGTTAAGGAAGAAGATCCTTCAATAGGAAGCTTCTTCTGAAATTGTCACTTCTTTTTTGCTCTTACTTTGCACACGAATCGATTGATAGCACAGCGCGTAGTGGGCATGATCTATAGGATGGGAATTAGCTGAACTTTTGATTTTGGAACACTCTTTGTATCAGTGGAAGGAAATATGAAACATACTGAGAAAAATCTATTACACCAAAGGGAAATATTGTACTTTCTTATGGCCGCTCCCAGTCAGAATGTCCACCTCTGACAGTTTCAGGTTTTAGTGAACAAATACAACCAGGATGGATCCTGTCACAACACAGGTGAAGGGCAGCATGATGGCCCGCTGCAAAATGGAGCGACAAACACTTCCATCACAGGGTTACAGCCTGTCTGGCGAGGTTGTGATTGGTCTTGCTTGAATTGGATTTCCCTCCCCACCTGGCATCCACACATCCTCAGGCAGATCAGGTTCCTGGTTTCCCCTGGGCTTGCTGTCTAAAGGTGACTTTCACAAATGCAAATAAGATCAGTTCTGGTTGAGATGTTTTCAGAGGGGTTCGTCTCACTTCACAGGATCTCATCCAGAGGTCCTCATGATGGATTTCATTGTCTCAGTGGGATGGGCTCCTGCAAGACTGATTTCCCGGGAGGTCTATTTGGACCAGAATTTGATCTCACCCCCCCTCAATAGACCAATCTCATTTCTGTTGTATTCCCGATATCTGGATAAACAATGAGGGAGGAGGTCAGAGGGATTAGCCCTTCTTGGGTCCCCAAATTAGAAGCCTAAAGCAGAGGCTCAAATGGAAAACAGCATAGTTACAGATCCAGACCTGGGTGAATGAGCACTAAGAGGTGTTTCCTGGCAAATCGGGCTGCATCGCTGTGCTTTGTATCATATGACGCCGGGCAAACCACAGCGATCAGTCCTGTGCATTGAACCCAACCCAAAGACTGACTCAGCCATCGAAGGAGTCAGGGTGATTTATTGTGATACTCAACACATGGTGCTCTGAGAGGCGACTGAGACCAACGTCGGGATCAACAGTCGCCCCTAAACCACAACGACAAAAGCAAAACAGATTAATTCATGGGGAGAGAATGATGCGTTTTTCAATGCATGAGCCAGTATTTTGGGAATCCGGACTTTTATGTTGCATTATTCATTACGGTGTTTAGCATCGGTATAACTCAAATTTTAATATGCCTTTGCAGTTTAGGATTAGAACTGGTTTTTAATTTTTGGTTTGATTTCATTCGTCTTCATTAAAATTCATTTACAACAAGATGAGATGTCTGTTGGGAAAACCAAGCTCTGTTTTTTCAAGTCAAATATTTATATTTCGAACAGTATTTAATTCTGTTTCAACTGCTCACTTAAAAATGCTTTTTCTTAAACTGACATTGAAGTTGAAGTTAAAATTTTATGGAGTTGAATTTTTTTGCTAATTTAAATAAAATAATAACCAACAACATTGGTATAAAGTAAGAAGTAATAGTTTGATAAAATTGTTCCCAAGCTCAGCTGTACTGTACATCTCACTACATGAAAATACATGCTGCCTGAAAAATTTTTTTCATTCCTGTTCACATTCACACCCTTGATAAAAATGACTGACTATAGGAGGCTGGAGGTGTAAACTGGAAATCACTGTGACTGCAGATTTCTTTTCTCGATCCTGAAGGAACTAAATTAAATTGCACTGCTCTTCTACGAAGAACTGAGGACAGAGAAGAAATAGGAGGGATGGAGAAAAACTTGAAGGGCAGCAAATCCTGTGGCTCACTGCTGTCACGGTGCCTCTAATAGTGTCAATTCAGCATTCAGCCTGAGAACTTTTACTCTTATTTATGATGTTAACCTTTCTGTCTTATGATTTAACTTATGGTCCCTAAGTACAGACATCTATCTGGAATTCGTCTCTACGTTTTAGGGTTTAACATCTTCATCAGTTGAGCATCTTTGGTTTTTACTAAAAGTTTTGCTTCATTTTTACATTTAAAAGAAGCTAAGAAAAGACTGCCGATTTTGGGGAGCTTCTTATCCCTGCCATTTTTAAGCGATGAAAGTTTCCCTAAGCGTTAGCATTGAGTTAAACAACTTCATTTGTGACTTAATCTGACAAGCAGGTTATTGCTGAGAAGGGATTTCGCTGAGGTCCCTGTACAGGGCTCACGATTCCCTAATCTGCAGCCAGGAGACTGAAGACTTTACTTTGCTCTAAGGAGGAAAGCCAAGAGGACAGATTTGAAGTGGAGAGACAGAATTGAGAGTGATGCTCTGTCAAGATCAGGGCAACATACGAAGGCCTCTTGAATACCAAATAAGGGGCTTTTACAAGAGTTCGAGGACTAACGCTTGAAAAAAATCCGATGGGTTTAAATTGAAGGATTTGCAGTTTATTAATGATTAAGAAGTGACAAAATGAAACACGTGTTTTTGTGTCTTTTCTGCTCATGTTTGCCGTTGGTTACAGCTGCTGTGGGCTGAAGAGAAGGATATAGTGTTTGTGAATCACAGCACAGCAATAAGAATAACTCTTCAGAGCAGAATCATGTTTTTATTTTTTATTTCACAAAGAGATTAAGCTATCCGTGGTGTCATTTCACTGTACCTCCCATTTGTCTTGTGGACATTCTGATGCCAAAGACAACAGCGGAGCAAAATATAAATCTGGGTCTGGGTGACAGAAAGAAAGAAAGACACACGACTAAACTATCAGGACCAGACATTTCCATTAAAGTGGCTTGTCAGAAAGCCTAATACAGCAGACCATTCCAGAGGAGGAAAATGAAAGATTTCCTCAGAAAAGCTCCACTGGGTCTTCACCTTCTCGCTGTAAGTGGAGCTTGGGGAGCGAGGCTGAGATGAGCTCGAGAAGAGGGAAAAAATAAAATGGGGGACAGAAGAACAGGAGAAAAATATACAGCCTGTCTTGCTTTCCGGAGGGATGGCAGATGGCGGTTTACAAACGATCGGCCAGCACCGAAACTGGTGTTCAGCTTGTTGAAAATGAATGCTGAAAAACAGCATGTGTTTATGGGGGGGAAAGATTTGCTTTCTAAGTAGCAGTAGTGGAGAGTGGGAAGAATTTCACTGCCCTGGCACAACCTCGTGTAATGGCTTTACCTGGAGAAATAGTCAGCCGGAGATGGGAGATGGATTGCGGCGACTGATGGAAAGAAGTGGGAAGACGAACTCGAGAGACCGAACTGACAAATAAACAAAAACACAGTGTGTTTGGTAGCATGCAACAGGGTATCGGGTCGTATTTGTGAAACCCCACAAAAGGTCTGGCCGGCGTCCTGAAAATGGAGGTTAAAGGTCAGTACCTTTTGAATTGAGAAGCAGCAATTGGACTGGTGGGTGGTGAGTGCTGTAGTCAGGGTCTTG
This sequence comes from Scleropages formosus, assembly GCF_900964775.1. Classification (NCBI taxonomy): domain Eukaryota; kingdom Metazoa; phylum Chordata; class Actinopteri; order Osteoglossiformes; family Osteoglossidae; genus Scleropages; species Scleropages formosus. The sequence goes on along the minus strand of NC_041815.1, from coordinate 5,063,989 downwards.
GAAAGGTTGTTTTTTTTTATTTAGAGAAAGGCCTAGAGAGCTGAATAGCATTCAGATAAGCTTGTTTGCTTACTTAATGAAAAGGGAGAGGATTTTCTTTTGTGGGCAAGCGGTGGCATCACGGTTGGAGCGGTCGCCTTTGGCTCCGAAAGTTGCCGGTTTAATCCCCGGCAATAGCGCCCTTGAGCAAAGTTCTTGCCCTGCAATTGCTCCAGTACCTTTGCCCAGCTGTGTGACTGGGTAACTGCTTGTGATCTTGCAATGGAATGGTGTCCCGGCCAAGGTGTGCGCCCTATGTCTCCGGGATAGGCTTCGGCTCGCCGCAACCGCGCTCGGGACAATCGGTTATTGAAATTGGTTGGTTGGTATTCTTTTGTGTCGCATTGTCTGCAAATTTTTCTCTGCTTCAGCGGAATCCTACAACTTAAATAAAATGCAGACATGCTTCGGTTCTCCTGGGGAACAACTAACCTCTGAAAAATCAATGAAAATGATCAGCTGAGAAGGCCATCTAATAAGAAGGAGACCATTTCCAATGTGCCCCCCTGCAGCCCTGCTGTTAAAGGCCCAGTTTTTCCTGGTTCTGGTGTCTGATGGACACTCTTCCATACGCGCATCTTTTTGAGGGACTCCTTCAGCAGCACTCTTGTCTGTTTCATGAATCGTTTTCCTTTTTGTTCAAATTCTGAGGGGAAAAAAAAATCTTTTGTGTGTTTGTTATGCAAAGCTTTTTTAGATCTCGGGAACAATATGTAGGGATTAGCAGAAAGAGGCCCAGAACACGCATAAAGAGGCCTATTAACGGCGCAGTTCGAAGCATGTGTCTGTAATTAGTCGGGCAAAGATAAAAGGAGATGGAACCGTTTCTGAGTCTGCAAACACGTAGCGGGGTCTTGCTTGTTTTCCTCCGGTCGCCATACTCCGAGTTCACTTTGAGGCAACGGGAGGTTGTAGCCCCGATCTTCCATTTTCAAAGCCTTTAATTGCTCTCCAGCACCTATTGGAATTCCTCTTCTTTCCACAATGTTGCTGGATCACACTGGCCAGTTCCAGAGCAGTTCCAGTAAGTTAGTCACGGGGGAGAATGTAGGTTTATTTTTATGCTTTTCATACTGACCCCTTATTCAGTATATAATGTATGTTTTGATTAGCCCTGATTAGTAGTACGGCCTAAAGAGACTCTACAGGAACCTGTACCTGGGGGTGATTTAATTTAGAAACTCAAGTAGTGGAGCAGGACTTCCTGAGTGTAGCACTGTGATTTATGAAAGATTTGACTACATCAGATCCTCGTACCTCGCTCTGCGTACCAGATGTCGCTGGGTTGGATATCGTCCTTTCACTCGCTGATAGCGTTATTGATCTTGAGCAGTTGACTAAGAGTGTTGACTCCCACTTATTGTGATGCTGTGTGACTTTCTAATGGTTTAGGGTTATGAGGGTTTAATCCAGTTCTCGAGAAGTACGGTCAGTCACGATCCAGTTCCTCAACCTGACGGCCGTCCCTTTCCCAAGTCAAAAATAAGATGACACCAGAGGCCGAAAGAATGTTCCAGAGTTGTAAAAACATTATCTTACTTGGTATTCGCACGGAAAAAGATTTTTAAAAACTTTTCAAGGAGACTTGTACAAGACATATTGAGGACGTAGTCAGATTACAGAAGTAAATATGCAAATCGGGTGAGTGATGTTCTTGGAAGACAGCCTCATCCCATCGTAAAGTCTTGAAAACAAATTTAAGGGGTAAAAAGTGATCTGAAGCAAACTTTTGACTAATATTCAGTTTCTCCTAAGTTATGGGGGGATAAAGTTGTCTTTTCTAAGACTGGCACATCAAGGTCTAGTCTTTCGCTTGTTCACATGCAAATGTTCATTTTTTTTAACCCACAAGACCTCAACAATCTACTTCACAGAACAGTGTAAGAGATGTGCTATGCAAACCACATCAAGCTGTTTTAAACTTTGAATGTGTCAGCAGTGAGGGATGGCTAGTAGTGTAATTGTTAGAGTTGATACTTTTAAACCTGAAGGTTAGAGGTTTGAATCCCAACTTCATTACTCTTGAGCACAGTAGTTACCCTAAATTGTCTAAGTAAAAATTTCCCCCCTATATGAATGGGTCAGTAATTGTAGTTTGCGTCAGAGGAAAGTGTCAACTGAATAAATGTTCATTCTCTTTTTAACTATGGCCATTTCTTCCTTTGCAGGAAACCATGAAGTATGTAAATACAGAATTTGTAATAGAAATAAAATACAAACTCAAAGAGGTGGAGGGAAATTATATATATATATATATATATATATATATATATATATATATATATATGTTCTGGATATCAAATATTTATCCAGTTATATTCAGCTATATTTAGCCTTCTTCACATTTAGTTAATTTTCAGTTAAACATCTGACGTCAAGCTAGTCTTCAGACTGTACTATAGAGGACTGTACAACCCAGCCAGGATCCATAGCCGTTGCATCTACAACAGTGAGGATCACGTGTTCACCTCTACTACTGTTCTGTCCCAGTGAGCGTTGAGCCCTCCTGAAACCCTCAAGAAACCCCCGGTGCCCACACCTCTCTGGGATATGCTTGTGCAATTCACCGTCAGCTTCTTTCACGGAGAAGATCTGGGCAGGTGCTGGGCACGGGTGGAATCAGGACAAAGCCTGCAATGATGAATGTGGCCAGCGTGCTCCCAGACTGCTTGAGGAGCTGAAGGTCTCCTTGGAATCTGTTCTCCTTCTTGCGGTAGATGGTGCTTTGATTTTGTGTCCTTTGATCAAGCAAAACCTAGTGGGGCTCTTTAAGCAGCTGTTGAAGTTCCAAACACAGACTCTGCACTGGGCTTTCCAGACAGAGCCGACTCAGTTAAGTACAGGATACACCTTATCGTTTCTTGCTTTTCCCCTCATACTCGTTCTTTTGTGTCAGCTGTTCTCTGAACACCTCCTCCTTCTCCTCCCCATCTCAGCATCTATTTCCTGTTGATTATATAAATAATGGCGAGCAATCGTCCAGATGGTCAGGTGCAACTCCCTCTGCAGCTCTGAGGCCAAAGAAAATACTAACTTCTTTTATATCGCTCACCCACCTCTGTTCCAATAAATGCAATAAAATGGAGCATAATTGTCTGGCAAATTGGTTGCTACAGAGATGATTTAGAACTCTCCATTTGGTTTCGAGACCTTTAAGCAGTTTATAGTTGGCTATATACTTTTGATCCTAAGATCCAGTTTTTTGGCAAAGTCATTTTAAAGTACTGTTCATTTCCCTATAGTTTTTTTTGTTTTTTTTACTTTTGATTTTATTGTGTTTTGGCATCACCTGAAGGGGTACCTCATTCAATAAATGGGCAGAAAATAGTTTTAATATGATGCAGAGCACTGACTTCCTTGCTCCATGACCAAAAAGAGCATAAATCAGTGCAAGGCATAACGCGTAGCTTTGCTGCATCTTCGGCGTGGGTCTGCATCGCCATTGTGTGGATGCGAAGTTCGGATTTAATGGTTACAGTGTGGAGACCTCATTCCATCTGGACCTCTGATATGATTTAGGGGTCTGAGATCCTGCAGGTGCTGCTTCTCTCTGGAGGGGAAAAGAGGGCAGGCCTTCCAAACAGCCTCCACTTCCATGTGACACAAATGGAGGCTAGATACTGCTCCGAGTTGGACTCCCCCTCCTACTTCCACACACAGATTTACGAGAAGCTGTGGCGTGCAAGGATGGCGGGGGTTTGCTATTACCAAATATTTCAGATCCAGAGAAATTGGAAAGGAGATTTTGTCTTTGCTATTAAAAGTCACCTCTTTACTCTCTTTCATCCTCCATGTTTGATGGCTGATGGATCGATGAGGTCTGGCATGAATCTGTGTGGCCAGAACATCTCATGAGCTGGGGTGCTTCCTGGAGGAGATGAGTTCTGAGTTTTGAGATCAGTTCTGGGAGCATGGATGTTCTGGTTGGATGATAAAAAGTCTGGTACCTCAGCAAGAGAGCGAGGGGGATGAGTTCAGGAAGAGCGTCCGACAAGTTCACGTTGTCGTTCAAAAGTCCACGGGGTTTCCAGTTACACGTCGTGCACACATCTGCGGGCTGTGGGGTTCCCGGTTACACAACACACACATCTGCAGCAGCTACACTAACAGCCCGATGACCCCCTCCAACAGGGAAGCATCCTTATGGTTAAACAGCCGTTCCTTCAGCAGGCCTGCTTTGCTCATGTCAGACCGGACTTGCTAGGGCGGAAAAACAGCTCTCGGCTGGAACGTTACAGCGAAGACGTGAAGGTCTCCGGTTCAGTCCCGGGCTTTGGCAGGTGCTTAGTGTTTTTTTTTTTTTTTTGGTTCTGTGTTGATATTTAAGGTTGTTTGTCTTACATTTCCATTCCAAAAGAGTGCAAAATTGTGGCTTTTTTCTTTCATTTATTTAGAACTTTTTTAAGCGTGATGGATGATGTGTCACTGTCTCCACCGAAACCAGGAATTCCCCATGGATTTTAATGAAGGCAACTCATTAAAAAGCTTCCTAAAATTATATTTGACTTAAAAAAACAAAAAAAAAAAAAAAAAAAAGGATTGCATGTCAGGTCCTCCAGAGAGCAAACATCCTCCAACTCCTAATACCTCTGGCTTCTGCAAGAGCTCTCCTGTCCATGGGCTCCCATCCCTGACACTCTCCTGTCTCTGGCCCGAGGCGTTGTTCTCCCACCGGCCCAAGCGCCAGCGGCCTCCTCGCAATTCACCAAATAATTACAAGACAATGATGTCAACTTCACCTGGTCCAGTTGAGAAAAAAACAAACTGATTCAAAGTAAAACTGGGGTTTTGCTTTGCCTTTATAGAGAGAGATCCAAAACAAAAAATGAAAATAAGAGAAAATGGCAATACACACACACACACACACACACACACACACATACACACCATCTGAAACAACTTCTCCCATACGGGGTCACAGGGAGCTGGACCCTAACCCAGCAACACATGGCAAAAGGCTAGAGGAGGAAAGGACACACCCAGGACAGGACGCCGGTCCATCACAAAGCACCCCAAGCGGGACTTGAACCCCAAACCACCGGAAAGCAGGACCCAGTCCAACCCACCGTGCCACCGCGCCAAGATGCCCCCCTCCCCAATGGCAACACATTTTCAACAAAAATTATACATTAATGAACGTTTCACCTTTAGTGTCTAATGCTTTGCGATATACTTTCATAAAATTCAATATAACGGTTTCAACTTACCATAATAACCATGAAGCATTAAGTCACGACGATATTACAATCATTAACTGTAACACGTAATTCTGTAAACAACGATGCCATGAATATGTCATACGCAATCTTACGATGTTTTAAGATTTAGTTGCACAAGCACCTTCATATGTTGGTTTATTTTTATTTGCTTCATATTGAGAGTGTGTTAGCAGGACAGTTCAGCAAAGCAGGCGCTGGGCCACGAAAAATATATGTTTTGTTACAGCACCACCATGTGATCCGCAGCGTTCACCACAGTCCCGTTGACGCGCACCTGATTCAATCCATCAATTATTAGCCATCTCTGAGTCATGTGCACTTGAGGGACTCCAGGCAGATACCGTATACATTCTGATAATCTCTATTAATATGAATCATCGGTTATAGAGAAACTTTCCAATTATACCAATTACAAGCATTATTTTAATATAGTTTTTACAAACTGAGAGCACATATGGGCAGTGGCAGCATGGTGAGTAGAGCTGCTCCATTTGATCTGAGAGGCTGCAGGTTTGAATCCCACATACAGTTGTAGTACCCTTGAGCAAGGTACTTACCTTGAATTGCTCTAGTAAAGTTACCTTCATGTATAAAGGGGTAAATAATTGTATGTTACTTTAGGGAAAGGGGTGCAGTAGGTTGAACCAGGTCCTGCTTTCCAGTGGGTCTGGGGTTCGAGTTCTGCTGCGAGTGCCTTGCAGTGGACTGGTGTCCCGTCCTTGGTGTGTCCCCTCTCCCTCCAGCGTTTTGCCCTGCGTTGCCAGGTTAGGCTCTTGCTCCCCACGACCCCGTATGGGACAAGCGGTTCAGACAATGTGTGTGCTTTAGGGAAATACTTAATGAATAAATGTTATTGCATTTAATTAGCTGGGCGCATTATTCGTTATACATATGTAATATTCCATTATACATAGTAGCTTCGCGGAGCAAAAAAAAAGTGCCGAAAAAGACCCCAACGGAGAGCGTTTCTGGGGTTTTATCTATGCAGTGCTGCACTTATGAATATTTATGAGTGAAAAGCGTCCACACCGCTGACTGTAATCTTACTGGTGGTTTCTGGCTCGGGCTCCTGCCTGCATGTGGATCTGTTAACAGTTTGAGCTCTATTGCTTCCCGGCTGACCGGTGGCGTGCGTGTGCCTTGTTGTCTGCTGCCTGTGAACTGGCCTCCGTGCGAGAGCTTTCGGGGTGCGTGACTTTGAAAGTGCTGTAAATTAAAAATATCGCCGGATGGAGGGAAGAGGAAAAAAGAGAACGCGCAACTTGGCGGTGGCGCAAGTGCGTACGGCCTCCTCCTCGGCTGCTGCGTGTGCAGCCTGGCTCTGCCGACCGCAGGTAGCGCGCACAAACAGGCAGTTAAAAACTGCTTTAACACTTCAGCGGGAAAGTAAACATCCTCCCACTGGATTTACAACTTTCTCAGGCCCAGTTCTTTCTTTTTTTAAAAAACATATGTATATTACGAAGTGTGGGGCTCTGTTTTTTGTCTACCCTGGAAACTGACATTTCATAACTCTCTCCCACACATTATTATTATTATTATTATTATTATGGGGGTGTGGCGCAGTGGGTTTGATCAGGTCCTGCTTTCTGGTGGGTCTGGGGTTTAAGTCCCACTTGGGGTGTCTTGTGATGGACTGGCGTCCCGTCCTGGGTGTGTCCCCTCCCCCTCCAGCCTCATGCCCTGTGTTGCCAGGTTAGGCTCTGGTTTGCTGCAACCCCAGTTGGGATGAGCGGTTTCAGTCAATGTGTGTGTGTGGGGTGTGGTGGTGCAGTGGGTTTGGTCAGGGTCTGCTCTCCTGTGGGTATCGGGTTTGAGTCCTGCTTGGGGTGCCTTGCAGTGCACTAGCGTCCTGTCCTGGGTGTGTCCCCTTCACCTCCAACCTTGCATCCTGTGTTGCTGGGTTAGGCTCCGGTTTGCTGTGACCCCACTGGGGACAAGCGGTTTCAGACAGTGTGTGTGTGTGTGTGTGTGATTATTGGTATTGTTAGTAGTGGGCACTGGTCATCATGATTTAGCTGAATATTTTGTCCTTTCCTGGATGCTTTTTATAGCCTCTTGATCTTTTGGGTCATTCTTGTGCTCTCGAGTCTGAGCAGATCCTGAAGAGTCTTTACCACATGTGCGTTAGAACCACGCCGGAGAGTAAACGAGGCAAAATACCCAAAGGAGCAGAGGAAAGTATCCCCTGTATGAAGATGCAGTGTCCCTCTACTAAGGGGGAAACAGGAGGAGTCTTTCTGTGTGACTATGGTCTGCTCGTGATGCGTTAATCGCTCCCATCGTTACCGTGGAAAACCACGGTCTGATCTTTACCGCAGCTCTTCCCACACGTGATTGCTCCAGTGTGTTTTATATTACACCTTGTTTTCGCTGCTGTTTGCTGCACTTTAAATTACTTCTTGTTTACCCCCCCCCCCCCCGAAATTTACGAGGAAAGAGAGAATTTCAAATGTCCACTTTGCACCCAGGGATCAAAATGTTCCGGACCGAAAGAGAGTTGCCCTTTCCAGAAATGCAGCTATACATTAAAAGGAACATTTCCTGAGATATAATTGGTGTTAGTTCAAAAATATTACTTGTATGCTGTATTATAATGTATTGGATTAAAAAAATGCATTATTAATAAACACCAAACGGACCAAAGACGAGTCCAGCTGGAACAGTTCTGCAAAGGTTACCAAGCATGCCTGTCTGTTTCATAAAGACATCCAGATTGTGTGCTCGTAGCTTATATAACTGATGTGACTGCGTCTGTCTTTGAAAGGATCGCTCCCCTATAAATTGTATTCTGGATTGAACATTTCCTCTGAGCTTCATCAGTTTCTCTAAACATTACAGCCACGTTGCCTAGATGACCCCTTTTTCCAGACTCACTTGCCTTTTTTTCTCCATTCGTACAGCTGGGCTTCGACCAGAGCTACTCAGGCTAAGATCCGTTCACACGGGCACTCCGGCAGGGCCTTAGGTTACAAGCCCATGAGTTTAAGCACGAGGCTCCCCTGCATGTCTCGCGGAATACCTGTGCATCTGTACCTGTGTCTCCCAGCAAAATCCGACGCTTGACCTTACAGCATTAGATTTACATTTATTCATTTAGCAGATGTACATCTCTTAGAAAATACTATGTGCGCATTACATAAGAAGAAAGAGAGATACAGATGCTGTGATTCTTAAGTGCAGTTAGTTTCTACAATATGAACCAATGTTCATCACGTGAGTAGCTGCATAAAGCTTTATCAGAATATCGACGATTCCTGATCACCTTCCTAGTATTTTTTTTTTTTTGAGATACATATAAACATTTCCGTTACATTACAGGAGTAGCTGCGTAAAGGATTATCCGGGCATGATCTTAAAGTGTATAGAGCATGAACATTTATACGTTACATGAACTTAAGAGATGATGGGCGAAGTGGGTTTGGAAGAGGTGAGTTTAAAGACCCTTTTTAAATGTGGACAGGGATTCAGCAGTTCTGAGTGAGAGGGGGAGGTTGTTCCACCGCAATGGAGCCAGAACCGAGAACATCCGTGCTATACCTTTCGTGCGCGGCACCACCAAGCAGGCAGATGTGGAAGAGCGTAGCAGTCTGGTTGGGGTGCAGTAGATGATCAAGTCTTGTAGATTTAGCTGATGCTTTTCTCCAAAGCGACTTACAATGCTAAGGTTACAATTATTGACCCATTTATACATAATTTTACTGGAGCAATTTAGGGTAAGTACCTTGCTCAAGGGGACTTCAGCCAGAGGTGGGGATCGAACCTTCTACATTGCTGAATTTTATTTCTACACAGTTAACTCGGGCCAAATTGTTTGAAAAAAATAAGTGTCATCTAGTGTAAGAAGCTGATGTGAATGGTCTTGCGGGAAATGAGCTGGGCACCACACTCCTCGCTGCTGTGTCCCACCTCACCTGGAGGAATTGCTTTGCCAGCATCCTGGGCAGCTTGTTCACTGCCTGCACAACAGGCCACCGACTGCACTCTGCAAACTGTCCAGCTCTGAGTGCTGCCATTCTTGGACGAAGATAAAGAACCAAAGGGTATAAGATCATATCCCTGGAATGGAGCAGCTTTACATCCGTGTTCAGTGCATTTCATCTAAATTGCTTCAGTAAATCGATCAGTTTAAAAACATAAAACCTGAGTCCTCAGCTGACAGTGGGGTTCTGCTCCAACAACCTCATCGAAAGTCGACTTTGTCATGTCACAGATCCCTTTATACAGTGCCGGTCTGTTAGGCTGCTCTCTGTATGGGATTCCAGTCCACTGCAGGGTAGCTGCTCACACATACATTCACACAATAAAAGCAACTTAGATTCCAAGGTGCACCTGAAACATGTGTTTTTTGGACTGTGGGAGGAAACCAGAGCACCCTTCGGACACCCACATAAAAAATGAAAAAAAAAAAACCTTTGTTACTCTGTAAAATGCTTTATGTTTCACACTGTAAAGGATGCAGCACATCATCTCCACCCTCTGTTCCCTACATGCTCCATAGTATTTATGGCCAGCATCATCTGTGCTGCATATTGCCGTCAAAATCATTTGGATCAGAGCTGTCTGAAACACATCAGACCGCGACCTGAACTGATTTCCCAGAGAACTGTAAAATCCGGACAGCGGAGGCATTAAACCAATCAGTCCGGTTCAAGTTCAGATTTGAAAGGAGTACAATTACGGCACCATCCCCCTGCCATGGCCATCCTCCTCAGGCAGCTGTAGATGTTCTCAGACATCACATGACAGCTACCAGCAATCGCATTCTGCGGTCCCCACCCAATTTTCCCCCCTCCCCAGAATGAAATATTTGTCATCATTTTGATTTCAAGGCCACATTAAACAGAAACAGCCGTAATAAACTCTAATTTAAAAAAGAAAACCGATTAAACGAATGCAAAGAGGGGGAAAAAAGATGGATGCTGATCTGTTCCACTTTTATTCTTCTGCTTACGTTACACTTTCTGTCATTTTTTACAAACAGGAAAAAAAACGTCAAGCGTGATGTTCGGCATCCAGCGTAACATGTATCCGTAATGATGATGGATTGCGTGTGCTCAGATAACGCGCTGATTAAACCGCTTACGGAAAAGAATTCTGACAGGCCGTTTGAAACGGCATGTCCTACAACAAAAAAGCGAAACTGCGCAAGATGGGGCCGTGTTCTGCGCGGCATAAACACAAAGTGGTGTTTGTAATCATTTTCTTCTGAGAACAATGACATAGCCTTTAAGAAATCTCGAACGTGGTGCGCTGCCACGGTGTCCTGGTGTCCTTTTTTCCTGCCGCAGGGATTCACATATCTGTGTGGGGAGGCATACCCAGCCAACATCTGGAGGCGTACTTAATGAACGCATTAAAAAAACACACGCGCGCACACACACACACAGAACAGAACATTTGTTAAGTGTAGGGGAGTGGGACATGAGAAATAAGGGGCTCTAACACCCTCGTGGCATCCGAACCCTGCGGCCTGTTCTCCTTCAAGGTCACAGATGGGATGCTTGAACCTACTGGGCCTTAACTTCTGCCCGCAAAGGAGACAGCGCATTCGCCCCCATCAGCCAGAGCTGGGCCAGCATATCGCTAAAGGACAGCAAAGCCATACTGTATATCCCCAAGGACCGACTTAGCACTTAATCCGTAGGGGTGGACAGCTATTGACATACTGTTAATAACTATTCAAATAATAAGGTAGAAGTTATTGCTCTTACTATTACTTGTTGCCAGCAGAGTATCTTGTCCAAGGCGGTCTACTGAACTGCACTTAACCGTCAACGTTGAAAGAAGTGCGTTTGCAGAGCCGTTTGGACAGAAAGTAAAAAAAAATGGGCATTATGTCACAGCAAGCTTCTCCTACTGATTATAAATTGCGTGTGTTGGAGGTTCAGAGAACTCTCGCTTTTTATTAGAAGGCCCTCGGTGTTTTTCGCGTGTGCACAAGCAAAATGCGACTAAATTATGACCAGGTTTTTGGCAAAGACGGGGTGCAGACTCATAATTGTGGTTCCCTGGCCATTTCATTGCCTACTGTCATTTAGCTCTTTGATAACGCTCCACGGAGCCAAATCAGACGCTCACAGCGCGCCCCTCTCATGATTCGCACACCCTTCGACTCTTTGAGCTGACCACGGTGCAATCCTTCTCCTTGATTTTTTTTAAAAGCAGCTATTTGCCAGTTGAATCCGGTGTGCATATAAGCACTTTTTTCACCTTTTATGAGATATTTGATCTGCTGTGCAAACGTCTGACATGGTGCAGTTCCAGAGGTAAGGGTGGGTAGCGGGATTTATGAGTGTGCGTATGTGTATGTACCTGTAGGTAGAAGACGGAGTACTCCACACTGGGGGAACTGTTATTGTTATGCTTGTATGCGGTGCAACCGGGGAGCTGATCTTTTCCTTGCTCCAAGGAAGAAAAAGAACTGGTTTTAAAATCTGGTCTAAAGGAATTATTTGCGGTTTGTGAATAATGTGGAGGTCAGGCACTCTAGCTTAAAGGATGTTACGTCTGTCACTCTCTTTTTTAACGTTAAGCAAAAACACACTTCTTCAGTTTTTCACTTGGCAACCATACTGGCATGGTGTAGCCTACTGGGAAATGTCAAATATATTTGTGTTCATTCATTCATGTACTGTATGTAGTTTTGTCTATGTGTATACATACATACTACTGTAAATTTAAAATAAAAAAAAAAAAAACAAACTGTAAAGGTTACTGAAAATATTTACCGGATTTTTGGCATTTTACAAATACAAGTATCAAGGAAACATCTAGACTGAATAAAGGTACACAATTCAGAAGAGCAAATAGGGATGATTTTTTATTATATTCCAATGTAGAGAAATTAAGCGGCCCTCTGGATCTTGTTCATCCTCCAAATATGTTCAAAAAAATGATGTGAACATCGCTTTTTGGCATTATGTAAATAATATTCTGAATCTGCTTGTCATCGAACCAGAGTTCTGCAAGTAAATAGAAAAGTGACACAGGGTTTGTTCACAGTACATAGTAAAGAAAAATGCCATGGAGTTCAGATCAAATCAGATATTAAATCAGAATCTTAGATTTCCTTATGGCATATGGTAAGTTTGCTTTTGGCACTGCTGTATATAAAAGCAGAAGGCCAAAACCTTCCCTTCTGTCTGAAGCCAAGACTGGACAAGCGGCCCCAATCTGTTAGTGATGGTGAGTCTGGGTTGCAAACGTCTGTTGTGTCTGTTGACCAAAGTCGGTGAGACAGGGTACCACCCGCGACCGTCGGAACAAGCTCACCAAAGGCCTAGAAGAGCAACGCTCTCCTATTGATGCTTATCCTTGCCCACATTTCACCTCATCCAATTTCAGCACGCTTCAGCTAAAATAAGGACAATCGACAGCTCCCAGGTCATATAATTAATTCAGAGTTGACGATAGCGGCGAACAATTGCATCTTTGTGCTCTGCCTGATTAGTATTCTAACCTTTTCCCATTTGAAAAAGCACATCATCTCACTCACTGGCAAACTTCTGAATCTCTTGCGATATTGAATTTTTCAGCATGTCATTTTTTGAAATGCTGCAATCAATGTTTACGTTTTATTCTGGAGAACAGCTGAGAAAATTCCATTGGGATTCAACTGAATATGACCTTTGACTCAGAGGACACTTTGGATCTTCTCATTAATATTCATTACCATCAGTCCCTTGCCGTGTTGTTTCGTGATGCGTATGAAGATCATGGGGTGGCAGGCTGGCCTTGCAGGGCTGCACATATGGCTCAGCCAACTGTAACAAATTAATATTAACGACCAGATTGACTTACACCGAACGTGATCCCACTGTTTACGTTGCTGTGCACTTTTTAAGGAAATCTGTACCCCAAGTCTGTTCTTCCATTCAGGTCCCAGAATCGTATTGTATTTAACCAATACATGATATTGAATCCTCCCACCGCAGAAAGGTATGAGAAAGCACAAGGGCAGATAAATACTCATTACATAATTTCTTAGATGTCACGTTTTTTTCACCCTTTGACACAGAGGAACAGTTCGCCAAAAGAAATTCAGGATTCCGAACAGAGCTCCTTGTTCAAGAGCACCACGGCAAGGCCTCTTCCGAGACTTGAAACTGCAACAAGCAGGTTACAAGTTTGGGTCCTTGACTGTACGCCATGTTTCAGAAACATGATGTACTAAAAGGTTTAACGGAAAGTTCACACTGGCTATCTATCTATCTATCTATCTATCTATCTATCTATCTATCTATCTATCCAACACAAACAATAGCGGTGTCTGTCTGATTTTAATAAATTACCTTTATGAGACGTTCATCACGTTTGCGTTAACTTCAAGCTTTGAAACCCGCCACACTATTATCATATTCATTTTTTTAATGCAGTTCCAGCACTACGAAGCAGCAAGCTGCAGTCGCGCACATGCGGTACGCAAGCGGCCTGTCGCTGGTGCTCGCTGGGTCTGTGCCATGTGGTTTGAGTATTATTAGGCAACGTCTTTTCTGAGTCAGCCTGCGAGAAGAAGACCGCTGCCTTTCTCCCTGTTATGGAAAGTTATTCTGCTTGGTTTTTTTGGACCAAGAAGTCTTTGGGATCTGTTTCTGTTTAAACCTGAATCACGTTTACCGTAACAGAAAGGGAGAGGGAACCATAGGCGGATAGTTACTCATGGCCGCAGCCATAAAATCAAGGTCAGAGACACAAACCCCTGAATAAATCACTTGAAAGCCAACTTCTTTTATTTTGCAAAAAAAGAAAAAAAGATTAAATTGAAGGCAACTGGGTCCCTCCCAAAAGAGCAGGCGTCCATTTCCTCTGTGTGCGTGTGTGTTCACACAGAAATCTTTTCAAAGCGGCTTGGTAAAGGAGGCGAGGACACAAGTCTCTTTCAGAACTGGGGTGTAAAATCCCCCAGCTGTGACTTTCTCAGTGGATTCAACACTGTTCAGTCCTTATGATAAAGGAAGTCGCCCTGCATGTTCCCTGTTTGACTCCAAGAAGCCACGTTGTCCCTTCCCTTCTTGCTTTGCTTGGAAATCCGTCTTAAAAACAGTAATTACTTGACTATCCTGTTTCCATATAATTCTATGTGATATGCTGAGCATGGAAGAATACACCCGTATTCATTATTTTAAGTTATAAATAACATTTCTGCATACCCGCGGACTAAATTTCCAATGTTAGATTGACTGTCAAGAACGTTCTCGAACTGAGGAGAAAAACCGTTGTCTCAGGCGGTGTTCGCCCACGTTTTTACGTTGCGTCGTACTGCCACCTTCTGGTAGCACACGAGTAGTGCAGTGGACTGTAATAACAGTGCAATTCGTTCATTGTTATTGAATGAATGAATGAATGAATGAATGAATGAATGAATAAAGGGGGTGCGGTGGCGCAGTGGGTTGGACCACAGTCCTGCTCTCTGGTGGGTCTGGGGTTCAAGTCCCGCTTGGGGTGCCTTGCGACGGACTGGCGTCCCGTCCTGGGTGTGTTCCCTCCCCCTCTGGCCTTACGCCCCTGTGTTCCCGGGTAGGCTCCGGTTCCCCGTGACCCCGTATGGGATGAGCGGTTCTGAAAATGTGTGTGTGTGTGTGTGTGTGTGTGTGTGTGTGTGTGTGTGTGTGAATGAATGAGCGAGCGAGCGAGCTTTATTGCCAAGTATGTTTACACATACAAGGAATTCCCCTTGGTGACAGGAACTTCCACAGCACAGACAGAATGACAGTGACAAGACACAGATAAAAGTAGGGTGGGCTATTAAAAGATTAAAAAAAAGGAAAATATATAGAGTATAAAGTACACAATATACAAATAGACAGTAGACATTATATGTTTGTACAGGTTTGATATATACAATGCAAGGGAAAGTAAATAAGAGATATGATGTGAAAAATAAATATAAATAGCGTTGTTTATTGTACCAGTTTACTCCCTATGGGGCATTTAGCTGTTCATGAGGTAGATGGCCTAAGGAAAGAAACTTTTCCTGTGCCTTGAAGATTGTATCGACCCGCGTTGTCGGGAGTTTGAGGTCGCGGCGAGCCGGAGCCTAACCCGGCAACACCGGAGGCAAAGCTGGAGGGGGAGGGGACACACCCAGGGCGGGACGCCAGTCCATCGCAAGGCAGCCCAAGCAGGGCTTGAACCCCAGACGGGCCACCAGAGAGCGGGACCCGGCAAAGCCCGCTGCGCCACCGGCGCACCCCCCGAGACAAATTCAATTCATCCATCCATCCATTTTCAGAACCGCTTGTCCCATATGGGGTCGCGGGGAACCGGAGCCCACCCGGTAACACAGGGCGTAAGGCCGGAGGGGGAGGGGACACACCCAGGACGGGACGCCAGTCCGTCGCAAGGCACCCCAAGCGGGACTCGAACCCCAGACCCACCGGAGAGCAGGAGTGTGGTCCAACCCACTGCGCCACCGCACCCCCGCAGACAAAACATTTTTACTTATTTATTTACTCACTGAACAAGGTTACCCAACACCGTGAAACCGTAACTGCGCTTAATTACTGGCTGTGTCACCTTTCGCTGCTATGACTGCAACTAAATGCTTCCTGTAATTCAATATCAGTTCATCAGATAAGTTAAAAAAAAAATACTATTTGTCCACTCAGGTGTTCTTTCTTTAATACTAGATTTTAGTTGAAGGCTGGAACACATTCGATGTAATAAATTTGCAATAATAGAATAAATCTGGAGGAGGGAAACTAGTTTTTTCACAGCGCTGTAGCAACTGTTTTATATTACATTTATCTGACACTTTTCTCCAAAGCGACTTACAGCGTTAAGGTCGCTGTTATTACATGCTTACAGTCATTTACACATTTTTACAGCTGGGTAATTTTAGTGGAGCAATCTGGGGTAAATATTTTGCTCATGGTACAACGACAGGAGGTGGGGATCAAACCCTCAATTTAATTTAATGTATTTTTTATATAGAGCGCAGTGACAGTGCGTGAAGTTGAACACAGACATGACATGAGGCAAAGAAACAAATACATCAGACAGAAAAAGACAGTTGACTACAGACTAGCGCAAAAAATATAATATATAATATATAAAATACTTTTTCGGATATAAAAAATACACAAGATGTTGAAAAACAGCGTTTAATTTTGTTTCTTTATCGTCTGTGGATCAATGAGAAAATTTAGCGCTTGGCGTCCAACAGCGACGTTTCTTCATTTCTTCTAAATCCCGCGACGTGACGTTTCGGTGTAAGACGCACTTATCGCGAGGGAAGATGCAGGAAAGGTCCAGGGCGGTCCGGGGACTTAGGGCGGCGTGTCGTCACTTCCGTCCAGCGTTGCATCCGCGGAGGGGGAGGACAGAGAGTGGGACGTGTTATTGAGAGTAGCAGCAGCAGCAGTAGTAGTAGTAGTAATAATCGTAGTGGGAGGAGGACCAGGGCATCAAGGCAGCCATGAAAAGAGCGGGAAGAAAGACAGCTGAGCACGAGACACCGAGAGCAGCAGCCCGTGGGCACTGCGCTCACGGCGCGCGCGCCTAGTAGAGACACCGCGTCGAACGCGCGGCGCGCAAACCTGCTGCTGCTCTTCAGGTAGGCGAAGCTGAAGTAGCCTCGTAGCTACAAGTTAGCAAGCATGCTGCCCTAACTCCTTCTTCCAAGAAAACCTGCTCTCCACTACCAAGTATTATGTAGTCACTGGTGGAAGTGGCGAAATGTTCCGCTGCACCGCGGGCGGCCTGTGCCCTGCGGGGCTCGGCCTGTCGTCAGTGTCGTTTTGTATTCGACTGACACACACACGCGTCACTCACGGCTCATCGGGACATTTCGACTTACTGCTAGATTATACTACTTACAATGGGTCACTCATCCATACAGTGGAACACACTCTGTCACGCACGGTCACACTGGGTGAACCTGACAGCATGTCTTGGAGAGTGTGGGAGGAAACCGGAGCGCCCGGCGGAGGAAACCACGCACTGGACCTTCAGACACACTGCATCATCATGTTCCGTCTGTTCACAGGTGTTACAAATTGTCTGCCTGTAGGTGGGAGGCACGTTTTTTTATATCTTTAAACAGGCAACCTTTGGGGAACCATGTACTCTTGTTTATTCACTTAGGTGTTAAGAGTTCATTCACACAAAAAAATCACTGTTTTGTATTCACCTCCAAAGCGACATACATCTCATAGCAAATGGCATGTGTGTGTTACATTAGCAGAGCGAAAGACTTAGATGCAGATGCGTGATTCTAGTACAGTTAGTTACTTTCCACCATATGAACTGATGTTCATCGCACGAGTAGCTGTGTGTGAAGGTTTATGTGTTGTTCAGTAGTAGTTCTCAAAGTTATAGAGCGTGAACATTTACACGTCACGTGAACTTAAGAGATCGTGGGAGAAGTTAAGAACTTTGACCCTTTTTAAATGTGGACGGAGATTCAGCAGTTCTGAGTGAGAGGGGGAGGTCATTCCATCACATCGGAGCCAGAATCGAAAAGCTTTGTGTTTTTGATTTTGGCCCTTTTGTGCAGGGGACCACCAAGTGGGCATAGGTGGAGGAGCGTAGCTGTCTGGTTGGGGTGTAGCGAGTGATCGTTTCCAGGTTACCTAGTGATGGAGGCATCCTGGCTGGGTTTTTTACTGTGCTATTTAAGGCTTTGTCTGTAAACATGTTTCACCCCTTTTTTCCTGTTTGTTTACATACGTAATAAGGTTCTTGTTCAAACAGCTACTTTCAAATTTCTTAGATGTGACCCTCCCACAATTTTAACTGCATACTGTAGGTTCGTCTAAATTCCATCAATTCTTGTACAGTTTTTTTTTTGTTCCCTCTTTCCTTATTTTCAAACTGAAATGTTATGGGTTTAAGGGGGTTGAAATGTCTTTTAAAATGCACTTATACTCAAAAACTGGAGATTGGTTACTTGTGAAAATATAATTTAAAATTTAAAATATATAATTTAAAAAAATAATAATAAAATATGATGTTAAATATAATTTTCAAAAAGTAAGGAATTAACGTATAGGACAGTTGGTAGCATAATGGTTACAGCTGCTGTCTTTAGACCCAGTGGTTGCAGGTTTGAATCTCACCTCCAGCTATAGTAACCTTGAGCAAGGTACTGCTCCTAAAAATTGCTCCAGTAAAATTACCTAGCTGTATAAACAGGTAAATAATTGTACGTAACTTAGCAATGCAAGTCACTTTGGAGCAAAGCATCAGCTAATTGTCAGATGTTGAGTCCTGTCTTGCACCCACTTCCTGTTTTTACCTTTACATTTATTTATTTTCCCGATTGCACATCTTTCCCTTATTCTCCTGCATAAAGATCCACCATGACGGACAGCATAATGAGCAAGGCAGCCACCATGGAGATTCCCATCAGCAGCAACGGAGATGCTGGGACATTACCTGAGGACACCAGCCTTGAGGAGGTCGGTGTTGCCATCACCTCATGGCTGTGGGGCTCGATTTCCCACGGATTCCATGAATACGTCAAACTGACAGGAAGTCTTGGCTCTTCTTCAATACAAAGAGAATGAAGGAAAAGTATCACACTTTAGGGATTCTTAGCATTTTTTCACTCACCCTCTGTAAGGTTCCATAGAAAATGATATAAACTTGTTGCTTATGCTCCTACCATTACCCTGCATCCAGAAGCGTGTAGTTGTACTCCATCTGTTGTAGAATAGTAATTCAGTAATAGATGTGACGTTGGAATTTTCGCACAAGGTTAATGGTAGGGCCTGACCTGTAGTTTTGGATGTGGCTTCATATTCAGCTGTCTGTGTGGAGTTTGCATGTTCTCTCCATTTTCCTCCCGTAGTCAAAAGACATGTTTCACTCTTACCCTTTAATGTATGAACATGTATGCATGTGTTACATTGCTGTATATATGGGTACGTTATCTTACTCAGTTTAGTGTACGGTACTTAGCATTCTCACCTTGACGAAAGTGTCAGTTAGATGCTACTTAATTTATGTAATTTTTGGAGAAAGATGTTCACAAAATAAATACATCCATATAGCATGTTGGATTGGGGGTCCCTTGGTTAAAGGAACACTCACTGACATGAGTGAACCCACTTTCCAAACTATTAGTAGCGCTTGGAGTGCTGGAAGACCTGATGGATTCAGCACTATAAGATCATGATTTGAAGTGGTGAATAATAGGGAACTTGAAAATGGTCCAGAATCAGGTGAAGGTGCTTTTATTTCCTACGTGGTTGAATTATAAGCAAAAATAATAGCGCTGACTTTCACACTTTGATTAGAAACATTGTCTGTATTCAGTCTCATTCTGATTTAGGAATTTTTCTGTTAAATTAGCTAGCAAGAATATTTTTACAAGCATGAGTATTTTGTCCAGAAGCTTTTATGGTTAGAGTACGGATATCCGGGAGAACGATGTTAAGATGCAGCATGTTTGGACTCAGGCAAAGACCCACCCTATGTCAAGTCAAACAAAGACTAGCTTCTCCCTAAGGGAGGAAAGATGAATCATTCCACTCCGTTTGCCTGGTAAACATACAGAGCAAAGTTTTATCTAAACAAAAAATATTTTCCATTTTGAATAACTGTAACAATATAATATTTAATGGAAATTAAGAAATGAATGAGGACGCAGTAAGAATTTGATTGCCCGGACCTAAATCTGATGCTAAACTCAGTTCTTTCTTTGCTTATGCTTTGGAGTGTATATAATTTCTTCTGTTTTATTTTATTTGCCTTTGAGTTCTTGGTTCGAAATGGCCGCACCCTAAGCAGCGCTGGCTCCCTGGAGGTCAGCCAAGGCAGATCTTAGCACAGGGCAGATGGCCACCTGGGCATGGATGGGTGTGAATGGGCCCAGTGTGCCCCCATTCCTCCGCAAAGTAGTTCCTGTCTAGATTTAGATAAAGCATGGTAGAAAGGTTGTCTGGAGGGTAAGGTTTGAAAGGAGCTTATCAGTTCAGCCTGCTGTACAGATGTGTGCTGCTGTTGTTATTATTGTTTTTGCTGCCTTTGTTGTTGTTATAGTCCATTTACATTTTTGCCGAAAGCAACTTCAATATTTGAGTATTTTTGCTGGATTTCTGGATCTGATCCCTTTGCTTAAGGGTGCTAAAGCAAAATTCCTCTTCGTTCCTGAACCGGCAAGCTTCTGCCACAAGTTTGTGACCGTAAAAGTTTCTGGCTGTTTCAACTCTTTCTTCAGCTGACTCAGTTTCTGTTTAACACCCTCGACTTCAGAAGTCCTCTCATTCGGATGGCATCTTACTTTATTCTAATGTTATTTTACCTAATTGCTGCCAGTTTAGTTTTAAGGTGTAATAGTGATGCATCTCCTGATTTAGTATTACAGAAAACATGCGGATGTGCCAGTCAATACAAATTTTCATGGTATTTGCTCAGCATATAACACTGCTGTTAAATAACGGTGTCTTCCGATTGGTTAGCCACGACTGAGCGCAGCAGCTCCAAACAGCTCTGCTTTGTGATGTATCCCTTGGTCCTTTTGTTTCTGCTTGTCAGTCTTGCCTCATTTCTTACTCTCATGCAGGCAGCGCAGATTCAGTGGAGCTTGGATGAGAAGGTAGGGGTACCTGTGTGATGGGTCCTGTGGGGGGTCTTTACACCCTGCGGAATGCACGTGTGTGTCTCCCTCGCTATATCATCTGTGTACTAACAGTTATTCATAATAACTGCTTCCATCCCTTTACATTCAAACTTTTCTATGTTGGTTTCCATCTCTTCATTCTTTAACGTACGCCATATCAAGAATCCCACGGTTTGATCAGCAGACTGTTTTAAATAGAATAATTAGCCATCATATTACAGAAAATAAAGAAAGGCTTATTTGCTAAATGAGATGATTCATTTCAGTATTTTGCTGTTAAATTGTGTTTTTGTAAAACAAAACCAGCCCTAGGGACACAGGTGTTTAGTTGTTTAAATTCTGTGAACTATCCGCTTGTGCTTACAGTATAAGTTTGAAAGCCTTTCTTGATAGTCTGTATTATGTAATTCAGTAACTTACATTTCTGCCTCTGTCGGCTCTCATATTCCGTGTTGCATTTGGTTTTCTTTTTCTAAAGCATTTGTTTGTATTTTTATGTATTCCTGTTTTTCATATTACATTGTCTTCATTGTAATAAATGTACAAAAATGTTACTCAGATACTGAGCAGTTAATTGTGATAATCAAGTCAATCATGTCCGACTACACAAACCTGCAGCAGTGACAGTCAGTGGTAACTTGTCAGCAACGTGAGCTTTTGAGTAGCCGTTCCCCTTATCTGTAAAGGTGTAAATTGTTCTCTGTAAGGTGTTTGTAACCAAGTACAATGTGGTGCCTGTGATGATGAAATGCATTTGTACACACACAATTTGACTGCTTTGTGTGGTAGATGAATGACTTCATTGTGAATGATTTGCATCAGTTTAAAAAAAAAAAAAAAAAATCTTAAGGTGTGAAATGCTAATGTGGTCCTCGTCTCATTAAGTAGTTTTGCTTGTCCTCTGGAAGCTCTTATCAAACTAAGAGAAGAATTCAAGGCTGTGATGTATTTAGTCCTGACTAATGGAAGTACTGAAAATGAACTCATACAAGAGAAAGTTAGTGATCATTTTTCCCTTCATGTTCTGCTTCTACTGAGGTTAATTTGCTCCCCATCCGCAGGACTTGCAGCAGGTTATGGTGTCTGGTCCCAACCTCAACGAGACCAGCATTGTGTCAGGTGGTTACGGAGGGGCCACTGAGGCGATCATACCCACCAGCTCCATTAAAGGTAATCTCACAGGTAGATTGCCACACTGGAGAAAGAACAATTCCCTTAGATACAAGGGTGATTCTGTATCTTGAATACTGATTTTGTTTTCTCATTGGAACACAGTTAATTCTCCTTAGCTTTCTAAATAAATTGTGATGCAAAGTTGTAATCATTGTAACTATTTGTTGACTTTTATTGACCCTTTCTTCTGAATAAATTGAGGGATGGCTGCATTATTTGTCTTTCATTGATCGTGATGTAGTAGTTGTACTTATAACCAATTAAATAACACTTTTTCAGGTCCCTTTCTGGTTGTGTTTATAAATTGAGGTGCACGCGTATGAATTATTCGTATATAACGACTAACTTCTAAGATTAGGAGTGTGTATTGTCATAGGCATTATTGCAATGTTGTGATATATACATGAGTTTTAGAAAATCATATGTTCTGAAAAATAAGAGATTTGGAAGTGCTTACATTTTCATCATTTAGCTATTGCTTTTCTCCAAAGCAGCTTACAATTTGAAGCTACTTACAATGATTACCCATTTATATATAAAGCTTTAAATGTACTCACTTCTCCCCTGATATCCCATGTACTCGATAAATGTATACTGTTTTCAGTTTATTTTTTTAAAAAAAAACAGTTGGCAGCTCCTTATGTAATGTATACCAGTTTAAACCCAGTTATGTGACTGACACTACTCCAGAATCGCACGTCTGCATCCAGATTTCTCCTTTGGTTGGTTTAATTCATTTCTGTATTGTTCTCTGAGATGTACGCCGCTTTGGAGAACAGCATCTGCTAAATGAATAAATGCACATGTTATGTAGCTGGGTCATTTTTACGGGAGCAGTTTAAGGTAGAGTACCCGCTTACGGGTAAAACAGCAACAAAGTGGGAACGAAGCCTGGGTCCTTTGGGTTTGAATGCAGCAGTTCTAAGTACTATGCTGCTTATTTTTCTCTTTCAAAAGCTATACAAGCAGTTACTGTCAGAAATGAATGTTTTCCATGATTTTCTTCTTACATCTTTAGAACTACTTCAGATTGAAAGTATTTAATGAGTTTGAGTGCATTTGGAACGTTGAGATAAATGGCCTAGGACTTGAAGTGCATACTAACTGACTGACTGAATGTCATAACCTTTATGCCTGTGGCTGTCTTTCTGTTTTTAAAGATTTTGTGACAGAAGAGGTGATTCTGTGTGCAGAAAACCCATTTCAAGTCCTTTAAAACTCGAGTGTGGCCATTCCGTCATATTCTGTCAGAATGACCTCCTGGTGCATTGCGTCATTTTTTTTCACTCAGCTGTGAAACTTCCTTTTCAGCTGTTTTTCATTTCCCACAAGACTGAGCTCAGGACTCCGGAGCCAGCCGGCTTTGCATAGGACTCATTGTTTCATTTATCCCAGTTCTGTTGTAGTAAACTGCACTGATTACTTTCTGGCTCACAAATCCTGTTTAGAAGATGCAGCTGTGCTTGCTTTAGAAACTGGCGTACACGCTTACCTGTGTCCTGGGATCGTCACAGATTTTTTGAGAGCCGGTGTTATTTGGAATTTAGTCTTACATCAGCGTTCCTATGGAGCGGTCTGAAAGAACCAAAGCTTTTTTAATGTGGTTCAGGGTGTCACTGAGGTCTGCTCACTAACCGATTCTCCTCAGGGCCTGCTATTCACTTCAACCCTGAGTATCTGGGCCGAAGAAGAGTGTCGCCACCTCGACAAGGTTCCCGCGCTTCTTTCACTGCAAAATACTCCTCCTTTCAGTCCCTCCCCTTCCACCTCTCCGTTTGCCAGGATTTACTGTTATGTCTGCTATTCTGCTTTTCAGTGAAATTAATATTTTTTGCTTGTGACACATCTGTGTGTTATTTTGTGCCGTAACCCCATTCTCTTGCAGCCTATCCCTGCAACGCGGATGGACATGCCGTGTAGTGCTGAGCACTGACATTTCTACTTATATCAAACGAAAAGCATGTTTGCATGTGGACAGAGCTTGAGGTTTTCTTTTAACAATGGAGTCTGACTGGTGTTGCTCTAAACAGGAATATAAAGGCCTGTTACATTACTATACGCACAAAGTTTAAGAAAAAAGTCCCTGTATCTTACATTTTGGGAGTTTGTTCAAAGGCAAAGTATAGTAGCACGTGTTTTTAGTACTAACAAACAGTGGCTCGATGTTTTGTTAGCACTGTCACTCAAATTAGTACTAGATGCAAATATCGGTCAGGACTTAAGTCGTTTTTACATTTAGTGAACTAAAACCTTAGACTTAGCACTGTTTTCTTCTGAATCTTTTAAACACAACTTTTTTTTTTTCCCCCCTCTCTGTATGTCGAGTTTTTTGTGGAGTGCGCAAGTTTCTCAGATTCTCAAGTGGCAGTGGTCAGCCTTATAACACTTTTGCAGCATGTGGTACCAGTTTCCTGGAACCTGCATGCCTTGTGGTGCTGATTGCCGTTTTCCATGTCTCATACTTATATTTTTGTGCATCATTTCCATGTTTCTACTCTGGACGCTTCATAATCAGTCTCCATTTTTCTGTCTGCTTAACCTACCTACCTCTCCGTCCTTCACCATTTACATCTCCTTGTGTGTCCTTGTGGATATCCTGTGTACACCCTGCACCCTCTGCATTTCACCTCTGCCCCCCTCCCCGTCCCTTCACCCATTGTCACGACGACGCATATGTACATATGTTAAATTCTCGCTCCCTGGGTACACCATTGCCCTCACCTCACTCTCACCCTCATCACCCTTCCTCACTTCCACCCACAAACCCTGGACGATACCCATTTCAGATCTGCGTATGAAATCAAGAGGGGTTCGAATCTCCTCCAGCCAGTCTGCAGCCAGCCGCCTTGCGTTTCAGGCTCAAAACATCCAAGGTCCCTTTAGCACTGGTACCAACTCACCCGACTCACTTTGTCCATGCATTCATTGCCTTGTCTCTGATTTTTCAACATACCCCATTATACATCACTTTTCCTCAGTGTGTTTACTAGTATATGTCACCCCGGTCTTGTGTTATACTCTCTTCATGACTTTTTCATTGTACAGATAACAGAAGAGATGGAAAATTGTAGCTAAAATGTGAGGTTATCTTAAGCTGTTACACTCCCATGTAGAGGAGATCAAATCTAGTCCAGCAAGGTTTCAAATGTAGGATTTGCGGTTTCTAGCACAAAACATATCACAGCGTCGTTATTGAGTCTCTTTCAGTATGTGTATTTTACACGTGCGGATACTACCATGTGTGACTGATGTCTGCTAACCCCACCCTCACAGGGCATGGCCTGCACCCCAGCAACAGCACCCCCTGCATGAGTACTGAGGAGGTCCCACGGGGTATGGCTGTGGAGAAGTTTGATATCATGAAGAAATGGGGCATCAACACTTACAAGGTGAATGCAGACCTCCTCACATGCTCATCTACAGAACATTTCGTATGTAGCAGTCTAGACTATACAGTTTAGAACATTTTGTTAGCAACAATGTTGTGTTTGTTTAAAAAAAAAAAACAGCTGAACTCATGGTGTATCCAAAAATGTACACACTGTGGCACTGACTGCTGTGTTCTATAAAAACTGAGCTGTCATATGTTTAACACTCTGTTCTCTGCAGTGCACCAAACAAATGATCTCGGAGCGCTTTGGCCGGGGTCAGCGTACCATGGACCTCGAGCTAGAGGCACAGATAGATTTCCTACATGATACAAAGCGCAAGTATGAGCATGTGCTGCGACTAGCGCGGGCGCTGAGCACACACCTCTATAACGTGGTGCAGACACAACATGCCCTGGGTGACACCTTCGCCGACCTCAGCCAGAAGTCGCCTGAACTCCAGGTACTGCACTGGCTATCGTGTATTTTCAGTCCTTTGGCCACTGGGCCCTCGGATCCTGAGCCTTATGATTTTGAAAAGGATACAAAAGTCACTGTGGACTAGAACAAGTCCTTTTGGATTTAAGATTCAAGATTCAATAAGTGTCAGATAAGCAATCATTTAATAATTGTAAAACGTAGTGTTGACAAAAATTGTGTGCCTGTCACTGTAATCACACACTGAAGCTAAAATGTACCAAGGAAAATCCCATATACCTTGTGCACCATTGCAGCCCGTGGGCCAGAGCTGTATATGTAATGTAAAAATGTAATTAAGCTGCGTGCTGATAAAATGAGACGAGTTTTGAGTTTGCAGAAGCAGTCATAGGCAGCCATTTCAAATCCCAGTAGATTAACTGCTTTGCTATTTTTCAGTGAGGTACTTAACCTGGATTATTTCTGTAAGAACCAATCACCATAAATAGGCAAAATGTAATTAAGCTGCTAAAAATAAGTGTGTGTTAAGAAAGAGCATAACGTAATGTACAGGAGATGTGTTTGTTGCACAGGATGAGTTTGGATACAATGCAGAGACGCAGAAGCTGTTGTGTAAGAATGGGGAGACCCTGCTGGGTGCCATCAACTTTTTTGTTTCTGGCATTAACACCTTGGTGAACAAGACCATGGAGGACACCCTCATGACCGTCAAGATGTACGAGAATGCAAGGTAACTGCTCTCTGCTTTTGAGCAGAATTAGTGCAACGCTCCATTTGAGATAGTGCCGAAAATCTCTACCAACGACTGAGAACACCGGAGACCCATAAACAAACATTGGTTTTACAGTAGGGTTGCGTGTTTATGGGCTTGTTTTTCCTGGATTGCGAAAGGGATTAGCTTCTGCGTGGGATTTACTTCCCCTCCAATCCCCTGCCCGGCAGGCTTGAGTACGACGCCTACCGTGCAGACCTGGAGGAGGTGAGCACGGGTCCAAGAGACGCAGTCACGCTGGCCAGAATCGAGGCAGCACAGCAGCAGTATCAGGTCCACAAGGACAAGTACGAGAGGCTGCGCAGCGATGTCACCATCAAACTTAAGTTCTTGGAGGAGAACAAGGTACTTAGAAGTGCCATTTGCACTGTTGATGTAAAAAGTATGTCCTGCTCCGTCCTTGTCTGAAACAGTCAGTGTGGCAGTCGGTATGCTGGCTCCTTGCATTATGAGTGGTAAAATTAGTAGTTTTCAAAGAGAAAAGCATTTTCCAAATAATTTATTTTTAGTTTCATTTTCTTATATAGTACATACACACACACTTACACTTATTCATTCATTCAGTTTTTGGGTGGAATGGTGCCACTGTTGCCACTTCACAGTGCCTAAGCATGACATGCAGTTCAGGTGGATTGGTGACGCTAAATTGCATGCAGTGCGTGAATGGGTGTGTGCACGTGTGGATACCCTGAGATGGACTGGTGTCCAGTTCAGGGTGTTTTGACCATGGTGTTGCCGTAATTGTGTCTGAATGATTCTCTGGTCATGCAGGTGAAGGTGATGCACAAGCAGCTCCTGCTATTCCACAATGCTATCTCGGCCTACTTCGCCGGCAATCAGCAGCAGCTGGAGCAGACCCTGAAGCAGTTCAATGTGAACCTGAAGCCCCCTGGGGCTGGAAAGCCCTCCTGGCTGGAGGAGCAGTAGTGGGCCTTGGATCTGCAGTGGACTCAGCAGACTAAAACACATGGATGATTAGAAGAATGGACTACTTGATGGTAAAAAGGATCTAAATCGGAGGTGCAGGAGGACCAAAAAGGTGCCAGTCCAGGACGGATCCGTTGTGGTAGATGCACTTCAGTAGAACAGGGACGTGTTTCCTTACTCCTTCCACAACACTCCTCTAGGTTTTTTCTTTCTTATTCATTTTAAGAAAACAGAAACTTAAGACATTTAGTCCCACCCATTGAAATGTAACGTATTCCATGGACCTTAGTATAATTATCTTTAGGCCAGTTTTTTTATTACTTATTAAGGTAAGCACCCCCAGGCTGAGCTGGAGGAAGTTGGGGGGGACAGGGGTGGCTGGGCCTCTCTGCTTTCCCTACTGTCACCGCGACCCTATTAGAACAAGCGGAATAGAAGATGAATGGATGGATGGACATCCAGGCCAACGTTTATGCTTTGGTTGGGAAATTTTATAGTCACTGAGTGAACAGGTTTTTCTCTGAATATTCTGGCTGATTTACATTATCACCTTGTTTATTTTCTTTCATTTATAGAGCTTGTTCTCACACTATGACAACGATAAAGGTACGCTGTTTACTTTTGATTTTGGTTTTCATCTGATCAGTTTCCCTGTTGTTACATGTCCTAATCATTTAGTCCATTGTACAATTCTCAAATGACAACAACTAGCCTTAATATACAAAAGAGTTATAAACCTGCAATCAGTGGACAATATGGCTTTAATTAATAGGCTGCATTCAGAGTGTGCGCCAACTATCGGGGTTCGCACTTCTCAGCCTCCCTGGGAAAGTCTATGCTGGGGTGCTGGAGAAGAGGCTCCGGTCGATAGTTGAACCTTACCTTGAAGAGGAACAATGCGAATTCCATCCTGGCCGTGGAACAGTGGACCAGCTTTTTACTCTCTCACAGATAATTGATGAACCTCGGTGCAGCAAGTGGTAGGGAACAAGCTAAGTTTGCTTGAGACTTCAATGTCTGCAGCTGTGTCTCCTTCTCTTAATGTAATGCATAAATTGTACTTTTGGTGAGACGTACGTTGCTTTGGACAAAAGCGTCTGCTAAATGAATAAATGTAAATGTAATTGAGGAGGCATCGGAGTTAGTTAATCCAGTCTACATGTTTTGTGGACTTGGAGAAGGCCTGCGACCATGTTCCCCGAGAACTTCTGTGGGAGGTGCTTTGGGAGTATAGGGTGCCAGGGGCCACTATTGTGAGCCATTCGGTCTCTGTACACAGAACGAGAGCTCTGTCTGCATATTCGGCATTAATTCAAGCTCGTTCAATGTGGGTGTTGGACTTCGCCAAGGTTATGCCTTGTCTGCACTCCTGTTTGTGGTTTTCATGGACAGGATATCAAGGCGTAGTCGAGGTCAGGAGGGCATTCTATGTGGGGGCCAGAAGGTGATGTGTCTGCTTTTTGCGGATGATGATGTCCTTTTGCTACCATCACATGGTTGCCTCGAGCACACACTGGAACGGTTTGCAGCCAAGTGTGAAGCGGTTGGTATGAGGATCAGGACCTTCAAGTCTGAGTTCATGGTTCTCTCACAGGAAAAGATGGCATCCCCCCTTGAGGTAAGGGGAGAGAATTTGCCCCAGGTGGAGTAGTTTAAGTATCTTGGGGTCTTGCTCACAAGTGAGGGGAGAAGAGAGCGTGAGATCGGCTGCAGACTGGAAGTAGCAACAGTAGTAATGTGGTCACTGTACTGGATTGTAGTGGTGAAGGGGGAGCTGAGCCATAAGGCAAAGCTCTCTATTTACCGGTCGGTCTATGTCCCTACCCTCACCTGTGCTCATGAACTCTGGGTAGTGATCGAAAGAACAAGATCGCGAATACAAGCGGCTGAAATGAGTTTTCTCCCCAGAGTGGTGGGACTCACTCTCCATGACAGGCTCAGGAGTTTGGCCCTCTGAGAGGAACTTGGAGTAGAGCTGCAACTCCTCCACATTGAGAGGAGCCAGTTAAGGTGCTTCAGGCATCTGGTAAGGATGTCCCTTGGGCGCCTCTCTTTGGAGGTATACCAGGCACGGCCAACTGGGACGAGACCCCGAGGTCGGTGCAGGACCCACTGGAGAGATTATATCTCCCAGTTGGCTTGGGAGCGGCTGGGGATTCCCAAGGTTGAGCTGCAGGAAGTTGCGAGGGATAGGGACGTCTGAGCTTCTCTGCTCTCCCTGTTACCACCGCGACCCCAGGAGGGCAAGCGGTCAAGAAAATGGATGGATGGATGGATGGATAATAGGCTGCACAAGAACTTTTTGTTTTGAAAATAACAATACCAGGGGTACAAATGATATCTTCAAATGGTTATAGACTTTCCTGTACAAATCTTTCTTAAACTAAACATGTAGGAGTAACACTACACAAAAAGCTAAAATGTGTTTTCTTTCTTTAGTGAGTTTTAACTGCAGAATAGCCGCGGGGGGGGGTCAAGGTAATTGCACTTATATAGGCGTAACAAATGTACACAGCATAATATCTGAATACTGGCTACATGCAAAAATATGTATCTGGTCTTCACAGAGAAATTTTAATTATGGAACCTTTTTTAGGTTTATTTTTTCATAATTTTTTTAAGATCCAAATACCGTATGTTGATTTCCTGTTTAGTATTTTAGATAATGAGAGGCCTTGTTTCCAGTATGTACTGACAAATGCAGATTTTGTCGTAGTCCTAGATGTAAGTTAGTTGATGTGTATGCCCATTTCTTTCTAAACGGAGCTAATACCAATGCATGCTGCTGGGTGAGAACAGCCCCTTACCCTGGTACTCAAGAATACAGCCTGACTCTTGAACACAGCGACCCTTGAGGTCTAATATTTCAGGGCTGCAAACCCTATTACATGCACTCGGCTCAGGCGGACATTTGTAAGCTGTTGGGTTCGGACAGCTCAGGCAGCAGTGTATAATCAGCGATGACGTTCCTGTCCAAAGAACAAAGCAGAAAACGGCAGAATTGTAGAATGGGTGGAACATTAGTCTTGCATGTAAAATCTCCTTTTGATTGATCCTGGAGATTTGAGAAATAAAGGATCTTACCAAGGTAAGACATCTCTCAGCATTTTTGTGATGAGTCAAAAGCCTCAAACTTAGTTTGAAGACCCTAGACTGTGTCTAGTAGCCTTTTTTGCACAAAGTGGAAAGTTGGAATGCTTGTCTCTCAGAAAAATCAATGTCTGCAGTGTGTAATATTCCAACTTGTATCTTGTCTTCTCTGTTATCTGTATTGCATTTTTAGGGCATGCTTCTGAAGGTCTTAGTCATGAACCCTGTTGATTTGTTATTTTTTGTCCACCAGTATGGTTGGCTGCTCAGTAACTTTATGCAGTGATGCTAAATGTATTGTTTCACCTCAGATAAATTGTCTGCAGTACCACACCAGCTTTAATTATGAAGAAAAATATGCTGCAGGCAAAATAACATACACAGAATATCAATAGCTTTTAGCATTTGGGGAGATTAAATATTAGTTGAATATAGAAGTATACAATTATTTTACATTGTCTGATCAATCATAGCATCTTAATGTACAGTTTTCCTGTACATTAATAGTTTCACACATCAGTTTTTTTTGTGGCAGTGTTGCAGTTCAGTGAATGAAAGTTAATGTTTTAGCTTACAATGAAAAAGCAAATCACTTTACTGGCATCTGAGTAATCTTAGGTGCGAGATCCTTTTCTTTGTTTTGTTATCTTGTGTCTCATTCTCATGTGTAATGAAGGTATCTGGAATTTTTTTTTTTAAAAAAAAAAAAAAAGGTTGGGCAAAGAGGTTTATTTGTGACAGTCATGTTAGGGACTTAGAATAAAATTAATAACTTAGACTTTTGTTTGATTCCAGTTGTCATCCTCTAAGAAATCCTATTTTTAATGTAGGTATTGTTTTCTGTTTTTGGTGGGTAATGAGTTATTGTGACACACTGGTACAGACCAGGCTGTCTTGTTAATGTATTGAATCTAACTATAAACCCTTGGTCCTGTTTAGACTTATTCCCCTAATAGAAATTATATGAGATCATAAGCACTTCAGAGCTATGGCTAAAGGAAGAGTAGATTTGTAGGAGTTACATGTGTCTGTAAACACTCTTTTTTTCACTGTAAATTAATGGGCCTGTGCAGTGTGCAAACTGCAGGAGTTTCGTGAGGAGCAGATATGAAACTGGAAGGCACTTTTCATTCCACTGCTCCATACAAATGAATTGTGTTCACTTCTTATCTTGCACAGGCTGAGATAATGTCCCGTCTTCTAGACGGACAGCTGCTCGCAATCCTTTGCAGTTGGTTGATTGTGCTACGTGGCATATGCTTCTTTAAGTGACTGGCATTGTGGTTCAGTGAGATTAAACTAGCATAAACAAATTTAATGCATTAATGGTTGGATACTTTACCTTGAAAGCAATAATACAATACAGTGGATATTGCATGAAGAAAATCTCCTGCGAAGAAATGTTTAACCATGCACACTGTACATGCTGTTATGTGTTGCACATGGTGCACAGCCAAGACAAACTGTCACTTCTGTTGAGATAACTGTGGTTATTTTATGTGTCTGTTAAAATGCTTATCGTTTCATGAATGTATTAATGTCTGCTTTCTGTAAAATGGATGATGAATTGATTATCAGTTTTCTGTGTTCAATATGAAAAAGTGATAAAATGTATTAGTGGTTGGTGCTTTTTTTTTTTTTTTTTTTTTTTTTTTTTTTTAAGGGGGGGAGAAAACTGAAAGCAGTACCCTGTTTTTCATTCATGCCAGCTCCCAGCAAAGGAATACTCCAGAGATATTGAAGCTCTGCATTGTTTAAAAAAAAAAAAAAATTTAAATGGAAATATGTTTGCTTGGTTGGATGTGCTATGACTGTTGCACTATGAAGTGGAACAGTTGTTTTAAAGCTGTGCTTTCCATAAGATGATCTATTGTGTCCCCTTGTTACAGCAACACTTGCCAGAAATTTAATTCATATTTCATTAATTTCCCTCTGAACTGCCTATGATTTTTTTTTCTGACAGCCAGCATCATCTCCTTCTCTGGGCTAATTATTTCATTCCTTTGCAAAACAAATGAGTCTAAACCTTTTAGTTTCATTGTATGTCATTCTTCTGCTGTCTGAAGTTTTGGTGAATTTTTTTTTTTTTTTGTTTCAGATGAGTTTTTGTATGACTGAACTGGACTTAAACAGCCATATGGATCTAGTGGCAAGTGTCCCAAAAAACTACTTGACTTGTGCAGTTCATACCAGCTGAACAGTTAAACAGGTTTCAGCTAAGCTTTACAGTAGTCTGATAAAATTAGAAGGGGTTTGTATGAAATATTTAGATACTTTTTAGGCTGCTCCGCAATATCGTACTGTGTTAATGACTATGTTATGTTTGAGTTAAAAATAAAACCCATGTTTTGGTTAACGGATTAAGACTTTGTTTTTACATTGACCCTCCATGGGGAATAAGAACAAACCGCAAGGGTTAAACCGTGTTTCCAAAAGTTGTACCAGTGTATGAGTGGGCCGCAGGTCCACTGCTATTCCATCTGCTCCACATTTGTGCATTCCTGCTACTCAAAGGACATCATTTGAATGATTTAATCAAAATCACTTTCGGCGAGTTGAGTGGAAGAAAGATTAAAAAAACGTTCACACCTTTATTCACTGGAATCTTGATGAAGGCACAGCGTTACAAAAAGTAATCAGTGAACGCGTATCCGTCCAGTGTGATTAAAGGTCTCCATTCACACCCTCTGCGAGTACTGCCCTCCCCCCGAAACCACTCATTCGTCTCCATGTGCTTCCTTTCTCCAAAGCAATAGCTATTTTTTGAACCGCGTGCCCTGTGTTGCCGGGTTGGGCTCCGGCTCTCTATGACCCCCGCTCGGGACAAGCGGTTTCTGACTCTGCGTGTGTGTATATTGCAGAAACTGCTTCCCACTTGGGCCAGCAGGTAGTGTCCTGATAGGGCCCTTGCAATCATGTAGAGGTAGGGTGCTGGTTCGAATGCCCAATACATACCTACCCTAGGCTGATATAGAATACAGAAAGAATGCTTCCCGTATAAATATCCGTATGCTTTCTTTTTATGTAGTCATGTAAGTCCCTTTGTACACAGAAAGGTAAATTTCGGATGTTGCGGCGCTCAGGTGAAACGTTGGCTGTGTCCGGTGGGCGTGGCCATCTGGTGACGTCACCGGTACCATGATAGAGCTGAGGTGCGGCTGCGCCCTCCGGCCAGTAACGTGGGACGGACTGTAGAGCGAGGATCGCTCGGGACGCTGAGCTCAAGTAAGACAGCTGTGTGTTTTATTTCGCCAAAATGCGTTTTACTGTGGGGGGGAAACACAGGCGTTGTTACTCATCTTATCTACCTACTTTTTCTTCGTCCGTCTCCCACAAGTGGAAATGTGGTCGTCGGGTCGCTGTGCGGGACATTTTTCCTCAGAGTCACTCACTCTGAAGAATTATTCAGGCTGAATTTCATAACAGTTTGAGTACTCAGCTGTTATGAAATTCATCCTGAAAATAAAATTCAGGACAGGTATCGTAACATCATGTCTCAGAATATTGTTAAATTAAAGTTAAGTTCGTAGTGTAGGTTTTTAACCTCTCTCACTCTAGTCTTTCCTTTCCTTGCTATTTCTAGACATTTTCTAGGGACTCCCTCACGTTAGAACTTAAATATTCGTTGTACTGTTTTTATTATTCTTAACTTTGTTTTCTCCCTTCCCGAAACAGCCCTGGGGCCCTTGTTAAACTCTGCTGGGTGCACTGCCGAATTAGCTACTGAATTAATAATACTAATATACTAATGGGAAGGTTCGCCCGCACGTGCCCGGTCTTTTTCGATGAGCTCGCGCATGTTGGAACCGGTCCGTCCCGTCGGAATGCACGTTGTTTTCCGCCACCCGTCGCGGCTAATCTCTACCCAAAACACTCTTGTTTGCTCGCTGTTCCTCTTTCTACAGGTGTCTATGCCGTTGCCATTTTTGACACAAAGCTCGAAATAAAAGGTGTGGTGATCCGGTACGTCACTATGTAATGTTCCTTGGTGGAGGACTGATTCTAAAATTGTAGGTCTGATCTGGGAGACACCTCTGAGCGGACCTAGGGGAAATCAGTCGTGAGAACTAGACAGCTGGGTTGCATAGTGGTTGGAGCTGCTGCCTTAAGTTTGGACTGGAAGGAAGGTTGCAGGTTTGAATCCCACCTCCAGCTGTAGTACCTTTTGATCCAGGTACTAACACTAACTGTTCGCTCATTCGTTTATCTGGTGCTTGTCTCGTCTTTGAAACTTGACGTTTGGGACATGGGACAGATGTTGCAGCAGACCCTCCAGCTTTAACCTAGTACATGAGAATCCATGCAGTGCTGGGTGATGTTTAAGAACCTATTTTGTACAGAATTTCCTACACGTGTTCTGTAATGTTTTCGGTATCAAACTTAAAATGTAGTGCTGTTTTTCGCATTAATTTACAGGAGGTTTTTTAATTGATCTGAAGTCTATCAAACGGGGGAAAAGCCAAAAAAATTCCAAAACTGTTTTCACATGTCTGTGATGCAATGTATCTCAAAGGCACCTGCAAACAGAGGTCAGCGATCTCCCCTTGTGACTGTCTGTCTGAAAGTAGTGTTCATTAATCATCTACCAGTAGACACTAGGAGCCTGTAGCCAGTCGGAACTAGACAGCTGACTTGTATGCAATTCTGTTTTCACTTTGTAGGTCATTTTTTGCACAAACGGCAGAAAAAAGAAAGGATTGTTTACCTCGACTGGAAAGAGATCGACACTTTTTTTTTTTTTTTTTTTTTTTTTTTTTCCCCCTCTCCCCTCCCCATTTTCAGTCTTGTTCTGGATTTTTTCATTTGGGGAGGGCAGAATTCAAATATTTCTGCATTTGTGCCCATTCTTGGCCAGCATCAGACATCCAAGCTGAAAACAGATGGATGGAGATGTTGCTGCCATTACAGCTCCTTTTCTCATTCCCCTTGGTCCATTTGGAACTGAACGCATGTCCCCAGGCCCGCCACCTCCTCCTCCGCCACCCCCCCTGCCACCATTACTTCCTCCACCTCCTCCTCCACCACCTCCTCCTGCCCCGGGCTGTGGCCCAATCTCCCGCACTCCCCTGAGACGTTCCCGGATGCGCAACTTCAATTGGGAGGCCATCCCTCGGCAGAGTGTGTTGGGCAAGCGCAACATCTGGACTGTGGAAAAGCCACTGGAGGGTTTTGAGCTAGACACCAGGCGGATGGAGGAGCTCTTCAGCAATGCAGAACAGGGCCAGAAGCAGGAGCGAACCATGGCTCGAAGGAGCATCCGAGGGCTTCCAGCTCAAGCACAGGCCGCTGAGGTGGTATGTATCGCAGCTGATTGACAGTTTTTGTGTATGACCAGTACTGGCTAAAGCATCTGGGTAATGTGTTTGAGGGGCAGGGGAAAGTTCCATGTTGTCATGTCACACAAGGTTTCTGTATTATTTATATATGTAAATTATATATGAGAGTTATTTGGAGGTATTCTGTGATGTATGGTTTTGGGGGGGTGAAGAAAGATCAACGGGGTGACTTTCCAATCATTTTAAGTGTGTTTTAAGCGTGTGTAATGTTCCTTTAAAATGTCCACTTTTTCCTTTGGTACAGTATGCTAGTGTTGGATACCTCAGTTTAAGGCAGATCCTCAGTTATTTCCTTTAGTGTTGGAAATTCTTGAACAGAAACTGCATTTCTGAGGTTTTGCATCCCCTAGCTACTTGAGACATAAACTACCTATAACAAGTATTGCCATAGAATTGCCTGGCTTATATATTTTGACTTCATACTGCATTGAGTGACTGCAGTAGTATATGTTCCTGGTAGCTTGGAGTTTCAAAGTACAGGTGTCCCCTGCTATCCTGGTATCGGCGCTTTCACGTCTCTTAAAAATGAATACCCTTCTTTGCAGTCTGCCCTCATCCTTCCCACTCTAATGCCTTCTTGTCAAAGTGTGTCTGAAAAAATTAACTGTTATCCTCTAAGAACACCTTATATATTCATACCTCAAACTGACAAAGCTACAAAATGTACTGTAGCAGCGGTGACGGGAGCAGTAGCTCTCTGTAGCTCTCCCATAGTCCAGTTCTTTTTTTGTGGATGTAAATATCTTATGGTAGTCCTGTGAAGTATCTTCTGACATGTTGTCCTCAGGCCTGTATAGTAGTGTTGTAGTCCTTTCTACTGATAAAACATGCCTGATCTTGTTGGTAACAAGTTCTAAAGAATTCTGCCTTTTCCCCCCCCCCCCTTCTTTTGTCAAAGAAACGTATCAGATTATATGTAAAGTTAAAACTTTAATGTCAAGTTATTGTAAGAAAACATCTTAACCTTGATGGTTGTTTTACAGTTCGTCAATAAAATGGTATAAAGCTTGATAGAAATTTCCCCCCCCCCCCCTTGCTCGGCACACTGACGGTTTGCTC
Organism: Scleropages formosus; assembly: GCF_900964775.1. Taxonomy (NCBI): domain Eukaryota; kingdom Metazoa; phylum Chordata; class Actinopteri; order Osteoglossiformes; family Osteoglossidae; genus Scleropages; species Scleropages formosus. The sequence continues at coordinate 5,027,000 of NC_041815.1, read as the reverse complement.
AGCACACTGACGGTTTGCTCAGCATACTGACTTGGGCACACCCAAATGACGCACTTTTTTAAAATTTATTTATTTATTTTCCTTCTGAAGCCTGGAATTTCTTTAGGGTTTGGGTGGTGAGCACATGTGCTGCTTGGGAGGCAGAAAGGTTTTGCCAGGATGTCGGAAATCATGAGCTCCAACAATGACGTGCGACAGACCTCGCCTTTAGTAGAATGGCATAATAAATGTGCTCCATCAAGGAATCCTGACAATCTGCGTGAGCTTGAAAACTGGGTCTTCCCACAGAATGGTTGTAGGGGGCATAATTCTGTCACAGGAATTTAACATTAACAGTGCTGTGAAAGAATATAACCCCCTGGTACCTTTGATGGCTTAATTAGGCTTTCATTATACAAATGCAGATGAATTATTCACTGAAATTTATTTTCGTCTTAAGGTGATGGGGCAGCTGGTAGCGTAACAGCTAGAGCTGCTGCCTTTGGACCTAAATCTCAGTCCTTGACCCAAAGCTTTTTTTTTTTTTTTTTTTTTTTCTTTTTTGTTCATTCAGCATTGTCCCTCTACACAAGAATGGTAGTTAAAATACACTAATTAGAATAAATGCACTTCAATGTTAGAGATGCTTTTACATAAAACTAGCTTCTTTCTTTATCATTCTTGCCCAATATACACTTTGGATTGTGTATACCACCCTCTGAAAATGTGTTGGTATTGTGGGGGGGTAATTCCTCACACCCAAAAAGTCGGATTTTCTTTGTAGTAAAATGTCTTAACCATCCAAATGCCTCTAATCAGTCTGTCATTCATTCTTTAAGGTGATGGTTTGTGTATAATATTTACACACTGCAGCAAAGTTTCGTAAACATTTATCATGAAATAACAATGTTACAAAGCAATTTTTGAAGTAAAATGTGTAGCTGTTGTAAAACTTTTTTATCCCTGCCCGTAACTGAAAAATCACACACTGTTAGGGAAGCACTGATGTGAGGGCTGAAAACACTGCTTTTTGTTGCCAATTTTGTCCCATGCCTGTCATACAGGTGTCCATTCTTGGCTCGAAGAGAAGTATGAATATTGGGATTTTCCTGAAGCAGTTCAAGCGGTAAGTTTCACCCAACCCACACCCCGCATCTCATAATGGCATCGGATGTGAAGGGCGCTGGTACAAACCCGCTGCTTTGCATTTGACAACATCATGTGCCCACATGTTGCACTGCTGTAAGTCTTTCAGTGTGCGCCCACAAGGTAGGTTGCTCAGTCAGTGACGTTTTTGTGGCCTGGGACAAGTGAAAAGCTGTGGCCTTGTCATCCTTGTTTTTTTCCTCTGCGTCTGACTGGAGTGTCTCGCTGAATTCTTCCTGAGCTGCTGCGGAGGTGTGCCGTTGTGTATGTCTGGGAGTGAATTGCCCTATGGACCATAACAGGAAGGGGCTTGTTGTATTGTGTCATACCCCATTCCCTTAAGCAGGGCTGCTGTGGGACAACATTCAGAGCAAAGGTCTGGCGAGATGGGGGTGACTATGAGTAATAGGAATTTTGAAGAAATGACATCGGTGATCTACAAGTAACTCAATTTTTGCTTTTCCTGTCTCTTTACAGCATTTTTCCCCTCATTTCTGAGGTCAGAAGAGGTGTTAAATGTCCATCTTTTTTTAAATAGTTGAATATTGTGGCCTTACAACCTTATGCTTCATCCCTTTGCCTTAGAGTCCAAAATGCTTTATTGAAGGACATTTCAACAAGTAGACAGCATTATAACCATTTACATTTCTTGTAGTTTTTTCTGGCACAGTTCACAGGAGCTTGTTGCTGTGCTGAAGTTTTCTATTAGGTAATCAAATTGGTAGTTTTCGCTGTCGTCGTCGTCTTGGTGCGAAGGAACTTTCAGCAATCTCCAGATACATTTGATATGTTAATTTACATTTATTCATTTAGCTGACACTTTTCTCCAAAGAAACTTACAATGTTAAGTTTACAATTATTTACCCATTTATACAGCTGGGTAATTTTACAGGAGCAATTTAGGGTAAGTACTATGCTCAGTGGTACTACAGCTGGAGGTGGGGATTGAATCTGAGACCTTTGGATCATTTGGAGTTGGCATGTTCTCCCCGCGTCTGCGTGGGTTTCCTCTGGGTGCTCCGTCCCCCCCCAGTCCAAAGACATGCTGTTCAGGTTCCCCCATAGTGTGTGAGTGACAAAGTGTGTTCCAGTGACGTATGGATGAGTGACCCATTGTAAGTAGTGTATCTAGCAGTGTAAGTCACTTTGGTGAATAAGGTGTGAGGGCTGAAAACACTACATAGAGTTCATTGGAAGTTGCTTTGGTGAAACCATCTGGTAAATAAATGTAAATTGAGGTGAGGGGGCTTTCAGACAAAATGGTTAATTGTAACAATGAGGTTGAATAGAAATGATGAGATCAACATGACTTAGTGGAGCTTCACATAAACATTATCAGAGAAACATTGATAACATGGTTGACTATCATGACTGTGTGATTTCACCAAAGGCATAGAAACTTGTTTGAAGTTGAAAGTGAGTTTCTCTAGGACACAGTTAGCATGTTCTCCAACACAAACAGTAGTGCAGATCTCAAGTGGACTTAGCTGATTATTTGATCCAATTATTTAAACCAGGCCTTGCTTTGCATGGCAAAGGCTGTAATCACTGTGCCATCTCTTGTTCCAGCAGCAGTGTCTTGCTGTCTTTGGGAATGGTGTATATTTTTTTTAGTTCCTATTTTAAGTAGAGGACCAGGCACTGAACTGTTTCTGTGTTCTGCTGGAGTAGTCAAGTATGTGCTCAGCATGGCTTGTAGTTGGATGGGAACTGATGTAGCCTACTACCTGCCGTCTTCATTTTGTAGACTGTATGTCTGAAACAATACACATGAACACCACAGTTAACTTTTTTTTTTTTTTTTTTTTTTTTTTTTTTTTTTTAAGATTAAACACATTCCTGGTCTTGCAGAAAATACTCAGCACTGTTAGTGTTGCCCTAGACACAACTGTTGAATTCAGTTTTCAGAAGTGAATTAACACAGTCACAAAGTACATTGTTTAAAACAGGAACTCAATGAATGTAATTATCTTTGGCAGAAAGGTTTTTTAAGAATGTTCCTCTACACAGCTTTTTACATTGTAAAATGGCTATTTCCCCATTTTTCAACAGCACAATTAAACAGGAAGAATGATGTAATCTTAATTTTTTTTAAAAAAAAAAACCATGGTGGGCAGGGCAATATATTTATCATCCACTGTGCTGTCATTGTAATAGGATGGGTTTTAGAAATATTACACTTTTGTATCTAAGCAGCTAGTTGGTTGTTGGATCTAAACAAATGTGATGTTGAAGTTGTGATAAGATTGGACTTTTATGGTAGGACAGTGATCACATAGTGGGCAAAAATGTCACTGTACTGAATGTATAGGTCCATTGTATGGGGAAAAAGGGTAAATATTTCCAGAAGCTTTTATAGCATTTTATTTTTTCCCCCCATTGCCCTGTTATGTGAGAAAGGAGTGTATAGAGGAAAGGTACAGGTTAAGTGCCAGCCCAGTTACCACTTCATCAGCCAATCAGGGAAGACCATATACAATGAGGACGCAGTGCTCTCTGTCTTCAGGAATGTTGGCAGAGGCCTCCAGGTTCCTCCAATGTTGTAATGCATGTCAGGATAATTTCTGTATTCCTCTTCCTGCATAAGACTGTGCTCATATTGGTTTATTGTACATAGCAGGATTGACTGGATTTCAAGTGGCTAAGTCAATGCGACACAAATCCTGACTGACTTGATGTCATACATGTGCCTCTATGTATATCCATTTTGCATTTTCATGTTGGATTACGTTGTAATTGTAACATCTGTACAACAAACACTTGTAGGTTTATAACCGTTAAAGTTATGTGCATTTTTATGGTGGAATATTGAGGTGGTCCTTTTCCTCTACAGGCCAGTGTCTGAGATGGTGGAGGACATCAAGCAGGGGAACAGACAAAAATTCAGTGTGGAGAAGCTGAAGGAGCTGTGTAAACTCCTGCCTGAGGAGGGAGAGGTAAGTGACCTCAACTTCACTACCATCTCCTTTTAAACTCTTTCAGCTCTTGTTTCCATCAGATTGTAACATTTCTGATCAGATGGAAAAGATTTAAATTTAACTGTTTTGAAACTAATTTGGGGTTTGCTGTTCCTCCAAAGCATTCTTTTCAGGTCAGTTGAAGTATTTCCATTTCAAATAGACATTCCTCTGATCTTGAGGAGTGATATTTGCCCTGTGTGCTAATCCCCCCCAGGTGAAAAATCTGTGTGAGTTCAATGGGGACTTGTCCTCACTCCCAGAGGCTGACCAATTCATGGTACTCTTAGTGAAGGTTCCCAGGTAGGTGTGTCTTACTCCCAGCTGGCTTATCTTATTTTGAAGGCAGTGCAGCTTTTTTCTTTAAGCATGAGACAGCATGTGAAATAGTGTCTGCAAATTGGGTAATCGCTGCCTTCCCCCCCCCCCCCAGTTATGAAGAACGACTCAGGACTTTGGTTCTCCAAGAAGAGTTTTTCCCCTTAATGGAGGAAATGGACCAATCTATCACCACCATGTCTGCTGCTGCTCAAGGTACAGTAAAAGACTACCAAATGCAGCCAGGGCAACCATGAGAAAAGGAATAAGCATTGGTGCATTTGGATTTTAAAAAATATTGGAAAATCAGAATTAGATATTTTTAGAAAAAACCTCAGGCCCTTTGTATGTAAAACGATGCTTATACTCCATTCATGCCTCTGGTTGTCTTTGTTCATCTAGAGCTTCTTGCCTGTGAGGACCTTCACTCAGTTATTCGCTTGGTGCTGAAGACTGGGAACTACATGAATGCTGTGAGTAAAATGTAGGATGAAATTGTGTAACTTTACAAGTTTCCACTAGATGTTTGGTTAAAGTTTGCCTTCATTGTGTTACAGGGTGGCTATGCTGGTGGTGCCATTGGCTTCAGAATGACTTCTCTCCTTAAGCTGGCAGACACCAAAGCCAACAAACCTGGCATGAACCTCATGCATTATGTGGCAATGGTAAAACAACTATTTTACATAAAACAAATCATTAGAAAGCTGAAAATATTATAACTTTAATCTTTAAATCTTGTTTATGTAAGCACGGAGATTGTGACAATTGCTGTAATGGAATTTGAACTTGCAACACTGTCACCTGCTGTCCTGGAAAAAGCTTTTAGCATGAATCTGAAGTATCTTAGTCTGTGCTTTGCCAGTTGCAGCAATGTCACCATTGCCTTCGTTTCCCCTCTCCTGCTTAAACTGTAGGAAGCACAAAAAATTAATGCCAGCCTACTTGAGTTTCCCAGTAAACTTCCACACATCAATGCTGCTGTAAGGTATGAAATTTAATATTTTAATAAATTTAATATACACTCAGTAAAAGCTGATTAGATTTAAACAAAGAAATTAGGAGGGGGGGGAAACTTGAATTCTGAATACCTTTTGCATTTCTAACAATTGGAGCTCATGTCTACATTAATGAGAGAGATCCTTTCTTGCACAAAGGATTCATAAACTGGATGTACAGGCAGAGCTCCAGAAAGAAAAGAAAAAACTTGAGGAGGCAAAAGTGGTGTCTAGGAAACAGCCAGATCTCCAGGAACAGATGGAGTCCTTTCTGGAGGTAAGTCCAATAGCCACTCCACCCAAGTCTCCAGATCTTCTAGCTGAAGTTCACATGGCTTATATTGTTGTGCCCTGTAGAAAGCTAGAAAGACAGAACTGTGTTCTGAGTTTCACCGGTGACTTCCTTCTCCCCAGAGGGCAGATTCACGGCTGGCTGAGATTGAGTCCTCCCTCCAAAACCTCGATTCAGCGATCTCGTCTTTGGCAGAGTACTTCTGTGAGGACCCCGCTCAGTTCAAGCTGGAAGAGTGCTGCTACATCTTCCACTCATTCTGCGGGAAGTTCCTACGGGCTATCCAGGTAAGACAGAGGGGGGACAAAGGGCAATTTCTCCCACCAAAACATTCCACCAATCCAGACAATCTGACCCTTTCTTATGACTCCTCCAGGAGAACGCAGAACGAGAGGTGGCAGAGGTGAAACGGAGGCAACGAGAACGTCAGAGCTTCACGGCAAAACGCCGATCCACCGCCACCTGCTCAACTCGCGATAAAGATGTAGACAGTGTAGCACTGGAATCCATTCTACAGAAATTTACTGCTGGCCGTGGTTCACGAAGGAAAATGGTCACTCCTTCACCCAGCAGCAGCAGTTTAACAGAAATCCGTCCCAAGGGGCAGTCTCCTGAAGGGGATGAGGAATCAACGAGCAGGGAGAAAACCCCAAAGAACCCATCTAAGTCCCTGGAACTCCTGAAAAATGAGAAGAATTCCAATGTAGACCTAAATGTGAACTCTCAGCAGGAGGCAAAACCACACTTTGAAGAGGTATCCCAAGTCCCTAATGAGGAGAAAAAAGAGTTCAGGAAGCCAGAAAACATAATGGTTGGGGTGGTTCTGTCCCCTAGTAGGGTAGACCGGACGGGTCATTTATGGTTTTCCAATGAGAGCAGGCCCTTCCTTAGAAGGTCACCCTCTGTCTTGTCAGAGGAAGAGGAAGGGGATGAGGAAGAGGAAGCACAGAAGCTCCGCGAAGTGTCCCGTAGAGTCCTGCGTTACCAGAGTCGAGGAAGCCAGTCGTCTGGGGATTACAATCTGGATGCCCCACAGTCACCCAGAAATAAATGCCTATCCCCTCAGCGCCGGGACTTTGCAGAGGAAAAACTCGATGCGTTAGCAGAGCAGTTAAGTCACAGAGCCTCCAAGGATGTGTTCAGCCCTCACCTTGGATCCAGGAATACAACCAACAGCCTATCTCGACGTCACACTTTTTCCATCCCTGCAACAGATTTGTCACACAGTGATGGTGAGGACAGAGTGTTGGTCCCTTCCACAGTTCCAACTCGGGTTCCAGTCCCACTTGGCTGTCTGGGGAAAGGAAAATCTCTGGACAGTAGTCAGCTGCCTACCAAGCTGGAGAAGATTCAGAACCAAGGGCAGAAGCCACAGCTTGTGCTCTCTGACTCTCTCAAGCAGAAAAACCAGTCCCGTCAACTGTTGAATGTAACCAACCATACAGGCCCCCAGAATGAGAACTGTCCCACATCAGCGCTGGCCCAGCAGTCTGATAAACCGCAGACTGAGTTGGAACAGAAGAGTGGAGCAAAGGAACCTGCTCTTGCCATCCAGCAGGGGAACACACAGCAAGAAGCTCAAAATGCTTCACAGAAACCTTCTAAGCCCATGGAGAAGTCCAAGGTGGATATACAGGAAAACAAAATCTTCGCTTCCTTTTCATTGTTCTTCAAGCGCTTTAGTGAGAAGAGCAAATCCAAGGATCCTGTGGGCAATCTGTCTAAATAGACAGATGTTTGTATAAATTTTTACCTCTTCATTTGCAGAAGTCAAAACATGGCTCAGCATAAAAAAGGTTATCAATCAGCAGCATTTTGGTAAAGTTTTATAGCTGAACTTCCCCTCGAACCACAAGTTGACAATTATATTGTCGTTGGAAAGGAATAGATTTTTAGTGGGAAAAACTGTAACATAGGAACTATTTAAGACTGTATTTTTAATACTAGTGAACATTTTCAAAAAATGTCATGAATAAAATGTTTTTTTTTTTTTTACCAAAACCCATTTGGTATAATGTTTTTGTGCACATTTAAGTGTGAGAAAAGAAGCTCTTGCCTTTTTCTCCTTTGAATAAGAGCAGGAAACTGGAACCAAGTGGTGTACCTGCTTCTACCGGTACAAATTCTTGAGCTGCTACAATGGCATTAGTGAGCATGCAGGCCTCTGTGCTGGAAATAAAGATGGGGAAAGCATTGAAGGGTAACCCCATTACTTAGTTTCAACATACATAAATCCCCTGTAGTCTGAATTCCTTATTTTGTATGTCTAGGGTTCAAGAAACATTCAGCCTGTGTGAGGCTGTGCAGCAACTTGGAATGGTAGCAAGCACCTGTGCGAGATGCACTGCCTGATGGGTAGTGTGTATCCCCGCTAAGGTTTGTGCTGCCTTTCAAGGCATGTACACAGGAAGGTGGTACACTGAGTAGTGTTGCTGTATAACAGCACCTAGGTGGTGCGAGAGGATGCGAGTTTGATCCTTGCCCACTCTGGAGTTTGCATGTTCTCCCCATGCATGTGTGGGTTTCCACCGGGTGCTCTAGTTTCCTCCCAGAGGCCACAGACAGACTTTGGGTGGAATGGTGACTAAAATCACCAAGTGTGTGTGTGTGTGTGTGTGTGTGTGTGTGTGTGTGTGTGAGAGACAGAGACGAGAGGTGCGGGGCTATTGAGAGCATCCTGGGCAGCTGCATTACTGCCTGGTTTGGAAATTGTAGCGTTTTGGGCTGCAAGACCCTTCAGCGGATAGGACAGCTGAGAAGATCATTGGGGTCTCTTCCATCCATCATAGATGTTTATGCTGCATCTGCAAAGCCACCAGCATTGCGGATGACCCCACGCACCCCTCACACAAACCCTTGACCCTCCTGCCATCTGGCAAAAGGTACCGAAGCATTCGGGCCCTCGCAACCAGACTGTGTAACAGCTTCTTCCCCCAGGCCATCAGACTCCTCAATACCCAGGGACTGAACTAACCCTAACCCACACACACCCGTACTCAACTGAACACTATTCCATTCCCTTTGCAATTATTTATTTTTTTTTGCAATTATGTTTACTATTATATTGCAATACTGTATATTGTATATATACTATATTGTAATATATTCAATGTAGGACCATGATCCTGAAGGAATGTTCTTTCGTTTCACTCTATACTGTACCAGCTGTATGTGGTTGAAATAATGACAAAGCCACTTTGACAGTATGTAGTTTATCTAGCATTATTAGCCTCCTTGGGTAAATAAGATGTGGGCTGGTATTACTACCTAATGTTAACTGGAAGTCGCTGTCGAGAAAAGCATCTGCTAAATGAGTAAATAAGTTCTGTACATATTCATATTTGCAGTCTACTTTTTTGTGTGTTATTGAAGATATGGGTCTTCAACATAGATGGGGAAAAAACACAAGCAGCTCAGTTTGGAGCAGAAGTTGGAGGAGCTAAAACACAATGTGTCAGAAGACAAACGTGTTGCTTTAGGGTTATGAAAATGTACAGTGTGTACGATCTGAACAAATTATAGGAGCTCAACGTGCTTGCTAATAAGCCTATCAAAGTTAGAGAGAAGAGACGATTATGACACAACTATTTTAAGTGTTAAACATTTAGGTTCAGGTTTTTTGGGAACTTTAAACGGCTGTGGATCTAGTTAGTTTTCTTGATTTAAAATATTGCAATTGTGTCTGTTGTTTGACTTTTTGCTCAAAGGACCATTTTCAGGGCCTAATTAGATACAGATCGCGAGAGAGGACTGTACACTAGAGAGCAGTGTGGGTATTTCACACTTGGCCTCATCTGGATAGGCCAACAGACCAGGGTCACAACAACGTGAAGACAAGCAGTGTACTGTGGCAATGTGTATGTGCAGATACATGGAGAGCACACACACATAAAACGGGGAAACATTTGCATTTAGGACATTGCAAAAAAAAAAAAAAAAAAAGATGACCAAATCTATAATTCATTCAAATTACGATCCATCTCAAATGTTATCTTTTCTAGTGGATTAGATATTGAAGTCACTGACATAGACTTATTTGTGAACCGTAATAATATATATATATATAAAAATTATAAGAACAATAATCATGCTTTTTAAGAACAGTTTAAACACAAAATTTTGGATTCTTGTGCTACTCCTTGGGGCCAAGTATGGGGCTAAGTACCACCTAAATAAAATAACTGTCAAGGTATAGAATATTAAGCTTGGGTAATCTGAGTTTTACTGATGATTTATTTATTGAATGATTTGAGTATTTAGTATTTTTATTGAGTTTGGTTTAACTGTCAGTTTTCTTAGTGTGAAATAAGGTTAAGAGAAACTGTTTAAATCAGTGCTGCAGAGAATACAAATTACCATGCAGTAGTTTTCAAATGTTAGTAATGCTGTGTTTTACACTGCATCATTGGCTTAATATCTATCTAATGTGTAGATATTAAATGGCATTAAGTGTGAATCTGTGTTTAATGTGTAGATATAATAAAGTATGGGGTGAAGTGGGTAGCATTGATATCTCACAGGTCTTAAATTCTGGATCTTGATGTAAGTTTGACTCCAGCTCTGATTGTGAGGGGTTTGCGTGTGTGCATGCTTTCCTTGTGTTGACATGGGCTTTCTCCCATAGTCCAAAGATGTCTATCAGGTAAAGTGATGACTAAGTTGCAGCTAGTATGTGTTTGTGTGTCTGAGTGCCATGCAGTGGACTGGGATCCCAGCGGATGCTCAACTGAAACTCCATGGGAAAAACAAGTAACAGCAAAAACCAACAGCAGCAGCATTAGACAGACGCTTCTACATAATGGGCATGTCCAACACAACCATAGCTAAAAATTAACCACCACCTGCTCGCTAGATCCGATTCCATCAAAACTCCTACAGACCATCTCCCCGCAACTCTCCACCTTCATCTCTAAGATCATCAACCCCTCGTTCACCTCTGGCTGCTTCCCATCTGCCTTCAAAACTGCCCTCTTTTCACCTCTGGTAAAGAAACCCTCTCTGGATCCTGACTCTACCAAAACTATAGGCCAGTCTCTCTCATCTGTTTTCTGTCAAAAACTGTAGCACAGGCGACCTGTGATGAACTATCTGAATTCCTCACCTGGAACCATCTTCTCAGTGGATATCAGTCTGGATTCAAAGTTGGTCACTCCACCGAGACAGCGCTCTTGGCAGTGTCTGGTGCGCTCCAGTTGGCCAGAGCGGCCTCCCTCTTCTTTGTCCTCATCTTCTTTGACCTGTCTGCAGCGTTCAACACTGTCAATCATCAAATTCTACTCTCCTGTCTTAATCAGCTTCAGATCAAAGGAATGACACTAAGATGGTTTGAGTCCTACCTATCTGACAGATCCTATCAAGTGGTCTGGTGGCCTCCTGTTCTTCTCCTTTGCCTCTCTCAACTGGTGTCCCACAGGGCTCAGTACCGGGGCCCCTACTCTTCCCAATCTACACATTTTCCCTTGGCCCTGTCATCGCCTCCCATGGATTCAAAATAACACTGCTACACCGATGATATCCAGTTCTTCCTTTCATTTCCACCTGGAGCATCAGACATTTCTGCGCGCATCGCTGCCTGCCTGTCGGACATCTCTGCATGGATGTCTGATCACCATCTCCAACTCAACCTCTCCAAAACAGAGATCCAACACCTCCCAGCTGGCCTGTCTTCCTGTCACGATCTCTCGATCAAACTGGACAACTCACTCATTTTGTCTACCTCCTCGGCTAAGAGTCTGGGAGTGATGATTGACTCAAGTGTATCTTTCTCTCAGCACATCGAAGCCACAACTTGTACCTGCAGATACTGACTCTGCCCTACTACTTGTCCAGGCCATGGTGATATCCTGTCTGAACTACTGTATCTCTCTCCTGTCTGGCCTCCCAGCTACTGTAATCAAACCTCTACAGCTGATACAGAACACTGCTGCCCAAGTTGTGTTTGACTTGCTGAAGCGTTCGCATGTATCTCCTCTTCTTGTTTCTTTTCACTGGCTTCTCATATCTGCCCGGATCAAATTTAAGACCCTGGTTACGGCATATAAAGGCATCAATGGAACTGCTCACAGCTATCCACAAGATTTGATCATTTGCTACACCCCAACCAGACTGCTACACTCCTCCTCATCTGCCCGCTTGATGGTCCCACACACGAAAGGTAAAGCACAAAACTTCTCTGTTCAGGCTCCGTTGTGGTGGAACGACCTCCCCCTCTCACTCAGAACTGCTGAATCTCTGTCCACATTTGAAAAGGGTCTTAAACCTCACCTCTTCCAGACTCTCTTCACCCATGATCTCTTAAGTTCATGACCTATATTTTTGAGATCGTGCCTGTTAAACAATGGATAAACCTTCATGCAGCTACTCCTGTAATGTAACCTAAATGTTTATATATACAGTATATATTTTTAAAAAAAAAAAAATACTAGGATGGTGATCAAGAATCGTAAATATTCAGATAAAGTTTTATGCAGTTACGCATGTGATGAACATTGGTTCGTATGGTGGAAAGAAACAAAGTAACTGCACTTTAGAATCACATCTGCATCTAAGCCTCTCTCCCAATGTAATGTACACGTTGTATTTTCTGTTAGATGTATGTCGCTTTGGAGAAAAGCATCTGCTAAATGAGTAAATGTAAATTAATATGTATTCATAATGCATCCTATGGTATGTTAATGTAAGCTGAACAGTGCTGTATTTATACCGGAAATTAGCTTCACTGCAACTACACAAACATCTCCAGCTTGCTGAGTCATCAGTATTTATAATACACATAATGCGTACCTGTCTCACTCGTACACAGTGTAAGTCTTATTTTTTAAATAAAAATTTAAATAAAATGCAGTAAAAGCTGTGGTTGTACGTGCTTTTGGGTACATACTGTAAATATAATGATTTGTTCTGATTTAGTTTAGGAGAGTTAAATAGAGAACAGTGGAAATGAGGTAGGAAAATGTCTTGATAGAGATATAGTTTAACACATTAATTACAAAAAGAGGCTGTAAAAGGCTATAAAATGCCTTCACCATGACCAGGGGTAGGCTACTGATAGAAATATGTATTTTTTTTTCCAGTCCAATGCTTGTTCCTCACCTCAGCTCATTTCCTTTACAGTTAGGGTGACATATTGTAATTTACCCTCAAGCTTGAGAAGGAAAAGGTCTCCTTCTTCTACAAAATATTGAAAAATTACTGTTTGCATTTCTAACAGTTACTTTAACTGAGATGATGAAAGAGCTCCTGTTGCCTGGGAAGGCCAACTGGAGCCAGCCACATTGTTTAGTGGGTAGTGTTTAAACTAAAGACAAACAATCATAGCAAGCTGATGAGAGTTGGCAGTGCAGAGGTCAAGCCTTCCAGGGCACTGCCCACTAACATAATTGCAAATAAAATGTCATCAACCTGTCATGGAAGACAACAGCTCAATGGACCTTTTACTGGGGTACATCACCCAACTTCCAGCTTCTGCCTCATGTAGGAAGATGCATGCTCCCCCCAACATGACCTATGCAAGTTTTTCTCATAAGGGGACAATGAATGCATGATTGTGGCTTGGGACTCAGCTTAAAGCCAAGAGTAAACTCAGTGATCAAGTTTGCCATTGAAAAGCAAGAGGTAGTATGAACTGCATCTACAGTATAATTCCAAGGAATTAAAGGATAAAGGAATAAACCTGGTTTGGTATCTTCTTGCTTTTGGGCAAGAAAGCAAGATAAGCGGGAGTTTTGGAAGATATTTGCTCAAAAGATCTTTAACGGCAAGGCCCGGAAAGCAGCTTTCATCGTGCATCACTCTAAACCCCGAGGAAGTCATTTGCTCCTCTTGGCTGGAAAATAACGAACACCTGAACCTTCATGCTTGCTGGTAACTGGGAGTGTTATTATCGTCTAAGGACCAGCTGATGATGATGGTTCCATGATCTCCAACAAATCAATGTGTGTCTAAATGGAAAAGCCTGACTTGAGATAGAGAGAAGGGATGGGTTTTCTTCTTTGAGTGGTGTGAACATTTCCTAACTGTTCTATTGGTTTCAAACTACTTTATATATTGTTGTGATAAGCTACACTTACATACAATATGCATTATCTGGTGCTTGCCATGGCCAGTGGACATGATCAGGCAAGAGAAGCAGATTGTGGAAGATTTTTTTTTTTTTTTTTTTTTTTGTGTTCACCAATTCTGGGATTGGTGAACACACTGAGGAGGGCACTGCAGGGAAGAAGTAGCTCAGGGAACATTGATATCCAAGACATAGGTGTGTGGGACATTGGTTCGGTTCTGTCTTGCTCGCCCTTTACTTACTATGTGGTGAGAGGGTTAAACAGACAATTATTAATAGAACTTCTGGCTACTGCTGCATTTAGACCATCCTATCTCTCCCTCCTGCACTACATCAGAATGCAAGTGCTGCACCTTGTTTGCATTACCTTTAATCTTTTTTTTTTGTTGTAATTTTCCTTAATTTTTCACTTTTTAAATATCCCTGTTTTCTTTACCTGCTACCTTGGCCCAAAGCAACTTGGTTTTGAGCATTATGTAATTTATTCTTCCATTTATGTATTCTAACTATCAGTTCAGAGTACTTTCATTAAGGGCACTAATTCAAGAGTGGGATTTGACCCTGGAACCTTGAAATTGCAAAGAGACAATGAGTTGTTTTAATGGATGGATGTCTCATTGAGTCAAAGTCAACTCATTTCAACAGCTCACATGCTTTCCTAGGCAAGAGAAGGACCACAAGTGGTTTGCCATTGCCTTCTCTGACGCATATCTGCAAGATGCAAACATGCAAACTCAGCACAACCTAAGTGGTACCCTAAAAGTGAGAGACACCTGCATTACCTGCCGCACCACATGTCCCACCTTAAAATGTTCTAGGTGCATCGGAAGAAAATGACTCTTGCAGATATCTGATTAAAAGTACCTGCAAGCACTGTGGGTACATCAACCAGTGGAATAATTAACAACACAGAGAAAAAATGTTTCGTACACAACACACAATTACCAAATTATTCTGATGCTTGTATTTAATTAAAAAAATGAAGATTAAAAGGAAGCATTTACTAGACTTGAGAATTGCCTGTTTCATGCAAATTTGTTTTGCGTCTCTGCCGTGTTCCAGTAACAAAAAGACTGCCATAGATCAGTCAGATTTATCCCGATTTCAATTATCCTGAGGTTTGACTGAATGAGAAAGTGTGTCACTGCTACAGACCTGTGAGATTCCTGTGGTTTGAGCATTTTAGGAACTGGATAAATTGTATTTTTGCAGTTTGGAACATCATGTGAACAGCAAAGCTGTCTGCATATTATGCAGTGCATGGTTTATTAAGCTAATGAATTCGGGCAAGGAATAAAGGACTGTACTCTATTACTCATTAAAACCAGCCCTAAGAGTCTTGTGCAGGTTGTCCAACAAACTGTCTATGCTGGTACAGATAAGAGTTGTTCTTCAAGCAGGACGGAAGGGAGATGTGTCCCCATCCTTACAGTGTGTTAATATTACTTGCTGCAAAAACTGCTGACACTGGGGCAGCGAGTCTTCTTCTGCCATCTGGACTCCGCTGTGGAGGATACGGTCTCCATGGCAACCCCATCCTTTCACAATGAAGTCTTGAGATGACTGTCTCTCTGCTCACCCCCCCCCCAACGTCCATTTCTCTTTACCAGCCCAGCCTTGTCTCTCCACCCTCTTCTCTGATTGATCCATTGGTATGGTCCCAATGCCTACCTTCTCTAGAATTATAGCTATTTACCTCTCCCTCTCTGGTCTGCTAAATATTTAAAAGATTTTTAGCCATCTTGAATTTCAGATTTCTGTCAAAACCAGCCTGTGTGATGACCATGTCCAAAATCACTTCTATCCATCCCACCTGAGCAAATTCAGCATTCCGCCCTGCACGCTTCGGCAGCATGGCATCGTAACATTTCCGCTACCGAGTCTGCAGGAAAATTATCCATAAAAAAATAATAATCCATAAAAAGTACAAATTATAACAATCATGCCACTATTGTCTGATGTCTCACAGCTCCAGCATCCTGTCTGCTCCGGGGCTTGAATCCTAGCTGGGCTCTATCCCATCGCCCCCACCCCCCATCAAATCTTAACAAAAACCTCCAGCTATATGCCTTACCTCCCTCTCCCTCTCTCTCTCTGTCTTTCTCCCTATGCTAACAGTGCATAGTAATGAGTCTGCTGGTTGGCGGGAGGCAGCTGCCCTCTTAACAAAAGGGACTCGGCAAGCAGTTCCTGCTCCACCCCCACCCCCAACCCCCAACCCCCCCCCCCGTTTCGGGAGGTACGACTCAGCAAATTATGTACGCTTTTTGTGATCCTCTCTGTGTGTCTCTTAACCGTCTTCTGCACAATGCACCCTATTAACACCCTTGCGGAGTATCAATTTCAGTCCCAAAAAAGGGGGAGGGGTGATTTGCAGGCAGCCACCCCGCTTGCCGCAGCACGCTCACCATCGGCGCTGGAGGATGCTCCAAGTGGCGCTGTTTTGTGTTTGCTGTGGACCGTTCCGTGCATTGGACAGTGAGTCTCCTCCCTCTCCTCCTCCTCAGCCAATGTGCTACAGGCATTTCTCCTCTTTCTAGTGCTTAGACCCCCCACCCCACCCCACCCCCATGTCTCTCCTGAGCAAGCACACACACACACACACCCTGGTTTTTATGTCTGTGGTTTCATCTCACCCAGCTTCTGTTCTCCTGTGACCGAGGGCTGCTGGCAATGAGCTACTGCCTGTATGACGCCGGGTGCTGCAGCCTCGCTGGCCTCTGCTGAAGCCTCACGTGAGTACGCCGCCTTCTGCTTCCTCATCCCAGGAGCAGCTCAGACCGGGTCCCGCCCTCGGTTGGTGCCGAATAGGTCACAAAGAGGAAGGATGAATAATTTATAACCTTTGGTCTTGCTGTGACAACTGGGCTGTAGGGATCTGGGAAAGGGCAGGGGGTGTAAACGGCATGATGCTCTGCTGTTTGGTTCGCAAAAAAAGGCAGAGAAGGCACCCAGATCTAAATGTAATAGTATGCACATGCTGTCTCTTTGTGAGCTTTGCTGTCGGCTCTTCTCACCCCCTCACCGGAGACAAACCCAGACTTTTAGTCGCTGGGTTTTGCTGGGGCTCCACAGCATCTTGCCTATATGCTGTACGCCCCCTCACTGCAGTCTCACTGGCCGGTGCTCACGCCGCCGAAATGCTGGCACCCGCTTTCCTTCTCCAAGCATCTTCGTGACATTGTCTCTGCTTGCCGTGCGCCGCTGGCATCTCTGTGCGGAAGTGGAACTGGGGCCAGTTACCTGGCTCCGGTCCTGCTCTTTTGTTAGATCGGCTCTTTCCCGCAGGGAGGTTCGCCGGCTCCTCCACGCCCCTATGTGCATGGTCATTCCTCCGAACCCTTCACGCTGCCGCCCCGGCGGCGAGAGCCCGCCGCTTGAAATACTCGGACGCGTCTACATGCAGCGTAACGTTTTCTGGATACATGTTCCTGATAATTACAGCTGAACACCTGTATTGCACATCGTGCTACACGTCACATCACGGAACGCTGCATCGGCAGTATTTGCGGCAAGAGGATGTCTCAGACATACGCAGCTTTCCTTTGCGTGTTATTAGGAAAGTTGTTGGGAAGTTCCAGAGCTGGGGAAATGTGTGAGTATGCTGAACCGCAGAGCTCAGACTGTAGCGCAATGCTGACAGGGCAAAGGCGCTTTAATGCTTGAACAGTCTTCGCAGCTGCGCTTCTCACATCGTGTAGTGGGTTGGGGTGGGGCCTGACTGCGGACTGTAGGTGCATCGGAGGGTAGGGGCCACCCAGATGAAGCCCGACGGCTGTTTCGAAACAGGGAATGCATCCGACCCCAAGATTGACTCATCTGCACTGAATTTTATCTCCAGCAGCTCTGCTGTAGGCTGAGGGAGCCTACAGTATAAAACACATCGTGGTTTAAGCAGCACCGTAGAGTTTTATTGGCTGTCTGAATGCAAGCAACAGTTTCCAGTACGTCGGTGACACTGCCATTGTGTCCTTTAGCAAACCTCTGCACCTTAGGGGCTTCATTAAACATCTAGTCTTGTAACTAGGACATAAGCTGTGGGATTTGTGTCGGGGCGGGGTGGGGGGGGGCTGCTTAGCAAGCAGGTAATGTCATAGCTGCGGATGCCGTATGGTCAGGGATGCTGTCAGCCTACGCATCACCGATGCAGGAGCAGCTCCCCGTGCGTCCGGCTAATGAGCTGAACACCACTAACAAGTCTGGAAGTCCGAGTCTCAGCTGAACAGGTAGTGATAGAGAGGCAATGCTCAGAGATAAGAGATGAACCACAGCGTTGATGGAAATCTGAGATGCCCAGAAGACCGAAGGCAGGGGTTGAGGTTGATAACACTACACAGAGTTCATTGGAAGTTGCTTTGGAGAAAAGCGTCTGCTAAATAAATAATTGGACTTGGTGCCAGCTCCCTGCTGTTGCCTAAGCCGCACTCCTATCCAGATTGGAAAGTAGAAAAGAGCTGCTTCTGCTCGTTTCTCCTTTTTATGACTTGTTTTTGTACAAAAGTATCAGAGATTTGTTGCATTGACATTAACAGCTCTTTGTAGGTCTGCAGGAATAGGAGCAGGTGGTCATCTGGATTAGAAATAGAGCTTATCTTTTGCAAAATAAATGCTGAAATAACATACAAAATGACTAACCTCACCCTGGGGACCAGCGGTTTGAGCTCCAGCTGAGCTAAGGTAGTTTGCGGTGAGGGCTGCGCTGGGAGGTTCCAAAAAGTTTCCTGTTTTCACCGTGGAAATGTTGTACCATTAGAAGTCGACACCGCAGGGTGCAGGAGGGAGGTGGGTGGGAGCGATTTGGCAAGGGAGTGGGTGGGCTGCATCCACTGGCCCTTTAAGCCAAAGCTAATCAACATCTCCCAGGATAAAATGTACCTGTGTTATCTCAGACATTGGAGCCGTTCACATGCTGCAGCAGATATACACAGAGATCTATATGCATAAAGCTGTACGTAAAATTGTGGAGGTGAATTTCCTTGCGGGTTTCAACAGTTTGTAGACGCATCTCTACTTTCATGTGTCCTCTGTGTGCATCTGGGTACATTTTTACAGCTCTATAAATAATAATAATAATAATACACACACACACGTCTGAACTGCTTGTCCCATACAGGGTTGCGGGGAGCCGGAGCCTAACCCGGCAACACGGGGTGTAAGGCTGGAGGGGGAGGGGACACACCCAGGATGGGACGCCAGTCCATCACAAGGCACTCCAAGTGGGACTCAAATCCCAGACCCACCGGACAGCAGGACCCGGTCCAACCCACTTTTCCACTGCGCCCCCCCCATAATAATAATAATAATAATAATAATAATAATTTTTACAGCTCTATAAATCATAAAAATGTATGATCAAGTTTACAGAGCAAGCGTTAACGTTTTATTTTGAAATTAGCCTGTACTGATTCAGTCAAGCTTTAAGACATGGATTCCCTTACAAATATGTTTATATTTAATAATACCATGAAATAAATGCAAGACCTTAAAAGAGCTGTTCATGCCTGAAGGTCTATAAATGTAACTGTGTTTAAGCAGTACTACGTGGACGAGTAGGCTGACATTTTTCCGTGTCAGTATGAGATCCTGGTATAGGAATTGTTCAGTTGCAGTCATTGCAGCTAAAGGTGGCAGGACCTGGTATCGATCATGAAGGAGAAATTATTTTTTCACACCTCCTGTATGAATACATATTTCGTTATCTTCCACAACAAAGAAAGAACTGAAAAACAATACCAGTGTATTTTTTTCTCTGAAGCGCCGTTCATACGCTGCCAGAGCTGACAAAAGAACCGATCAAAGTTCATTTTAAAAAGGCACAAAAATAGAAAAAATTGTAAAGGGACAAATTTTTTTTCACAGCACACCATATTAACTTTTTCAAGTTTTTTTTTTTTTTGGAAAGTGTTGCTAAAAATGTATGATCAAGTGTACACTCACTGCAGTTTTTTTAATAAATTTGTCTTGGTAAGTATTTCTACAGCCATTGAGGTTTCTTGTTTAAACAGCTAAACTGTACAACCTAATTCACAGCTCAATTAGTGTAGGTTTAATCAAGCTTTTGGTCAAATAGAAAATGACATTTATTGTTAAGCGAGTGAAGTTTACACACACATATCATCTGAAACCGCTTGTCCCATTCGGGGTCACGGGGAGCCGGAGCCTAACCCGGCAACAGAGGGCGTAAGGCTGGAGGGGGAGGGGACACACCCAGGATGGGACACCAGTCCATTGCAAGGCACCCCAAGCAGGACTCGAACCCCAGACCCACCGGAGAGCAGGACCTGCTCAAACCCACCCCCCCCCCCCCCACCAAGTGAAGTTTATTTTCATTTAAAAAGAATTATGCTGATTTTAAAAGAGTCGTGGTTCCTTCTAAGTCCAACAAGTTCAACCTTTAACCTTTATCTGCTGTAGGGTGAAAAAATCATCTACATGGATAGTTTCAGTTCAGTGTTATCACACAGGGACATTTGATCAGAACATAGAGTACAGCACGTGCCTTTACTGTCTCTTTCATTTGTGTTCTCAACATTTTATATATATATATATACAGCTTGATGATATTTGTGCAAACCAGAAGACCTCAGTGAAATGAAACAATTTAACCGTAAGAGTAGTTTATTTGGAAAGACTAAAATTCCCACCATAATGTTTAGAAACTGCAACTGACATAGTGATTACTGTGTAAATATTATGATCTATCAGCACACAAAATGCTGAGTGGAAATCGTTGTGTACTCCTAAGAAAAGAATCACTTAGTTAATGGTTACCCTTCGAATGTTTGTGTCAGTTAAGACAAGGGGAGTGGTTGTCAGAAACAATACTGTGTTCAAGGTATTCCTTCGAAACTGACATCTGAAAGACCTCGTTCAGAGGTAAGATCACTGGTGGCGGCTTGCATGGAAATGAGTGTGTGTGTCAGAAAATATGTTTTCTTACGTCCTGTAGAGAATTGAACCTTGCATGATGTGTTCCTTTAAAAAAAGAATTGGTTCTCAGACATTATCAGAGCTGGCTGTTGTTGCCATAGAAGAAAGACTAATCTCAGTGATTTTCTAAATATAAAACGGTACAAAAGAGACAACGGGTCATCATTTCTCAGCTATCGTTACTTGGTTCTTACATTTGGTGCGGAGTCATCGTTGCCTTTGTTTGCACATCCAGTTTTTAGTTGTATGTGAACAGTGCCCACAAAGAGTAGAAAGGTGGGACTGGATTGATTCAACTCAGTTCCACAGTGTTTACAGCTCTTGCCTTGTGTTTGCGAGTTCTTGTGACCAATAACAAGTAAAATCGGCCAGCAGTCAGCAGTTCGTAGAGACGTTTTTATTTTTCTGTTGTTTTAAATTAGTTTTAATGTAGCTCAAAGTTCATAAAGTTAAAATGTTAATTTCCGTACAACCTGTTTTCGTTTATTGTTGTTAAATCTAAGACGATCTAAGCACGTCGGCCGTGAATACTGTATGTCTCTATTAATAAGCTTTTATTGCTTGAGAGGACAATAAAGTTGACAATGGTTAGATGATGGACATAGCATACATTTAAGGGAGGAATTGCTCAGCAGTCATCGTTGAATAAGAGGATGTCTAGATAATGTATTGTTTTATTTGCAGTAATCAATTTTGGACTTAATGTTGTTTCAGTTTAGTAGAAGATAAACGATCAAAGTTCTGCGGTGAATTGACATCCCATTCAGGGTGTACCCTGCCTTGTGCACTATGCTTCTGGGATAGACTCTGGATAACTGTAACCTTCCACTGGAAATATTGTATTTGGAAGCTGAGGGGGTGAGTGTAGTATTGATGATTTGATCTATATCTTTAGCACTGAAATATTGTATTTTGTGTTGAGTGGGTTGAGTTGTGCTGTACTGCGTGTCTTTGCCCTGGCGGACATTCCCTTCATTTTCGTACTATGAAGCAGTGTAGTATATATCAATAAGCTGGTATGAGGACTTGGTGTTGCAGCACAGTTGTCTGCTGTTTGATGGACGGGGTTGGGTGGAGGGACGTGGTGCGGTCTCTGGTGTCCTGACCTTTCTTGGATAGCGCTCCCATGAGTAATAGCCTGTGGCATTAGCGGACTTCTGTGCTTTGGATTAATTCAGACTGCGTCTGAGCATCGCATAATTGTATGCATAGATGCTGCTATTTCTCCCGGTACATCAATAGCTCTGCTGCTATTTCTCCCTTCATTCTAGCGTCAAAAAAGCACTTCCATACACACATACAAAACAGAATGAGGCAAACATGCATGTGTCTGATAAGGGGAAAAAAAAAATTAGAAAATATGGTTGTATGTCTGTGTAAATGTATATACCCCAGGTAACAGAAATTCTGCTCTCTCACAATTACTAACATCACCTAGGCTCTCCAAACCCATAAATTGCTTTTCTTCATTCTAGTTTTCTAGGCTTTGAGGACTGCTGTGATTTTCTGCACACTTTCAATGATAGTCCATAGATAATAAGTAAGAGAAGAAGGAGAGGGAGGGAACATTGTCAGCGTAATAGGGCCTGGCTGCTTGACAATAACTTGAAAATTATTTCAAAAGTGTGATAATGCCATGAAGCTCTCCCGCTTAAGATGACAGGCGGGTGCATTGTTTGGCATACATTCACTTGTGAAAACAAGCTTACAGTTTCTCCTGTGGGATATTTGTGTTGCCTGACATTTCTTACTGTGGCACATCACCTTACATGACTACTTTTATTCCTTTGTGTCTTTGTTTTGCTGAAAAGTCACTGCTGCTTACTCATTTTAAAAATTTCAAATACAGATACTCCTCGGCTAACGATGGGGTTACGTTCCGATAAACCCATCGTAAGCGGAAAAATCGTAAGACGAAAAAGAAAGCAGTACCGCACCTACCAAACATCATTACCTAGCCTAGCCTACCTTAAATGTTCTCAGGACACTTACTTAACATAGCCTACAGGTGGACAAATTTATCTAAAGCAAAGCCTATTTTAGTTGTTTAGTAGACATGATGGGATGCAGAAACACAAAATAAAAAAATGCTTTCAACACAGTATCGGTTGTTTACGCTTGCGGTTGTTTACACTCATTAGCGTGATCACTACAGAGACCGTGAGCGTGGCTGAGTGGATGCTACAGCTCGCTGCCATCGCCCAGCATCGGGAAAGAGTATCCTACCATATATCGCAACAGTGGGAACAGATCGAAATTCAAAATTCGAGGTATGGATTCTACCGAATACATATTGCTGTCGTATCATCGTAACTTCGGAAAATCGTAAGTCCAACCATCGTAAGTAGAGGAACATCTGTAACCAGCTGCACCAGTAAATCTTGAGAAACGCAGAGATATGAAAACAATTCAACTGTATTTAACAAGAATTCTTCCCACCAACAACAACTGAGGTGCATCCCTCATGGTCCTTTGTGCTGATGTAAATAATGAGATGCATCTGGAGCCCGTCAGGCCAAAGGAGCGGAGGACTAAAGGACTGTTCTTATCTAAGGAGTTCTTATGTAAGGTTTATTTAGGTCTTTTCACTGAGCTTTGTGAAAGTTTAACACTTCAACGCTGAGATCCGCCATTAAGTTTGCAATGCTCTCAAGAATCTTTCTCATATTCTCCTTGTGATATCACAAGCTGCATTGGTATGTTTATGAAAGTATAGTTCTCTCATCATCAGAGTCCCTTGGCAAAGTGCTGTTTAGTTTTGGGTATGGCTATGGAAAGCAATGTTTCTTTCCGTGGTCAACCTGCCATTGCTGTGTCAAAGGTGTCCATGAGCATTTGTGTTCAAATTCCACTCTTGGTGCAAGAATATCTTCTTCTTATGCCTTCCACCCCTCCCGGGGCAAAGTCCGCCATCGAGGGTTCTCCATGCCTCCCTAAGAGCTGAGATGTCGTGAAGTTTCCGTAAAAACGTTGCCAGCTACAGAAACGCCAACAAGGAAGGAAAGAAGCAAGAATATGTCAGCCGAGGTGAATGGCTATTAACTTTTAAAGAAGGTTTTGCTGAATATCACACCGAGTTAACAGGGGAAAAGCATTGCGATATGTTGAAAAATGAACAGAAGGTCCACTGATTTACAGCTGATCTGTCCTTTCATAAGGATGAGAGTACAGAAACCTCACAGAACGTAGCCTTGTACACCCTGAGCATTGTCCGGATTTATTTCTAAGCCATCTTGATGTGTCTCTGAACAGATAAATGGTTCTTGGGCGTACGTGTTTATGTATGGATTTGCATGCGTGGGTGTGCGTGAGACTAGGGTCAGCATTGTGGCTCTTTTTTCCTACTTATCTCACTGTACACAGGCCTCAATTCCACTTTTGGTGAGCCGAGGCTCAGATACACCTTTTGTCTTGAGATTCAGCCAAGACTCTGCCCTCACACTCTCCAAAAGTAGGATGGGCCTAAATTATTCAATAGCCCAAAGACACTGGAGCGGTCATGCATGATGAGAATTTGAATGGACCCCTTCCTTTCCTGCACCATCTGATGGGCTTTGACTGCTGTTGTGATGCATGCATTGGTAGCTGGTGTGTGCTGTAACAGGCTTCTCCAGCCCTCACGTGTATTTGTGTGCCATGTCCGTTGTCATCCTATGTGTTCTGTGTTCTGACCTCAGAGCTCAATAGACCACTTGCATGAACAGGGGCAAAGTTCATACAGGCTCATCTTGCTGAATTAGAGCCCTGTGTTGCATCACAAAATATAAGTCGATGCAAAGTGGAAAAGTTGGGGTTTTTTTTGCCATGCAAAGCAGTTTGTGATTAAGCAAGAGAAAAACAATCATAGCAGGCCAACAATACGAAGCACAGCAGCAAAGGGGCAGAGGGTAATGTGTAGATTAGAGTGGCCATCTTTGGACCGAAGGACCTGGAGCCCACCTCCTGCTGGAGCACACACGAGCAAGGCACTAACCCACAATCCCTAGCTGTATAACAGAATAATGTGGCACAAACACACGGGACACGTTCGGTTGTCTTTTATTCACACGTGTGGCACGTCAGCGAAGGGGAACTGTGCACAGGGTAGGAGTGATCTCTTGTGTTTGCGCCGCCTTGTGCCCTTGGTTGGGCGTTGAGTCTTCAGGGTCTTGGGTTTGCGTTTCCTCAATCTCTCGGGTTTGGCGTCCGTCTGGAACTTCAGAGTCGGTCTCCCGTACTGTTTGGGAAGACGGGGTAAAATAGGGCCGATTGTTACCCGCAGGTGGGGTGACATCACTCCTCCTCACCATGCCCTTCTCGCCCAGCCTGGGCATGCCACAGATAAATAACTGTAAGTAGCTTAATATCGTAAATCACTTTGGAGGAAAGTGTCAGCCAAATAAATAGACAAAAAAAAATAGAAACAGAGCAGCCAGCTGTTTGTGTAATGCCTAAAGCTTGTTAATGACCACTTTGAATAAATAAAAATAATGGCACCAGCTTTGGCGTTCTATATCCTGTTAGTCTGTAACAGCCATGTGGGCTAGAATAAATATTTCCTTTGCCTTAGCAGATGAAAAGGAGTCACAGACAGTGGAATGAATCACATCCTCTCATTAGATCTGTGCTGGAGAGGAACCGTGCGTGTTAAATTATGAGAACGCCCCCTTTCTGGATGGGAAGGCACAGAGGGTGCGAACAGAGCGGCGAACAGCAGAGCTCAGGGCTACAGGGAGGGAAGGAGGAGGGAAGAGGGGAGGGTCGAGAGTGCGCCGCGGCCAATCCTCGCGGATTACCGACAGATTGATGTGTCCTCCGAGCGCTGGGCCTGCTGCGTGATCCGATTAAATCCCGTCCTGCGGGGAGTGGAATTAAAGCTCAGTGCCAGCCTTTTCTTAAAAAAGGAAGAAAAGACGATGAGCATCTCAATGCACTGGGTGTATGCCATCCCACAAGGAGTAGCAAAGGAGGAAGACGAGCTATAATCCACTCAAAGGTGTTAGTTCAGGGTAGAATACCATGTCTTTGTCGTGCTTATCCCACCTGCTTTCATGCACAGTCATAATAATAATGACTGTTATGTTACATGTCCCCTCTGAATTATAGGCTGTTTGGTCACAATAATAGTTGCCAGATGAATTAACGTAAATGTAATGTATTTATTTGAGACACTGTAATTTGTTTAACTACTTGTAAATATATCAGGTTAAGAAACTCCAGAGCTTCAGCGGAAGGTTCCTCCCAGGATGCTAACCCGAAGGATTAGCTGCGACACCAGTAAGATATAGTTCTGCCGCAGTAAAAGCAAATGTTCACGACCCACAGCAGGGCAGCCCATTATCCAGACGTGTGCAGAGCCCCCACCATGAAGACTGTCTGTCGCGACCTTCACAGTCACGCACAGCTCCAGATTAAAGAGCAAAACAAACACCGAAAGCAGAGGCTCAGGAGGACAGCAGGAATGTGCCGGAAGCTGAAGGCAGCGTGGCAGTAAGGGTACCGAACCTCTGACTGAAATGTTGCTGGTTTCAGCCTCAGGAGGCTCCCTGCTGCTATATCAGCTTTGAGTGAGGCGCTGGAACGGCCCAGGTTGTTTATACAGTTTAAGTTTTAAATATCTAAAAATTCTACCATATATCATTTTGCACATTTTACACATTTATATGTAAAAACAGTGGAACATAATGCAAAATTACAATAACAAAAATGAAACCTTAAGAACAAGAATAATAACAATAAGAAGAAGAAGAAGAAGAAAGAAGAGGAAAGAAGAAGGAGAAAGAAGGAGAAAGAACAAGAAGAAGAGGGAAGAAGAAAGAAGAGGAAAGAAGAAGGAGAAAGAAGGAGAAAGAACAAGAAGAAGAGGGAAGAAGAAAGAAGAAGAAGAATAAAAAGAAAAAGAAAGAAGAAGAAGAAGAGGGAAGAAGAAAGAAGAAGAACAAGAAGAAGAAAGAATAAAGAAGAAAGAAGAGGAAAGAAGAAGAAGAAGAAGAAGAAGAAGAAAGCAACGGTTTACTGTAATTCAAAGGCCATAAGAATTTTGCTGGAAAACTATAGCAGTGCTTATCAAGAAAGTTTTTTTTTTTAAAAAAAAAAAAAAAACTTGCTGCCTTTGGGGAAATTACTTTATCTGTAGGTGCTGTTGAGCAGAGAGATGTTGTCTGCACAATTAAAGTCCTTTTAGAAGATTTGAGGTGGACTTAGCACCTTCGCTGACCACTGTGATGTACATTCCATCCCATTGTTTCCATTTCCTTATTCACCCATCCTGACAGAAAGAGGGAAAGTGGTGATATCTGAATGTACAGTTGTCTTTTCTTCTATTCTCCAAGAGGAAGAGCTCTTAAGGTCCTACACATGTTAAAGACCATAAGGACATGAGTAGGGTGGCATGGTGGCCCAACAGGTAGCGCTGCTGTCTCATAGTGCCTGGGTGGTGCAAGAGGACCTGGGTTTGATCCCCCCTCGGTCTGTGTGGAGTTTGTTCTCCCTGTGTCTGCGTGGGTTTCCTCCGGGTGCTCTGGTTTCCTCCCACAGTTCAAATACATGCTGTTTAGGTTCCTCCGTAGTGTGTGAGTGACAGAGAGAGTGTGTTCCACCGATGTATGGATGAGTGACCCATAGTGTATCTAGCAGTGTAAGTCACCACAGTGAAAAAGGTGTGTGGGCTGATAGCACTACATAGTGTTCGTTGGAAGTCACTTTGGAGAAAAGCGTCTGCTACATATGTAAATGTAAGGGCAGATCCCATGGCTTGTTCCTTCTTCCAGCTTTCCTCTCTTGTCTCCTCCCACTCCTATTTCCAAGCCCCCAGCTCTCCTGTGGGACCTCTCTCTCGACCTATTGCAGTGCGGCTGGTGGGAGGGGTTGGGGCGGGACTTCCATGGGAAGACAACACAGATGGGTGTGGCCTAAAGGGCTCAGGCTCCGCCCATGTCCCCCCTGCTGTCACTGTTCAGCTGTTCCCATTCAGGGCCTGTTTAAAGCAATGGGAAAGACAGACATGTTAGGGGGGGGGAGCCAGGGGGCTGCTGGGAGGTTGGGCTGGGGGGAGGAGGGGTCGTGAGCAGTGAAAGGAATCTGCAGTGCCCCTCGGTCACTGGACTCCGCGGTCTCCAGGCGGACACAACCATGAGGGCTGCCTGAGAGGTACAGGACTGGCTGTGCTGTAAGTGTGGGGGCTGTGGATCGGGTCATGTTCCCTCCTCACTGCGGTGTGACCGTGTTCCTGCGTGTGTGTCCCTCCATTAGTGGGTGTGTGAGAGAGAGAGAGCGTGAAGAGCAGTGTGCGACAGACGCTGGAGGAGAAAGCCATTGTTGTGCGGCGGTGACTGTTGCCCCTGTGGGTCGGCCCAGTCCAGGGAGAGACCCTCGCAGCCCAGGCTCGTCCCTCCCTCCGCGCCCCGGCAGAGCGTTCCACCCGTTCCGCTGCTCCTCTCCTTCTCTTCTCTTCTCTTTCTTCCGTCACTGTCGGGCCAGCTGGGAGTCGGGGGTGGAAGCAGGGAGAATTTCGGGAGTGCCGTCTGGAGGCTCCTTCTGTTCCCCCTCCTCCACAGAAGGCCCGGCCCGAGTTGCGGCGTCCAGACACGGACCGGTAGGCCCCTTTGTCTGCTGGAGGGAGCCGGCTCTGGGGGGCGAGAGAGGATAGAAGGAGAGAGAGAGAGAGAGAGAGAGAGAGAGAGAGAGAGAGGGAGGGAGACGTCGTTCTGCGGCGTTCTCGGAGCCGTCCCGCCACGCGGTGCAGCAACACGCCCATCGGGGAGCGCTGGCTCAGATATCAGGTACCCTGGAGCGCTGCCCAAGCAAGCGATTATAAAGGAGGCGATGCGGTTGCCGGGGAAGGGAGAGGGCGCCGCGAGGCGGGGGGACGCTGGGGGACCGCTCCCCCGAGGGTGAGTTGTTATGTTGTGCGGAGGAAGCGTCTCTGTGCTGTTGGGCTTGTGTTAATGCGGCCTCCGCCTCGAGCTCAGAGCGCTCCGACAGCCCACGTCCGCCTCGTACCAAGCCATTCACACAAGTCAGCAGTAAAGAGAAAGCAATGCCGCTTTCCTGTTTTTACGTGTGTGTGAGACGCTTTTTCGCTAACGGCGGTTGTGATCTCATCTCATCCTGTGTGTTCCGGACTCATTTCCCTGCCCTGCAGCCTGTCTGCATGTTGCTTCTCGGTGCCAGGGGTTATGGACTGGGGGCGTGATGGCGCGGTGGGGTGGAGTGGGTCCTGCTCTCCGGTGGGTCTGGGGTTCGAGTCCCGCTTGGGGTGCCTTGTGATGGAGTGGTGTCCCGTCCTGGGTGTGTCCCCTCCAGCTTTGCGCCCTGTGTTGCTGGGTTAGGCTCTGGCTCCCCGCGACCCTGTATGGGACGAGCGGTTCAGACAGTGTGGGTTATGGACTGTTTTATTTTCTGTATGTAGTATCTTACAGAGGCAGTTGGCCCCAGCGTAGCTGGGAGTGTAGTGGTGAGAGCTGCTGTCTGTAGGTGCAAAGGTTACAGGTTCAAATCCCTCCTCCAGCTGTAGTACCCTAGTACAGGGTACTTACCCTAAATTGCTCTAGTACAAGGTACTCAGGTATATGGATGGGTCAATGATTGTAAGTCCCTTTTGTGAAAAGTGTCAGCTGAATGAATAAATAAAAATAACTCTTGCACGTTGTTGGAGAAAGTTCTCGGTTTCTTAGGAACACTTTCCAAAGTCTGCATGGGTGACAGTGGTGGGGGCTTTACGTTTACATGTAAAATCATATTTCTATGGTTTTTTTTACATTTTTTTTTTTTTTTGAAGGAGTCAGGGTGAAGTCCTGCTCTCCGGTGGGTCTGGGGTTCGAGTCCCGCTTGGGCTGCCCTGCGACGGACTGGCGTCCCGTCCTGGGTGTGTCCCCTCCCCCTCCAGCCCTGTCGAGTTAGGCTCCAGTTCGCAACCCCCACTTGGGACCAGTGGTTTCAGACAGTGTGTGTGTGTGTGTGTGTGTTTGGGGGTGAAGTGGACATATATATATATATATATATATAAACCTATATATGTTTATATCATCATCATCTATATATGACAACGTAAGCTACTTACAGTTATTGACCCATCTATATAGTAGCTTTTAGTAGAGCACTATATACATACATAGATGCGCACACACACTGTTCAAGACCACTCATCCAAAGTCGGGTCATGGCAAGCCGGAGCCTAACCCAGCAACACAGGGTCCAAAGCTGGAGTGAGAGGGGACGCACCCAGGACGGGACGCCAGTCCATCACAAGGCACCCCAAGCGGGACTCGAACCCCAGACCCACCGGAAAGCCAGCCTTGGCCACTGCACCACCGCATCCCCCCTACTATATATATAATTTTGCCTCTCCCAACAGGAGAAAAATGTGTGATGGGTGGAGGCTGGGTGTCGGGACAGGTGCTGCCAGAGGCAGGTGTGTGTTTTGTCAGCACAGGTGGCTGTTGGGTTATCAGTTCAGCTTCTGCACGGTGGTAGTTACCTTGAGAAAAGGTTGTCGAGCAGATTAAATTTACATTAATTCGTTTATCTGATGCTTTTCTCCAAAGTGACTTAAAATGTTATGTTAATCACTATTACATGCCCCTTTATGCAGCTGGATAATTTGCACTTGTACCTCAGCTCACGGTAAGCTCTGTAATCAAGGGTACTTTTTACTTTTTTATTTGCAAATACCGCATAAAGGTTTTGTGTGACTCTGAAAGCACTTTATTAAAATCCGTCGTATAGGTGTATCTGCAGCCTTATGCAGCCGCACAATTTTACATCATCGGGTGAAAAAATGGTGAAAATGATGAAAAAATCTGTCTTGTGAAGCTGCCTGCAGTGTGTACCTTGAAATTTAAGTGTTATTTTTTCATCGTGTATTTTTATTTTTTTCTCATATATTTCTATTAAACAGTAATGCATTTGCAGTGATTGACAGCATTCATTAATGGCTGTACAATGAATTATGCCAACATCACTATGATCACCATTATCAATAGTTGTAGCAGTATTAGGATGAGTATTTGTATTTGCTTCAAACCGTGCGGGGTTTCTCATTTATTTCGTAATGTGAGCTATGAAAAAAGCAGGAGAGGTGTTCATCTGGGGAGTGTAGTGGCGCAGCGGGTTTGACAGGGTCCTGCTTTCTTGCGGGCCTGGGGTTCGAGTCCTGCTTGGGGTGCCTTGTGATGGACTGGCGTCCCGTCCGGGGTGTGTCCCTCTGCACCCTGTGTTGCCAGGTTAGGCTCTGGTTTGCCATAACCCTGCTTGGGACAAGAGATTTCAGACTCTGTGTGTGTGTGTGTGTGTGTGTGTGTGTGTTTACACGGCCCCTCTCACTAGTGCAGACTGACTCTAGCCGCTGTCGGACCAGAGCGTGGTGTTTTACACCGCCGGGGTCTGATGCTGGTGTGTCGGAGGCCTTTGGTCAGCATCAAAAGTGGCCACGGGAGCAAGAGTGGAAAAAAAAGAGCTTGTGTGTGTGTGTGTGTGTGTGTGGAAGCCTCCTCAGAGGTGGTTAAGCTGTGACAGGGAAAGCTGTTCCACTGCCAACACCGTGTAAGCGTCAGGCCTCTGAGTGTGAAAGACGAGGTAAGACACTTATCGGAGCTGTCCGAACGCTGCCCCTCCCC
This sequence comes from Scleropages formosus, assembly GCF_900964775.1. Lineage (NCBI taxonomy): Eukaryota > Metazoa > Chordata > Actinopteri > Osteoglossiformes > Osteoglossidae > Scleropages > Scleropages formosus. The sequence goes on along the minus strand of NC_041815.1, from coordinate 4,995,729 downwards.
CCGACGTACCACGTCTGACAGATGGGCTTGCGTGTCTCTGGCAAAACTGACAAATCTGCCGGTGACCTACAGATGATGTGCCACGGAGAGAGGGGGTTGCGACACAGCTGTGATGACTTTCTGTCTGCACTGATTTTTTTTTTAAAAATTTCAGGTGAAGGGGCACGGTGGAGCGGTGGGCTTGGCCGGGTCCCGCTCTCTGGTGGGTCTGGGGTTCGGGTCCTACTTGGGGTGCCTTGTGATGGACTGGCGTCCCGTCCCGGGCGTGTCCCGTATGCCCTCTGTCGCCGGGTTAAGCTCCGGTTTGCCGCGACCCCACTCTGGTCCGGACTGATTTCCAGGTGTCTAAGATTAAAGAGCAGCTTCAATTACGGCTGATGGGAAGCAGTTTAAATCCCCTGTATGTGAACGAAAGGGTTTTGCGGTATTGTTTCAGTGCGCGACGCGACAAGGACGCGGACAAGAACGACGCATCCGAAAACGGCTCCTTTTGTAATTTAAGCAGCACTTAGCGGAGCGATTCCTTTGGATATTTCGGCGCACCCGTGGCCCTACAGATCGCTCGTAGCGTGACAGCGCCATTTATAAGCACATCGCCGCTGCTCGGATGTGCTTTTCTGGGATCCGTGCAGATGGGATCATCGATCGTATTTGCTCGTTCGGTGTGTCCGTCGCCTTAGTCGCGTGGAGAGGACTGGAAAATTAATTTGCTGGTGATGACCCGCTGCAGCTTGATCGTGGGGACGAATTAAAGAGGTTGTTTCTCGTCTTCCCCTCAGGTAACAGCGAGGTGCCACTCGCACTGATATTTATTGTTCCATCATAGAGGTGCAGTCGGCCTTTCACGTTCCGCTGGACGTGAATCGAATAATACTCGTTGGGCACTGGGGAATACTTGTACGCCGTTGTATCTGCGGTGTGAATTGATCTTCTGAAAGGCGTGTCGTCCTGGAAGAGCAGCCTCAAGCGAGATGCTAGGAAACATAAAAAAGCCAGATGTTCGCGAAAGGACAAGCGCAGCTGTCTGTACTGGGAATAAATCTGCTCGCCGTGTCGAGATTTTTCTCGCTTAATTAAAACGTGCGATGATTCACAAATCCCGCTGAGGATTCATGAAGTTCAATTATACCGTCTTGCGATGACGTTTTTATCTGTGTGGTAATGGTATTAAAATTAGCTGTGATGAGCCAGTGCCGGGGGGGTGCGGTGGCGCAGTGGGGTTGACGGGGTCCTGCTCTCGGGTGGGTCTGGGGTTCGAGTCCCGCTTAGGGTGCCTTGCAATGGAGTGGTGTCCCATCCTGGGTGTGTCCCCTCCCCCTCCAGCCCTACGCCCTGTGTTGCCAGGGTAGGCTCCGGTTTGCCGTGCCCCCCCCCCCCCTTGGGGTAAGCATGTGAGACAGACAGCGATGGTGAGGACCACAGTTAGACCAGCAGTGGTTGTCACAGTCTTGCTTTAGGCCAAGGACATGACCTTTCCTCTTATGTTTAACGGTGAAATCTTCAACCCATGCAGGCAGTAGGTGGCATGATGATTATGCCTGTGGACGTGTAACCTGAATATTGTTGATGAAGGTACTATATTGCTCCAGTAACGTTTTCAACACTATAAACCAGCAAATATGCTTGGCAAGAAAGAATGCGATGACCGAAGCAACAAGAGCAGCAACAACAACAACAATAATAGCACACACACACACACACATTGTCTGAAGCCGCTTGTCCCAAGGGAGGGGACGCACCCAGGACGGGACGCCAGTGCATCACAAGGCACCCCAAGCAGGACTTGAACCCCAGGCCCACCAGAGAGCAGGCACAAACCAAACCTGCTGCACCACCACACCCCCCACATAATAATAATAATAATAATAATAATAATAATAATAATAATAAAAATAATAAGGTGGCATGGTGGCACAGCAAGTAGTGCTGCTATTTCACAGCATCTGGGTGGTGCCAGGGGACGTGGGTTTGATCCCCCCTTAGTCTGTGTGGAGTTTGCATGTTCTTCCAGTGTCTGTGTTGGTTTCCTCCGGGTGCTCTGGTTTCCTCCCACAGTCCGAAGACATGCTTTTCAGGTTCACCCACAGTGTGAGTGACAGAGAGAGTGTGTTCCACTGATGTATGGATGAGTGACCCAGCACAAGTAGTGTATCTAGCAGTGTAAGTCACTGCGGTGAATAGGGTGTGTGGGCTCATAAGACTACATAGAGCTCATTGGAAGTCGCTTTGGACAAAAAGTGTCTGCTAAATAAACAAATGTAGTAATAATAATAATAGTACATGATGTGGCTTATGACGATAATGTGTCCATCCTGCATCTACAGATTTAACCGTGGCCCTGCCCCCCAGCCCCTTCCCTGTGAATGCCGGTCACAATGGCGAAGCGTGAGCCCACCAACAGCAGCCCCGTGGTGCGGCAGATAGACAAGCAGTTCCTGGTTTGCAGCATCTGCCTGGATCACTACCACAACCCCAAGGTCCTGCCCTGCCTGCACACTTTCTGTGAAAGGTGGGTCCTTAACGGCATCTGCTGCGTCGTCAAACTTCCTCGCTACCCGGCCTTTTTAGCACAGGAAACCGAGCCGTGTGGTGCATTGGAGGTGGTCGTTGATAATTAACGTAGGGATGCAGTGCATGGGGTATCAATTTTTTGATTTTGAGTTAGGCTCATAAAGCCATTCGCGTGTCCTTCTGCAGGTGCCTACAGAACTACATCCCACCGCAGTCCTTGACGCTGTCCTGCCCCGTATGCCGGCAGACCTCCATCCTGCCCGAGAAGGGCGTGTCTGCACTTCAGAACAACTTTTTCATCACGAACCTGATGGAGGTGCTCCAGCGGAACCCAGAGTGCACGCGACCCGATGCCTGCAGTGTGCTGGAGTCAGTCAGTGCTGCTGCTGGCAAGCCTCTCTCTTGCCCCAACCACGAGGGCAAGGTAGGTCTCATCTTGTCCTCAAGAGCTTCAGTTACACCCGATTCCACCTTATCCAGCGGGGCAAAGAAAGTCAGCTGGTAGCATAGCGCTTAGTGCTATTGCTTTCGGACCTGAAGGTTGTAGGTTCAAATCCTAACTGTAGTACCCTTGAGCATGGTACTTACCCTGAATTGCTCCAGTAAGAGTTACCCAGCTGTCTAAATGAGTAACTGAGTGTAGGTGCACTAACATTGTAAGATTTAGGTCTTAATGGGATCAGTTCTGCCATGTGGTTTTTCCCCGTTCTGCTCTACCTCTTGGATAGCATGGTGTTGCAGCAGGTCGCTCTGGATGTGGGTTTGATACCTGCTCAATCTGTTCAATTTGCCTTGTTCATGTAGATCCCCCCCCAAACACGTGTTTCACATTGTCTCTGAATTGCTCCTAGGCTGTACTGGTGGTCAATAACTGTGCCAAGTTTAGCGAAGTGTAGAGAATTGTAACACACCTTTGATCAAGTCTTAATGGTATGCAGTTAATCATCGTGTGGTGCTTTCGATGAAAGTCTCCGCTAAACGGATACATGCGACTCTGTTAAAGGAGATCTGTTCGTGAGTTGGCAGTGCCACAGATGTAGCACCCTACATAGGGGTGACACGGTGACACAGCGAGTAGCGCTGCTGTCTGACAGCGCCTAGGTGGTGCAAGGGGACATGGGTTCCATCCCTGTTCAGTCTGTGTGGAGTTTGCATGTTCTCCTGTGTCTGTGTGGGTTTCTTCTGGGTGCTCTGGTTTCCTCCCACAGTTCAAAGACATGCTGTTCAGGTTCCCCAGAGTGTGTGAGTGACAGAGAGAAAGTGTGTTCCGCTGATGTATGGATGAGTGACCCAGTGTAAGTAGTGTATCTAGCAGTATAAGTCTTCGGGTGCTCTGGTTTCCTCCCACAGTCCAAAGGTGTATTTTTCAGGTCCCCCCATAAAGTGAGTGACAGAGAGAGTGTGTTCCACTGATGTATGGATGAGCGACCCATTGTAAGTAATGTATCCAACAGTGTAAGTCACCTTGGTGTATAAGGTGTGTGGGCTGATAACGCTACATAGAGTTTGTTGGTAGTTGCTTTGGAGAAAAGCGTCTGCTAAGCGAATAAATGTAACGTGTATGTATTTTGGGCAAGCACCAACACAAAGTTTTTCTGACCACACAGCTGGAAGAGTTCCCATGTTCTGCCTCTCATCACCCAACTTGTCTACTTGTTGAGCAGTGTTGTACCCCATCTTGCTTCCTGCCACCTCCTGCAGGTGATGGAGTTCTACTGCGAGCCTTGCGAGACAGCCATGTGTCTGGAGTGCACGGAGGGCGAGCACCGGGAGCACGAGACCGTGCCCCTGAGGGATGTGCTGGAGCAGCACAAGGCCGCGCTCAAAGATCAGCTGGACGCTATTCGGAACAGGTTCTGAGCAGCAGTCGCAACCGAACCCTCTGAACACAGGGCTCAGCTCACCCCACGGAGATGCGTGAATCCAGCGGTTTGCTCTTGCTCATTGCTCCAAATACGTAATCATACACATAACCATATGCTAAATTTCTAGCTCGCTGAGAAAGTGTGCGACGCACGTATGTCAGCATTAAAGAATGACGTGAAATATGAAAGTGACTGGACTGATGGGCGAGCCCGAGCTGAGCGGTTGGAGCAAAACCCATGTACACGCGGCCCAGTCGTGGACTAAGTTTGAGATTCTCGCTGTAATCCAAGACTGTTGTATTACCAGGGAGAATTCTGTAACCGTTTCAACGCTCACTTTGTCAGATTTTGGACAGAATCTAGGTTTCGCTTTAGATATCCTTGCTCTGTAGGTCTCTGTTCGGCTGCGAGTTTTTGCCGTGCCCCTTACGCGCTTCCCCCCGATCGCCACCAAACCTGCCTTCCCTCCCAGGCTCCCTCAGCTCACGACGGCCATCGAGCTCGTGAACGAGATCTCCAGACAGCTGACGGAGCGCAAGAACGAGGCCGTGCACGAGATCGGCAGCGCCTTTGAGGGCCTGGAACGAGCGCTGCACCAGCGCAAGGCTGAACTCGTCACCGACTTGGAGAGCATCTGCAGCGCCAAGCAAAAGGTCAACCCCATCCAGATTCACATCCCTTCAGTTTTCCCCCAACACAAGAGCTCCGCTTCTGCTTTTCCACGCTGTTCTGTCCTTCCTTACTTCAGAAAGGCACCTGATGCCAGGACAGAGGAAAGATCCATTATCATTACCAGTAATGATCATACTGAAAAAGAAGGTCTTGAACTCTGATTTAATTTAGTGTAAATGTGCATAACCCTTTGATTATATAGTAGTAATAATAATAATAGTCCATCCATCCATTGTCAACAATGGCTTGTCCCGAGTAGGGTCACGGAGAGCCAGAGCCTGACGCGGTAGCATAGGGCGCAAGGCCGGAGGGGGAGGGGAGACGCCCAGGACGGGATGCCAATCCATTGCAAGGAACCCCAAGCAGGACTCAAACCTCAGACCCGCAATACAGTGGGCAATGGTCAAACCCACCATGCCACCACACCCCCCTGTTGTTATTATTATTATTATTATTAGCAGCATCCATTTTCCTTGCCAGAACCTAAATTGTGGACTTTACCCCTTCCCAAGACCTTCAGCTATGCCCAAAGAAGAGATAATTTAAATAATAATAATAGCTGATGCATTTATGAAATGTGATAAGCACTAATTTTTGAAGGTATAACTCTGAAAATGAATGAATTTGGAAAAGTTATAAAGGAAAAAGCATTTTATATTGCTGCGGAGTTCTTCGGCCCAACACACACACACACACACACACACACACACTGTCTGAACTGCTTGTCCCATACGGGGTCACGGGGAACCGGAGCCTAACCCGGCATCTCAGGGCGTAAGGCCGGAGGGGGAGGGGACACACCCAGGACGGGACGCCAGTCCAGTCCATCGCAAGGCACCCCAAGCAGGACTCGAACCCCAGGCCCACCAGAGAGCAGGATCCAGTCCAACCCTCTGCGCCACTGCACCCCCCCTCAGCCCAGCACCTCTGATTTAAGAAGTAGGGCTAAATAGCTAGGTCAGACTAATTAAAGTTTAATTAAGTGCTTTGTTCTGTGCGTTGAATTAGCGTAAGCTTCCATGTGACCTAGAGGTGCCCTCATCCCCCAGGTGCTGCAAGCCCAGCTGGCTGTCCTGTTGCAGGGCAGGGAACATATCCAGAGCAGCTGCAGCTTCACAGAGCAGGCGCTGAGCCACGGCAGCGCCACCGAGGTCCTGCTGGTGCGCAAGCAGATGAGCGAGCGGGTCAGCGCCTTGGCCCGACACGAGTTCCCGGAGCAGGCGCACGAGAACGCCCACCTGGACTGCCTGGTAAGGGTGGGAAGATGTGGGATTACACGTCACATCCCTCTCAGATTTGACGTCCTCCTCTACGGTCACTTCCTTCCCTCGTCCCGTGTCCCACGTGTTACTAATGTGATTGCAAATAAAATCCTCATGATGCTGTTAATGGTCATATGATGGAGTGAACTTTTTTCAGTAGTTACAGTATATTACATTTACATTTACATTTATTCTACTCATTTAACAGATGCTTTGCCCCCAAGCGATGTACATCTCATAGAAAATACGATGTGGTCATTACATTAGGAGAAAGAGACACTTAGATGCAGACATGTGATTCTTAAGTATAGTTAGTTTATTTCTTTCCACCATATGAACCAATGTTCATCATACAAGTAACTGCATAAAACTTCATCAGAATATCCACGATTCCCGATCACCCTCTTAGTAATTTTTTTCTATTTTTTAGAGATATATAAACATTTACGTTACGTTACAGGAGTGGCTGCGTAAAGGGTTATCCGGACATGATCTTAAAGTTATAGAGCATGAACATTTACACTTTACATGGAAGTGAGTGGAAGAGATGAGTTTTCAGACCCTTTTTAAATGTGGACAGGGATTCGGCAGTTCTGAGTGCGAGAGGGAGGTCGTTCCGCCACAACGGAGCCAGAACCGACAACCTTCGTGCAACAGCCAGCGATTTACCTGATGATTACACAATTACCAACGTAAAACATTCCTTGGTAACTCAACCTTTCGTTCCTCAGGTGGAGACGGAAGGTCTGCGGCGATCGATCCAGAACCTGGGCGTCTTGCTCACCACAGCTGCTGTGGGTTACACAAGCGTGGCGGCTGGCGAGGGTCTTCGACATGCCCTGGTAGGCCAGCCGGCCACCGTCACAGTCACCACCAAAGACAAAGAGGGCGAGCTGGTGCGCACTGGCAATGCTGAGCTGCGGGCGGAGCTGCTGGGGCCAGACGGCGTCTGCGTGGAAGCCGAGGTGACGGACAACAAGAACGGCACCTACGAGGTGGGCTACACGCTGCGCGCAGAGGGCGAGTACTCCTTCTCATTGCTCCTTTATGGGAGGCCCGTGAGAGGCAGCCCGTTTCGCCTGCGTGCCGTTCGGCCCTCCGATGTACCGCCGTCTCCCGATGACGTGAAGCGGCGCGTGAAGTCACCCAGCGGGAGCGGCGGCCACGTGCGGCAGAAGGCCGTCCGCCGGCCCTCCAGCATGTACAGCACCAGCAAAAAGAAGGAGAACCCCATTGAGGACGAGCTCATCTTCAGAGTGGGTGGGTCCCGGTGGTGTCGTCATCCACGTAATATTTCCTTACGAGGACGATGGAACTCGAGGCTCTTCGCACTTGATGACGTGATGTGCGTCCGACCGCTCTCCTGCTGTGTCGTTGATGCAGGAACACGAGGCAGGGAGAAGGGAGAGTTCACCAACCTCCAAGGCATCTCTGCAACCAGCAATGGCCGGGTTGTAGTTGCTGACAGCAACAACCAATGTATCCAGGTAACTGCAGTCCACACATGGATTTAGCTCTGGAGAAGCTCCAGAACTGGTCCTGACCTACTCCTGGCCTTGTCTGCAACACTACATTAATGGCATTACCAACTGTGGTCGGTGGACCAACATCCTGATACATCACGATCACCCACGGGGCCATTGTATGATGTCCATTTCTGCAGGTGTTCTCCAATGACGGACAGTTCAAACTCAGGTTTGGGGTCAGAGGTCGTTCTCCTGGGCAGTTGCAGCGTCCGACGGGCGTCACCGTGGACACAAACGGTGACATCATCGTGGCTGACTACGACAACAAATGGGTCAGCATCTTCACATCTGACGGGAAGTTCAAGGTGGGTGGTAGTAAATCCCGGGAGGGCGTTGTCTTACGCTGTGAGAAGCTTTGTCTTATTTGTCCCGGATCCCGCTGACTCATCCTTTCTTCCCAGAATAAAATAGGTGCAGGGCGGCTGATGGGGCCCAAGGGTGTGGCAGTGGACCGCAACGGGCACATCATCACGGTCGACAACAAGGCCTGCTGTGTCTTTATCTTCCAGCCCAACGGGAAGCTAGTGACAAAGTTTGGAGCCAAAGGTACCTCCGACAGGCAGTTCACAGGTAAAGAAGGTAAACAACATATCTGTAATGATGTTATCATGCTGAACAGAGCAAACAATTTAGCACATGTGGAAATCAAAGAGCCATTACAGGTGATCCCCGATTTACGATGGTTCGACTTACGATTTTTTCGACTTTACAATAGTGAGCTGGTGGTAGGCGTTCAGCAGAACCCATACTTTGAATTTTTCCTGGGCAAGCGATATGCGGTGCAATACGCTCTCCGACGCTGGGCAGAAGCAGAGATCCTCATCCCCCAGTCTGCCGTGCAGATGTGTGCATCAGGTGTATTAAATGCATTTTTGAGTTACGATATTTTCGACTTCCCATGGGTTTCGCGGAACGTAACCCTATCGTAAACCGGGGACCACCTGTAACTACTTACCAAACTACAAATCACTGACAGTAGAGGAAACCTCCATTCATAAAACTCTCTGCTTGTCGTTTTTTAGTTCCTAATCAAAACTTTTTTTCATTCCTTTCAGATAAAAGCAGCGGAAATGTTGCAGTGGACCAAAAGCTGGGAAAATCTAATCCCGTGTTCAGTAAATATTATCCCATGTGTCTTTCACATTGATATACTGGTACCTGAGCTAAATCAAAAAAGTTATGTAAGAGTTGTGTAGAAGTTGCAGTAACAACAGAAAAGTTAATTTGTCATTTATTGCGTATTCACTCACAGCTATACTGACGAAAACATCAATAGTCAGCTTAATCCTTTGATTATTATGCATTTTAACTTAAGAATTGCATATATTTCAATGTCTGACAAATTCCTCTTCAGAGGGGAAAAAGAAATGATGTTCTTTCTCCCCAGTTACATTCGGCTGTAACTCTTCTCTGCTCTTTTCTCCCTGCGTTTCATGCCCCCCCACCCCCACCCCAACTTTTATCCCAAGGTCCACATTTCGTGGCTGTAAATAACAAGAACGAAATAGTGGTGACGGACTTCCACAACCACTCAGTGAAGGTAAAGCTGACACGCTCCGTCAAGTCTTTTATCCGTCCAGTTCTTTGTGTGTCGTACATTTAATGATTTAATAATGATTTAATATTCATTCATTCATTCATTCATTATATAGAGACAGCTGGTAGCCTAGTGGTAAGCACTACTGCCTTTGGACCCAAAGGTTGCAAGTTTAATTCCCACCTCTTGCTGTAGTACCCTTGAGCAAAGTACTCACCCTCACATTGCTCCAGTAAAATTACCTAAATGGGTAAATAATTGTAAAAATTTTAACATTGTAAGGGGGGATGCAGTGGTGCAGTGGATTTGACTGGGTCCTGCTCTCTGGTGGGTCTGGGGTTTGAGTCCTGCTTGGGGTGCCTTGCAGTGGACTGGTGCCCTGCCCTGGGTGTGTCCCTTTCCCCTCCAGCCCCGTGCCCCGTGTTGCCAGGTTAGGCTCTGGCTTGCCATGACCCTGCTTGGGACAAGAGGTTTCAGCTAATGTGTATGTTAACATTGTAAGTCACACTGGGAAAAAAGCATCAGATAAATATATTTTCAGTAGAATATTTACCCGAGCGATTCGAGTCATGTTTTTGCCACCTGTAACCCTGGGAATAATCCAGTACCCCAATGCCTGACATAGAAGTTTTTTGAAATCTTGAAATGATTATTGATTTGTGTTGTCAGACCATGTAAAGTTCTGTGTGTTTGTTGGTTTTTTAAATTTTGTCCAGTGGTTAATGCTGAACTCCTTGTCCTCAGGTGTACAGTGCAGACGGGGAGTTCCTTTTCAAGTTTGGCTCCCACGGAGAGGGGAATGGGCAGTTCAACGCCCCCACGGGAGTGGCAGTTGACAGCAACGGGAACATCATTGTCGCTGATTGGGGCAACAGCCGAATACAGGTGAGCTATTCACACACGTTGCCATTACACTGTCTGGTGGAAACACTCACTGATCCAACACTGGGCTGAGTCACGAGTTAGTCTACGACTCTGTTTCAGTGTCCACGATGAACCTTAGGCCTACAGCGATGGCAGCAAAGCCAAATTTATCCAACATGATTCTCCCTTGTTCTGCCTTAATCAAAATACTATATGTGTTGCCACCCTTTTGTATATTTTCTCTAGCATGCATGAAAAAAATCACGTATATGACACATTGGAATGACCAGTCAATAACTTGACCACGCCCCCCTACACTGTTAGTCTGGTTATAACAGGAGGTTCAGCTTTCCTCAGATGAAGACCTTGCATGTGCCAAGCACCTGCCTTGTTCTGAGGCAGAGTGAACACTGACCGAGACAGAAGACCTAGAGATTTTCATTGAACTAGACCTGAAATGGGGGGCACGGTGGTGCAGCGGGCTTGGCCGGGTCCTGCTCTCTGGTGAGTCTGGGGTTCGAGTCCCGCTTGGGGTGCCTTGTGACAGACTGGCATCCTGTCCTGGGTGTGTCCCCTCCCCCTCCAGCCTTACGCCCTGTGTTGCCAGGTTAGGCTCCGGCTCCCCGCGACCCCATATGAGACAAGCGGTTCAGAAAATGTGTGTGTGTGTGTCCATTTACACAGCTGGGTAAACAACTTACAATGTTAAACAACCTGCAGTTGTTTATCCAGCTGGGTAATTACGAGTATGTACCTTGCTCAAGAGTACTACAGCAGTTGGTGAGACTTAAACCTGCAATGTTCAGGTGTAAAGGCAAGAGCTCTAACCACTGGGCTATCACCTGCCCCTTACCTCTACTAGGAATTATTTGGGGTTTAAAGCAGGACTTGAGCCCTTTTAGAATACACGCTAAATAAGGAAAACAAAATAGCTGATAGGGATGGAGTAGAAAACAAAACAGATATGCATATATGGTACAGCAAGAGCTCTGGAACACTGATTCAGCTGAACCACAGCCACCTTTTGACCTTTTGTTCAGATTGAACATTACACAATGACATGCATTAAATGGAATCAAGTAGTATCTCAATATATTTTGAAACAGTGTTATGAAATGTGATGTGATGGCTAAAAATGTGGGCTTGTGACTCGAAGGTGTTGGTTTGAAGTCTTGCAAGGATTTCTTGCAAGGATTTAGTACAGCCTGAATTGCTCTGCTGAAACATCTACGTTTATAAATAAATTAAAGTGCAAGGTGTTGGGGTAAAAGGTTTACTTAAAAGGGGGGTGTAGTGGCATAGCGGGCTTGGCCGGGTCTCATCTGTGGTGGGTCTGGGGTTCGAGTCCTGCTTGGGATGCCCTGCTATGGACTGGTGTCCTGTCCTGGGTGTGTCCCCTCCCCCTCCAGCCTTACGCCCTGTGTTGCCAGGTCGTCGTGACCCTGCTCGGGAAAAAGGTTTCAGCCAGTGTGTGTGTGTGTGTGTGTTTACTTTAATGACATAATAAGATTTGCATAGGTCAGACCCTTTATGTTACACAGCCGCCAAGAGTATCTATGTTTTTGCCGTTTTAAGGTTTTGTTTACGGGAGTGATTTAATTACAAATATAAAATGGTTAAGAGATTAAAATGAACCGTGTGCATATACATCCACCTGAAAGAGAAATTGGTAAAGATGCTGATCGTAGCTGCGGTGCACTGTAATAGCAAGTGCTTTTTAATTGTATGACTGGTACGGTTTTGCCCTTTATAACCACAACCGATAGTGATTTAGTGGCAAAAATGTTTTGAGGAAGGACACAAAACCCTTCGAGAAAACTGCAGTGACAGGTCACATTGTAGTGTCTAAGTGTGTGGACACATCCGCATCTGGCATGAGCACATGGATTTTTGGTCTTCTAGGTGTTTGACAGCTCCGGTTCCTTCCTGTCCTACATCAACACCTCTGCAGACCCGCTATATGGGCCCCAGGGCCTGGCGCTTACATCGGATGGCCATGTAGTGGTTGCAGATTCGGGGAACCACTGCTTCAAGGTGTACCGCTACCTGCAGTAGAAGAGCGTGGTTCTCTCCACCCACAGTGGGTAATGAGGACAGACAGAAGGTGTAGGTGCACCCCTGTCATCCTTCCCCTGCACACCCCTACCCTTTCACCTTCCTTCTCTTTGCACATCTGGAAAGTACAATTAGTTTGCTTTGCCCAATCTCTCTTAGGAAGAAAAAAAAATGCAAAAGAAAGAAAAAAGAAAGAAGATGCAACCTGCTACTAATGTGTTTGGCAGCAAATCTGCTGAGAGTTGGGCGATGATTCTCTGGCAAACAATAAAAGAAAATAATTTAAAAAAAAAAAAACAACAAATAATGAATGTCAAAGTTTCCCAAAACTGTAGATATCGGAGGTGCTAAACTACACCTTGTGTATGCACAATTTGTTTTACTGGAAGTTTTTTTTCCCTCCGTTCAGAAAGTTACGAAGCAAGCTAGTGAATGACTCTCGTCCCGGTCTCTGTTGAGATGGTCATCTTTCCTTCCTCCGCCTTCCTTTTAATTGCAAAAGAAATTTCGTATTTGACAATGTAAGCCATCTTGCGTATGACAGCAGCACCATCTGTGCATTTAATTTTATTGTATAATTATATTTCTATACATATGTGTATATTCTGTAAATTGAATTGTTTTTCTGAAGTTCTCGCTGCCACTTTCAAATTCACAGAGAGTCGATTGAGAATTCCTCATGGCTGCGTTCCTGCATTTAAAGTAGAAATGCGTTGGCCCTCAAAGTCAAAACGGGCTTTTACAAGAGAAAGTCAGTATTTATTGTAAACTTTGTGTATATGTGCGCATGTGCACACGTTCTCAGTTAACACTGACAAAAAAGGCTGCAAAGTGAAATTAATTTATTTCGTTTTCTACCTGTCTTCATGTATAAATTATACTGTTTTCTTTTTAATTTTTCAAATTTGTGTTCCTGCCAAATAATTAGCGCAAACCTTGACATTTACACTACTTAGCAATCAAGCAGAATGCTCAATTTTTCCACTGTCAATTCCACTAACAAGTAACTGGAAGTTGTAAATGGGTATTGTAACTTGTTAACTGGAAAAGGAAAAATGCCTCCTTTATAGCAATTGATTTGCCAAAAAAAAATTAGAAAACGGTTACTGTACAAAACAATACCAGAAACACTGGGAATACTGTAATGTATGCCAACGTGTATATAAATATCAGCACATACTATTTGTTTGCAATATTGTTATTATCACTGAGCCAGAAAAACGGTGATTACTTTGTGTAATATTTCAGTTCACTGTTGTGATTTTTTTTTATTGCTGTGCAGTGCTAAAGTATTGTTAGAATATATGGACTTGGATGCCTTTATTTACACCTTTGCGTCCCACACTGCAGCAGAAAACACAAAACGAAAAAATTGAATATTTCTAAAATATAGATATGGCTGTGACAAGGAATGGTGTTATTCTCTCGTCAACAGAGAATACCGACTTCATTTTGAGGGCTGATAATACTGCAGGGTGCAGAAATTCAGATTTTTTCCATTAAGAAGTTCCATGAAGAACACAGCACCAGCCCCAGAGCCAATATTGAAAAAAAATTATTAAGCAAAACATCAGAACCCTGTGATTTTAGCAATTGGGCTTGCCCATTTTCAAAATATACTTCCTAGTCAAAAAGTAGAAAAGTGATGTATAAAAAAACTGATAAGATGACTTTGGCTTCAATGGAAATAAACTCTGTCCAGATTGATTTTATTTTTGTAGCAGTAGCATTAAAATAACATACATGAAGCTGGAGATACGTAGATGGATTTTATTCCATAAAATCTCTGCTTCATTTACTAAATTGTTCGCATTCTTGATTTTTTTTTTTTTTCTGTTCTGAAATTGTATAACCCACTGACAGTCAACAAAACAGATGCCAAAACATATAATACCAATGGAAAGAAGTACACAATTTTTTCACTCTTCATCATCAGAAGTGTAAAGGTTGGTGTTTGCAAAAAAACCCACTCCGCTTACTCAGCAACACGAACATTATTAATTTCATTATGACACTTAATTTACATTATGCATACTGGATTACATAGATCATAGTCCCACAAACAGGTTTCAGAATGGCCATATCTTTGAATTTTTGTGTAAATGAACTATGTAACCAACATATAAAAAGTGTACTGATTGTAATTTGTGGCTATTCATGCTACAGTAGGAAATGCATTCAATATCCAGGGACATTGTGCACTTTAAAAATGCTCAAACCATCAACTACAATTAGGGTCAATTTTATATTATTATTGATTAGCTGGTTCAACCATGTTTACTGGGTTATATGAATTTTTTGTGCCAACATTACAGTTGTTTTAAAAACACAAATCACATTGAGCTGTGCGGGGTGCAAAGATAAGAATCCGAAAATAAGACAACGATGGCGCACATGTCGGGAATTAATGTATTCCTGCAGGGTGCACTGAGCTTTTAAGGTTCATTCTGTCCATGGCATATGGTTTCCCAGTGTTCTCTCTCCTGCTGGTGATGGGCCTGTCCAGTACAGAGGAACCACGAGTAACAAAACGACAGTATTTTCTCCCCCCCTTTTGATTGTTGAAATCCGAGACGCCATCATTTATAAATCTGGAGATGCTGATTTCCGGAAACACTGGGGTAACTCTTAACGATGTATTTCCAGCGCATAAATCCCTGTGACTTGAAAAAAATGTGTTTTTTTTTTTTTTTTTTGTTATTCTGTCAACACGCAACTCTCGAGATTCTATAGCATTCAAACCATCAATAAAAGCACACCGTGGTTAAAGGAGCAGCGTTTTTATTCGTGAATACAGTGTCTTACAAAAGCTTGTTTTACTTGTTATGCTTGTAGAGTAGCTCGGAGCATCAGTCATCGGAAGAAGTGAAAGAGCGTGTACCAGTGTTAGTGGTGGTTAAAAAAGCCAGCTTTCCTGCTTCCCGCGCTCAGGCTACTGTCCATGCGGGGCTCAGCTGTGACATTGGTTCAACTCGTACTGCTGCAGGAAGTCATGAAGAAGCTGGCATGCTCTGCGGTTCTTTGTAGCCTGGCATTTCCGCTCCTCAGGGATCTCCTCAACCCACACGTCACTGTTCAGGATGTACTGATAGCTGCGGGATGTAACACAAAAGCACACGTGTTTCACCCATGCTTCCCTTCCCTTGCATAACTTTGCTTCCCTTATAAACGACATCTTCAGAACTAATGACTATTCGAATACAGTAACATTACATGAGGACGTAGGAGCTTGAATGTTTATGTTTAGCTATATCACTTTTTGGGGAAACGTACTTTCCGTTGGAATCGGTGGTGTCGGCAATAGTGGCATCTTTTCCCATCATCAGATAATCTGAGTTCCTTTTCATTTCAAACTCGCTGCAGCTCTTTCGATGGATCATCTCATGCATGGCTCCTCTTGAGGTTAGTTTATCCTTACCTGCAGAAAAGGGCCAAAAAAAACAAGAAATAGCATTCAGGTGTTTTAACTTTTAATGTGGGTGAAAACAGTCCAAACTCTATACCAGTTGTTGTTACCAACCAGGCTTGTTACCAAACTTGATCTTAGCCCCCAGTAAACGAGGACAGATGTAGACTATTAGAGTAAAACTATGTAAATGAAGGTAGAGCGGCAATATAGTTACTGGTTTGTAGGACTTTGGTCACGGTGACAGTGTAATACTGAAAGACACCATCCTCTCTGGTCTGGACAATCTTGACTAAGTAAACTGTCAAAATAACACAAAAAAGCAAGTTAAAGACACACTGAACATATCACTGCTTGCCAGTATTGTAGAGCATATTACATAAAGGCCCTCTCACCATAATCCACAATGGGAGAAAAACAGGCATAGTTGCTTCGAGTGCTTTTCTCCATATTCTTACTAAAGGTAACTTTGATTTTTGGGCAGTGGCCTGTATAGGAAAGATGGGAGGAATAAACAACTTATGCTCATATCTCAGTATACAGAGACATGTACACATCAAGAATATATGGAAGTTTGAGTACTTTGTATATGAAAGACAAAAACAAATCAATTATTTCATATAAATGACTAATTTTACCATTTTATATAGAATTATATACATTTCACAATGTTCTTGAGTTGGGGAAAACTCATTTTTGGGAAGGAGTGGAACATACCTTCTGCACATGCACACACCTCCTCCTTACACAGCTTGGAGATCATGGTGCTCTGCTCTGGGGCACTGTAGAATATGCTGCATCTTCGCTCTGAAAAAAAGTAATTGTAAGATGGGGGGGAATAAACCCCAACTTTTCTGCCACCAACCATCCCACTCTCTATTATTGAATACATGTAGCACTTCTTATAGTGCTTATAGTTCTCACTAGAAGAGACTCATGTTGTAGGGCTCACTGAAAGTGACTGAATGTGACTGAATGGCTATAAATGGTTCCTAGTCTGTATTATAAGTGTCGACCTTTGCTGTTGCATCTACATCTTTGCATATATTACATAATTTGTTGAAATAACATACGCATGTGGGTTTAGTGCATACGTTTCACTGGCTAGCATTCATTTTTCAGGCTCTCCATTTACAAGCCAGTTGGAAACATGGCTGAATACCAGGTCAGCAGATGCATGATAGCTGGGCAGTGGATCGCCAGCAGTA
Source organism: Scleropages formosus (assembly GCF_900964775.1). NCBI lineage: Eukaryota > Metazoa > Chordata > Actinopteri > Osteoglossiformes > Osteoglossidae > Scleropages > Scleropages formosus. The sequence continues at coordinate 4,978,823 of NC_041815.1, read as the reverse complement.
GTGAAAGATTCTTTTAAATTGTTACCTTTCGAAATCTAAGTGGAATTTACCCTACCCCTACTGCACCACGTGTGACCCAATCACCTGGGTTATAATAGTCGTAGACAACCGCGCTGGCAGGTTGGACCAACCCAATGGGTGTGATCTGTTTGGCTCTGAACATCACACAGTCTGGGTTCTCAGTAAGCTACAGTAACACCGAAACAGACACAAATGCATCTGTGTAATGAAATGCACATTTACTCCAGTCAGAAGGGCACTGCTTTCCCATGCAGAAGAAAAATCTGCAAAGGGTCATTTGCTATTTATATATTACACATGGGTTGTACTAATCATGAATTTATGGTAATTGATTCGTAATTAGTTCCAACTGGATGAAAACAAACATAAGGTTACCATGAATGCAAGGGTGCATTACCTTATTAAAGTAGAGATAGACCTTATTTGGTCCAACATCATAATGGTCAATATATTTCTCTGTTCCTTTTGAATGCTGTAAATAACATACCCACACATCAGATTACACTGCTCGTGTAAACGGACGATAATAAATTAACAGTGGTATAAAGCAATATTTTTATTACACATTAAATAAAACCAGCACAATGTTTTTACATCCTCAAGATCCTGTAGGTTCACGTCTAATCCACTCAACAGCGAGATGTCAACTATGGCCATTCCTGTGGCATTTCCTGCCTTTGTTCTGCAAAAAACGTAGCAGAGGTGAAAGTTTGAAGGTAGATGGAGAATGAAAAGCAGCAAGAAACACCAGATCAGGGACTTGGGTGACCTCAGTGACCCCAGTTTCGACCTGTGCGGACACACCAGCACTCACCCGGCACACACTGTGTAGATGAGGGAGCTCTCTCTTTCGTCAGCCTCCGGGGCATGTCTCTTTCTCCGAGAACGCAGGTCAAACCACTCGATACGACTCCATGGTTCGTCCTTCTGTGCTGTCCCATCCTCTCCCTCCTCATAATTGTAGTAGTCATCCAGGCCATCCTCGTAGTCATTCTCTGCAAAAGCCAGTGCATCAGTCATATAAAAACCACTTTTGAACTGATTTTGAAGGAAGAGGGGACTATCTGATAATAGAGGTTGTAATGAAAATGTAGGGGGGTGCAGTGGGTTGGACCGGGTCCTGCTCTCCGGTGGGTCTGGGGTTCGAGTCCCGCTTGGGATGCCCTGCTATGGACTGGCGTCCCGTCCTGGGTGTGTCCCCTCCCCCTCCAGCCTTACGCCCTGTGTTGCCAGGTTAGGCTCCGGCTCCCCGCGACCCCGTATGGGACAAGCGGTTCAGACAATGACATGACATGACAATAAAAATGTAAAAAAAAAAAAAGAGAAAAAAATACAGGTATCAAAAAAAGCTTTCCTTGAGGTAAAGACATATTTACTTTTATATTTCACTTCCCCTTCCACGGTGACATTCAGGTGGTAGTAACCGCAGTGAGAGTCTGTCCTTTTCATAGTTCTGTAAGTCTGTATAACCTATTGATATAAAAAGAGAAGAAATACATTAATATGAATAATAATTCAAACACACCTTAAATGAATACTACTATACAAAAAAAAAATCAAATGCCTTGCAATGGAAAAGGAAACAATTGCCTTACTGTCATGGTTCCATTCCCTTTTCCTCTAATGTTGACCTTAAATTTATTTCCTGGTTCAACCTGCAGAACCAATAATATCATTGATGGGACATTCTCATACTTGTCATTATTACCATTTCACACGTCCATAGTTAATTTTTAGTATTCAGCCACTGAGGAAATCATTTGTATTGTGTGTTTTTAACAAATAGTCAAGGGAGCTACAGTGAACTAATACAGTAAGAATACCCAAGTAATATCCAAGTATACATTACTTATCTAAAATTGTGTCTTTATACAATGGTGTCATCTAATAAAGATGAAAAACAATATATTATTATTGGTGTCGTTAATAATAATAATAATAATAATAATAATAATAATAATAATGTAACAACCCGTGTTACTGTGTTTGAGCGGAAATTATGTTTATTGTAACTGGTTAGCGTTTGGAGAATATAAGGGGGTGATTGCGTCTGCCAGGGAAAGAAAGAGAGAGCCTGTGGGCGCTAAGCAGGCTGGGAAGGCTGGCTAGACGCGCAAGCCCTGGAGGAAACGGGGTCATCGGACCGAGAGCGTTATTTCCCTCTGTGCCGGTGTTCAATAAAACATTTGAGATGAATGCTGCCTCTGCGTCCCTCTTCACCCCATCCAAACCCACGGCACTGCGCACCACAATAATAATAATAATAATAATAATGTTCCTAAAAAAATAGAAACGGTATGAAAACCCCAAAGTCACCTGGAGCAAAGTTGTGTGACTGTATCACTCAGGTGCAAGGGTGTGGCAGCAACCTCACCTGAATGGCTGGTGAGGTGAGGGCATTCTGCTTATTGAGAACTAATGACTTTTTCGCTCCTGAGGGAAGACAGAAATCCACTCTCATATCCAGCTCCACTACATCATTGCTCAGCATGCTGTATTTGGACAAGGCTTCCAGGGCCACAACAGTGTCCTAAAGAACAACGAGAAAGAAGCCTCTGTAGTTCACCAGATGGAGGATCTGAGGTGCTGATTCAAGTCACAGGTACAAAATCCACACTGACTGGTAAAACCAGCCCACTGATGTGTTTTCCAGAGGTTCTCATTGTAGAGTCATACAACATTCTTGCTGAAGACAAGACGTACACCATCATCAGATCCTACCTGTGTAGAGCGGAAGCCTCCACCATACTGACGCTGTTCCGTTAGCCACTTGGCAATCCGGGCCGCATATCGCCAGTCCTCCCCTAGCAGGGTCTGTAGCAGGGCATAGGCAGTGGTCTCCACAGAGATGGCGTTTGCCTGGGGCACCCCAGAGGCCTTTTTCTCTTCTTTCAGTCGAAGATCCTCGCTTGCCTCCCAATGGCAGGTATCGTTTTCTAGTGACAACATAATTTACTTTAGCCCTTTCTATACGCTCTTGCTACGTGGCAGGCATTACACTCAAGTTTGGTGTTATGAATACCTTTACAGTCCACACAGATTGCCACCACAGAGTCCCCAATTGGCCTTTACTCAGTCTTTCCTAGTCTGTTCAAGTTTTGGGTTTACTGAATTCTATTATTCCAAGCGTTATGTTATTTTTCTAACATTAGAACTGTAAACCACAGAAACGGCTGCCCTTCTTTTCTGTATGCGATTTGTCCTGCTCCACAAGAGTAGCTTTGGATAGAGGACTCACTGTCATCACAGTTGGCCAGTAGACGTAGTCTGGACTGGGCAAGGGAAGCTATGTTGCTCCCAGGCGCCGTCAGACTGAGAGCATAAGCTGTAATCGCCACCGCAAATGGCCTTTGCAGCAAGTTCAGTTTCTTGGACAGGTACTCCTCGGCCTTCTGCATTGCCATTATCTGCAAGATAGAAATCCTCAGAATAAACACTTGCCATGGTAGCACTCCTCAACCACAGAACTAAAGTAATGTAACAGCCCATGTTACCAAGAGTTTGGGTGGGAAAAAGGGTCTGTTGTAAATAGTTGCATTGTGGGAAAATTGGAATAACGTGTTCAACCACTGAGGAGACTTACGGGGAATATAAGGAGGTGGCTGTTTTCTAGCAAGAAAGGGAGAAAGCCTAGGGGTGCTAAGCAGGCTGGGAGGACTAACTTGAGGTGCAGGTCTTTGAGGAAAAGGGGTCCTTGGACTGAGAGCATTATTTCCCTGTATGCCAGTGTTTTAATAAACGTCGTGTCCTTCTTTGCCCCATCCGAACCCAGAGTGCTGCGCGCCACAGTAAGTATCTTTACTGTAAGATTGTTCATCTTAATGACCCCCAAAATGAGACTATATAGAAGTACTCTCTCAAAAATTGGAGGTGAAAGTATTCAGTGATGAGTCAGGTCAATAAATACCGTTGGTGTGCTTTGTTCTGTGGACTGAACTTTCAAAGAATGATGCAGGGTCACCAGTACAAACGATGTCAGGGACACATCCCCTTCAACTCCTCCGACTCCACCCTGAAATAAAATAAACATTCAACTAAACCAATGTGACAAGTAACTAATCTCATGGTTCAAACATGGATCACAACACCCTGTTTATAAATCAATCTATAATGATTATTAAAATTACCTCTGAAAACTCCTACACTACAGTGGTTCTCAGGCAAAAGTTGTATCAAGTTACACAGCAAAAGTCTACAAGATCTGTAGGGTTTGAAGAAATATGCCATACCTGCATGCTCCTATCGTAGACCGGGTGTGGATCATTAAATGCTCCATTATCCAGCTGTTTGGACACCAGGTATGAGATGGACTCCAGAATGTAGGAATCTTGCACAGGAATTATATTCCTGCATCGAATAAGTTCCTTTGCAACAAATGCAGTAAGCCTACAAACGAGTTAAAATTTCAGTCATAAGATTGTGGACTTAAGTAGTGAGAGAGCAAGTCAATTTTGTATGACATTTTAGTCTGGGATCAATACAAATCACATCTGGATAGAAGTATTTCAAAAAGTAGGAATTACCAAATACTGCTGGGAGTTGTCTCAAAAGCTCCATATGAACCATCGTCCTTCTTGTACCTCAGGATTCTGTTGTAACCTAACAAACATGAAGGCATCATTTCAGGAAAGTCCTTTTCTAATGTTTCATCACTGGCTAGAATATTAACCATGCTTTTAAAAAAACATCATCCTTGAAATCTAAGGAGGATCTGTGTAAGTGGCTCCAGTGAGAGGCAAGCTCACCACTCTGGATCATCTCCAGGGCCTCATCACGCCGCTCTGCCCTTAGACTGATCCACTGATTGGTAGCATCCAGGTACTGTATGGCTTGGATAGCTGGAGACATTTTCACCATGGTTTGCTCTGCACAGCCAGTAGGCAGTGCGATCAGTCTATTCACCCCATCCAGGTTCAGGCAGTTCTCCACAGACTCGCCCATCGCCCCTCCTGAAAAGATGTACCAATCATCATTACATTAATGACTAAAATGAATTCTCCTAATGGCAGAGGGTAAATTTGAAGTGTTGAACCTGTCATTGGTAAAACCACAGGAATACATATGTTTTCACTTTTTACAGAGAATACATCTTAAATCTTACACCTTAAATTAAAACATTGACATTGTTCTGTTGAAGGCATGAATAATACCACTGAATTTGAGCATGAAGGAACTAACTTGTCAACTTTACCACCTCACACATCAAAATGGATATGATTTTGATATAATACTGAATTTGATTTCAAAGGCTCACACATTCATTTGGATGTCCTCACCTTTAACGCTGATGAATGCGTCTGACTCTTCCCCTGGGATGGACTTGAGAGGTGCTGGTATTTCAATTTCCATTGATATTGCAGCTTCATACAACCAATAGAAGATTTTACTCAGGAGATCACAAATTAAAACAAAACATTCAAGTTCATACATTCACGCACATTCACATACGCTCACTACTGAGCACCATTACCTTTTGCATCAAGGTTGTATTCATGGTGCAGAGAAATAAGCTCCCCTTCTCCCTATAAGTTGCAGTAATGAGCACAAGAGCAACTTGTCAGTATGAACTGATGACTGAAGTTAGGTAACAAATGCAAACCTTCTGAACTGCATATTTTTAATTTTTTGTAAGGATTAATAAATGATTTGGGGGCCAAGGTCTATGCCCACTGGAGACTGTTTAAAGAGACATTTGCCCATCAGAGAGTTCCAAGGAGGACAGTTCATACCACAACTTTGAGGTCTTTCCTTATCCTATCAGTTAGGTCGTTGGACGAGTAGGCTGTCACTTGGATCGGGATGTTTCCAATGATCAAGGGAACCACAACAAAGTAGACAGGCACGGCTGAGTTCCCAGGGACAGTGACCACTTGCTTGTCCCTTCCATCGCCTGCGCTACATAGTCCTTCTACAGACAGCATGTGCACTGTCACCTGAGTACATGCATGTACACGCAAACACACCATCACATAAAAAATCAGAATCATTCTGGATTAAACATACACACATAGATAGCATGAGAATTAACACTGTCCAAGTTAGTGGAAACCAAAGCATGATATTCACGATGGCTTAGACTAAGGTTTGCTCGCCAGCGCATGACAATCGGTCCCCTTTTGGGAAAAGAATATTTCCATATTGTACATTAAATTAAACTGCAGTACACTCAGCAGGGACAAAACCAAATCATTTACATCAAGGGAGAGCAGAATAAGAAAACAGAGCAGTAATCCAGAAGCAAGGAGAGTGAGGGATTTCAGAAGCAGAACTGTTACCTCCAAGGGCTCTGTTCTGTAGTTATAGACCACAGCCTTCACCTCGAGCTGCTCATTCCGTTTCACAGAGTACGGCAGTTTCAAAGATACGAAGAAGTTCTGGAAGACTCGGAGTGGCTGTGGCTTGGCTACGCAGAAGCCTGAAAAGGTCACCCATGGAGAGGGGTGACATCTATTTAACCAGCCAAACGTAAATTTTCTAAACCACTTGTCCTAGCGGGTTGAACACACCAAATGCACATACATACATACGTGTTTGTGTGCGTTATTGTTAAAACATAAGACATCTAGGCTCATTTTCCAGACAAACTTGGATCTGCCAAATGCTACAAAAACTTGTTTCCAGGCTGTGTACTCAAACTTTTTACTTTACTGTATGACTGTATGCTGTTGCCTTTCCACAAATGCAATGGCAGCAGGCTGGATAACAAAGAATACGGATAACATGGGGCCATCTACAAAACCTTCATTCATTTATTTTCAGTACTAGGTGCTAATCATTATTACAATGTTTTTAAAACAAAACCTACAGCAAAATAAGAGTAAACCAGAATTATTGTGGTACATTGTCACAATTCAGCACCCAACTAACGTAAGCAAAAAAAAAAAAAATTAAATCTCACAGAGGAGATCTCTAAATGTCTTATGATGTAGAGTAAGATGATTAGAGAGGCACAAACATCACTGCCTGCTTGATGCTTGCACATAGTTCTAAACATGCATCTATTTATCAGATGCTTTTCTCCAAAGCGACTTCCAATGAACTCTATGTAGTGTTATGAGCCCACACACCTTATTCACCGTGGTGACTTACACTGCTAAATACACTACTTACACTGGGTCACTCATCCATACATCAGTGGAACACACTCTCTCTGTCACTCACACACTATGGGGGGGGACCTGAACAGCATGTCTTTGGACTGTGGGAGGAAACCAGAGCACCCAGAGGAAACCTACACAGACAAGGGAGAACATGCAAACTCCACACAAGCTGAGGGGGGATCGAACTTACATCCTCTCGCACCACCCAGGTGCTGTGAGACAGCAGCACTACCCGATGTGCTGCCCTGACTGAATAAGATTTTAATCTAAAGCATTTTGCAAAATGTCTGACATTAAAACACAAAAATGTCCTGTGGCCACATACCACAGAAGGCCAGAAAATAATCAAAGACCAAATAGTTTAGATTCTCCTACATTTAGAAAGTGTCCCTTCTCATACAGACTTGCCTTTTGTTCCAGAAATCCCGACAGCTTGAACCTCCCACGTGGTAATAGAGTCTGGAACGGCATCAGTATGTCTGGAGAAAACATCATAATAAGAGGAACATGGCCACTGATGGATGAAATAGAGTGTGTCATGTTCACCAAGTTCCTAGTGTCCAAAGACAAAGTTCATTTTTGAGAAGAGTTGAAAATGAATATTGCTTTGGCTTAAGGAGGCCTAACTTGTCCAATATTTCATTTAGCATTAAGGAACAATAAAGATGCTAATTTTTTACTTCTGTAGATAATTTAGAGAAGAATGCATTTAATGATTTTTGAATGAGGATATAAATTTACAAAAACGAGCACTATATCTACACCCAAGGATCATTCAGTGAACTGTGGCTGGTTGAGGGGCAGAGGGAGCTACAGGGCAGGATCAAGGCAAGAGACAGCAAGACGTTAACCAAAGAAGAAAGGTTTTATTATAAACCAAAGGGAAATAAAATAGGTCCTTTCAGACAATAACACAACCAAGACAAGACCAAAACCATTTCTCCAGGATCAACCTTCTAACCAGTCTTTCTCCAAAACATGGTCCCTCAAGTCTTCAGCACAGCTGCCTTAATAATCCATCTAGTTGGACCCTAGTGTCAGCAGCTGGCCATCATTATTCACTTAGGGGAGGGGTGGGTCCCAAGGAGCTGTCCATCTTGATGTACCCACCTCCTGCCCTGGCTTAGACGCCCCCCCCCACCAGCTCATGGAATGTAGACACCCAGTTACCAGACAGTTAAGCAAACAGAGGGGAAGGACAACTTACTTGAAAAGACCAGAAGCATCACGATCTATGTACACCCACATCCAGGTCTGGGGGAAAAAACTGCGCAGTCGCACACTGGTCTCATCGAACATGTCTTCTTCTTCACCTCCTTTTGCTGCATGGCCCAGCAAGTGTCAAATGAGCCAACAGAGGGAGAAGGCAGAAGTGACTTAGTGTAACTAACCAGAACATGAGTCTCTGCAGTGTCAGACAATCGGTAATCAGAGAGCCAGCATCACTAGCCTATCTTACATAATGAACAGTACAAGTACTGATACATTTTTCAGATTTGAAAAAAGTCAAAAGCGTAACAGATTTTACCTACTTAACACTTCTAACTCATTAATGGAGTTAAGGTTAGGATTTTCAAATTATGCTGTATTTATCATACTTATTAGGTGAGCACTGATTTATTTGAAGCCACTTGCTCTGCATTTCTACCTAAAAAAACACTGTATTTGTTAATAATATTTAAAAAATACTTTTAATGTTAATTACTTAATTATTTTACATATGTCTGGGTAAATGTTCCATGGAACTGAATGTTTGTTGTGTATATTTAAAATAGCTGTTATAATGCAAAGGTAGCCAAAGTTACTTCTAGCAAGGCTGTAACTCTTCTTGGACCTGCGGATCTTCTCTCGCAGTTCTTTGGCAGCTTTGCAGCACTTGTAGAAGACTTCCCGGCACGCGGGTGACTGATGGAGAGTCTTGGTGAGCCGTTCTTCGCAGGACAACTTCAGGTGGTTGAACTTTACACCATCATTGCAGCACTTCTTCTCCTCAGGCTTCCTGTAACCGCTTACTGTGGAAGAGAAATTCAAGGAGATTCCCAGCAATGCTCTACACACACATTTCCATGTGAGTATGAGTGCATGTGAATGCATCTGGAGCCCTACCTATTGAAGAAAACAGTTGTACGTAGTTGTAGGCCCTCTTCTGCCTTGTTTTCCCACTGGAACAGCTGAAACCTGGGAGGAAGAAGGCCACCTGCTAGCACAGTCATCTATACCTTCAGGGCAATGCTCTAATGTGGCACTCTGCATGTAGTACTAAAATCACCTGAGAAATACCGCACCGGGGTCTGTTTTATACTCACCTTGTCTCATTACACTGTTGTCCATGTTTTTGATGTTACTTATGAAAGTAAGGCCAGCATCGTTGAGAACGGATAGATGGTCCTTACCTCCTCCCATCGAACAAGCAAGATCGTAAGAATTCATGTAATCAAACATCTGCATAATAAAGAGAAGCATGTTCATTTCACACTGCAAAAGCCACACAAAGGAAAGAGCCTGTACATTTATGTCCTTTGCTACTCACAGTGACTGGATTTTTGTGAATATTTAAATTTAAGGAAAGGAAATTAAATGCCACTATGAAACTAGTTGCCTTCTGGGAGGTGAGTTTGTTCTGCTTGTTGAGGATGTAGACTGCGGTGTCCACAGCTGCCAGGGCCACTCTGTCCCCCTGGTCCATCCGGACCTCCACATTCATCTTCTCTGCTGGTTTGTAGTCACGTTTGAAGGGCACAATTTGCATCTTGGAAAGTGAAGGCAAAGTGTTAGGTAGAGGCATCATCACACTGACACCATCTCTCTTCCCAACCTGCTTGGGGGTCCTAGCTGCCCACCTGCCCTTCGCAGACATCTTGCGCATCCACCCACACGGAGTCTGTCACAATCGTCCACTCCCCACCACGCTTTATGTAATAGTAGGCCACGATTCGGAAGGAGGGTGTGAGGTCATAGCTGAAGGGCAGAGTGATGGAAGTCAACTCGGTACATTGGACCCTCTTAGCCTGGACCACTTTTCCCTTGTTCAAAATCTGGGATGAGGAGAAGTGAAATGATCAGAATCGCCCCTCATGTCTATGGGAATAAGTGATATGACAACCTGTAAGAGCTTCCAAACCAAGTAATAGATGTGTGTAGGCTTAGCAAGGCCAGCTGGGGTGATGTCCCTGAAGATCACGTTCATCTCCTGGCCATCTTTCAGGACAACATGTGGCAGCTCTATGCTCAGGTAGCTCTGGCTCAGAGAGGCAATGGCAGTGGCACGTATACGGGTACGACCAAGCACGGCATCTCCAGTGTCTTCAACGGCAAACACCTGCCAAAGATAAAAAATAAGCAAACGCAAACATTGCCTGGGATATGTGTCATGATCGCCACTAACATGCTTCCAACTAGGATAGCCTTCTGCATTGTCTGAGTGTACCTCAATATTCAGGGATTCTGCCTGTTTAGGCACTTTCAAATTAAACACTGTTTCCCCATCCTCATTGCCAGAGGCCTTCAGGTGGAATGACTCGCCGGCACCCCCTGTCACTTCCACAGTAGCCTTCATCTGTGGGTGTGGGACCGGGGTACCATCCGGGTAGACAGTGGAAGCCTGAGAGATGAGAAAGAGATAGGAGTACTGAGTCACTGAACACAGGCAAAATCTGAAGCTTCCCAGACAAGAACAAAATGTGCAGCTCCAAGACCTGTGGCTTACCAATATAAACAACTTCCCCTCAGGCGTGAAGTATTGTTTAGTTTTGGATACATCAATTTCATAAGGCATGGACACAATCTTCACTGTGCTACTCTCTGCTTCCTCCAGTTCTCCACCTTTAAAAACCAGTCAGGCATAAGCTCACCCTTTAAAGATGATGTCAGCACTAACAATCACTATATTATACAGGTGGTCCCTAATTTATGATGGTTTGACTTCCGATTTTTCGACTTTACGGTGGTGAGCTGGCGATAGACATTCAGTAGAAACTGTACTTCAAATTTTGAATTTTGGTTATTTCTCGGGCAAGTGATACGCGGAGCGATACTCTCTCGTGATGCTGGATAGCAGCGATCCGCATCTCCCAGTCGATCACGCAGAGGTGTGTGTTAGGTGTATTAAATGCATTTTCGACTTATGATATTTTCGACTTATGATGGGTTTCACGGAATGTAACCCCATCGTAAACTGGGAACCACTCGAATTATACATTTAAGCGAGATAAATGCTGAGTAAGTCTTTTTGCACTATTAAGGGTTTCTCGTTTCTTAGACTTACTTGCTGTTTCAAGCACTGTCACCGCAATGTACAGGCGATGGCCTTCTATAGGCTCAGTGGTTCGGTTGTCTGCTTTTTCCCGCAAATCTTCTGTACGGAGAGTAATTTGCGCTCCCCCATCTTTGACCTGGATTGCAGCAAACATGTAATTCGGCAATCTTTTAATGTGCGTTCCTCAAAAAAGGTAATTACACATGTTTCATGAAATATTTACCAAAAGCAGTGCTGTAGTTTGCTTATATTTACTTACTGCAGTTTGCATCTCTAAACCAGGCAGATGGGTTTTGCTGCCATGTTCATCCATAAGTGCAAATCTTACATAAGCTATACCATTGAGTCCTTTTCCATAGGTGTATCTGAAATTATAATGACATATATTGTCATCAAGTTTTTCTCTACAATATTTGGGAGGTTTTGTAATATGCACCTACCTTGCAGATACCCTGAAGTCAAAAGAATCCTCCTTGAGAAGATAATATGGCTTCAACGCCTCTATCTTCACTTCAAATGATGGAAGAACTAAACAAAATTAAACGTTTTATTTCTGAGCCTTGGTGTTTTATAATAAACCAAATGCGTTTCACACATGTTTGAGCTATTGCTGAGACTTGGCACTTAAAAAACATACACGCAAATAAAATGATGACCCCTTCAGGGTTTATTAAAAAAAAGAAAAAAAAAAAACACTCACCATATTGCCTTACTTCAAATTCCACAGTAGTGTTGGACATGGGCAAATGCGTAAACCAAGCGATAATTTTCCAGTGGCCAGCCCTAAGAGAGTAAAAATGATCAAACCACTTTAATACTGAACCAAGCCGTAGTGCAACAGTAAAATGAGCACGGAAGAAGCAACTCACGGTTCAACGTCAGGTATGGGTATACGTTGCTGATAAATTTGCATGGACTTGACAGTATTATCGTAGACCATAAGGCCCTTTGAATTCTGCGGGAAAGACAGCAAATGTTTTGGGGGGATGGGGCACATTTCACTGCCAAAGTGAAAGATTTGAAAGTTTCATTGCATTTGCTCACCAGTATTCTCAGATTCATAGCTTCATCTGTTGGGAGCATGTACTGGTTCAAAGTAAAGACTCTGAAATTGGCTGAAAAAGTTAAACAAAGTGCATATTTTCAACCATAACCTCACAATTAAACTTTGACAGCTGAGAAGGCCCAGCTGTAGAACCAATGGGCAGGATACTTAACTTGAATTGCTCCAGTAAAACTACCACTGTATCACTATGGTCAACTGGAAACTGGAGAGTAGTAGCAGCAGTAATAATAATAACAGCTGGTAGTGTAGAGTTAGAACTGCTGCTTTTGGACCCAAATGTCACAGGTTTGATCCCCTTCTCCTACTGTAGTACCCTTGAGTAAGGTACTTACCCTGAAATTGCTCTAGCAAAAATTACCCAGCTGTGTAAATGAGTCAATAATTGTAAATACCTTAACACTGTAAGTTGCTTCGGAGAAAAGCATCAGCTAAATGAATAAACGTAAATATTCTTATAATAGCCTTGTGTTGAACTAAGCATCTAAAAACAGTACATTTTCGCAAGCAAAAAATAGCTATAAAAGTATTAATATTAATACTTAATTTTTCTTTATACATTATTCAAAGGCTGCCGTATTTGCACACATTAAAATATTACCATTTTCTCCTGGGGTGTAGATTGGTTTGTCAGTCTGGATGAAGATGTATCCTTTTCTTGAAGATAAGATTATGTTTTTCATGTATTTTCCATCTGCCAAAATATCATTGCTCTCTGCTACCAGCTGAATGTAGAATAGTGGTTGCACCTTTTTGTATGTGCTAAATTCCAGCTAAATTGGTGAAAGAAGAGATATGTGTTAGAATAAATACCATATTGGTTTCATGGTAGGTACACATACCTTTACTTTCCGAAAACTGAACATGGTAAAATTATTTGGCATGTTTCAGTAGGCATCCGAAAAGAGAAATACTTTATTGTGGAGGAAAAGCAGATACAAATACTTACCTTGAGTTTAACCACGGTCTGGTAATCATTGTGTTCATTGAGTAGCACAGTTTCTTTTTTTGATAGAATCTCTGCACCTCCCTTCATAGAAACTTGCTTCTTGAAGAACAGTGTGATGCTCGCAGGCTTGGTAGCTCCATGGACTTGGACTGTTACGGTCTCCTCCGTGTCCAGATGAATAATGTTAGGTGCCGTGATAAGGCAGCTGTGTCAGACATGCAGAGACCCATGATTGTGTTCAGAAACACTCATATTATCATCAGCCTGAGGTTGCTAAGGTTCATAGTTAAACACCTACCTGGTGGATCCTCAGAATCCTGTTTAGAGAATGAACGGTTATTCCCTGAACCCCAACCTCACACCAATTCATGATATCCTTTAAGGGTCATAGTAAATATATACAATCAAGTCCTTATTGATACCCCTCAGTGGTAAGGGTCCAACAACCAGGGCACTTGGCATGGCAGGGTGAACACCAGCTTCAACTACATTTTACTGCAATTAAACTGCAACTAAATTTCCTTACTACACCTTCATGTCACCTCCAACTATTTCTCATGCTCAGAATAACATAACTGACCCAAAACAGCACTCACTGAAAACTTCATGTGCATTAGTTAGCAAATACTCATCGTTCATGCTACTTACAGGGGCTTTTGCGGACTCACTGCAGCCAGCGTTGCCATGACGATGACCAGAGCGAACTTCATCCTGTTTTGCTGTTCGATCTTCTCGTGCCGTTCAGAGGAAAAAAATGTCAGATCTGTTGTGCTGTTATGCTCTCGCACAACCTAAATGTTTCCGATTATCTATGAGAACCAGCCGAACACAACAGAGGCCCAAGGAAACTGAGCGAAAAACAGGGACATTCATCAGAACTGCAAAACACAGCGGCTCACAACTGCAGGGTCCTAAGTCTAACAGTTCACTACACTTGTCCCTGAATTTCACACTGGGAAACTTGGCATTGCAGGGATAGGTTCCGAAAGCAAGTCACATGATTTACAGGAAAACTGTCTTTTTAAGCCAAAATGGGGAGGGAAACTCCGTGGAAATGAAAGAATTCATTTCCAATGGTCCTTATTCATGTTTTTTTTTTTTTTTTTTTCAGAAAAAAAAGGGAAGAAGTTGCTGTTTGGGGAAAATAAGCCTGTCCTTAAAGTATTTGATAAACCCCTGGTCGTCCATTAAAGACATGTGACATACGAAGGCACTAAAAAACTCACACAGACCCCGAATAAAACTGATCAACATCAGATTTGGAAAACACGTTGTGTAATACTTGTGTAACATGGGTTATAAGTTCAGCAGCGATGAGACATGTTTATACCATGTCACTTTTACCAAGAGAACTGACAACCACAGCGGCACAAGAGAAAAAAGTTTTGATTTTTAGCCCACTGCCAGCAACAAGATAATGTTTTTGAAGTGACAACTGAACAAATGTTTTACAGTCCAACAATTGAACTGCAATTATTAAAAATAATAATAAAAAAAAATTGTAATTCTGAAACTGACACTGGTGAAAGAGACAGATAATTTTTTTTTTTTTAAATGGGTTGTTTAAAACAAAGACACAATCCTATAATTCCATCGATACCTTTAAACCCTCCAGGAATAAAAGACACGGTAAAAGTACATTTATTAGCGCAATTGGGTATTTGTCTAGTCGATGCAATGGGCAGCAGGAGCTGAAAAGGGCCTCCGCAGCCAACTGCTAGGTCAAGGGTGTCAGGACTCGGTCCCGGCAGGGGAACAGATGTTATGCTCATGATGGCCAACACTTGTGCTCCAAAGCAATCATTAAACTGTGAGGGAGATTTATCTACAAATCAAAATGACAGATAAGTAAACAGGTGTAAATTTCAGTGTCACAAATTCAAGCCTATTCAGGTTTCCTCCTATAACAAAAACAAGATCTGTAATATTTTTGGATGACGATAACAGTGAAAGAATCCTTTCTATATTTTGTGATAGCTGAGCAGTGTTGGAAATCTTCAACAGAGAAATGGTTCACTGTGTTCTAAGTCATGTGTCGATCTGGTAAGACTAGAATTGCTCGGAATTATACATCTGAGACGGAATGGGTGGTTATTTTTCAACTCACACAAAAATCAAGAGGTGATAGCAAAAATGCTGTTTTTCAAAACCAATGTGCATTTGGAATACAATTTAAAATATTTAGTATTTTCTGCAATGACATTTTTTCTTAGGAAAAAAAGACTTAAAAGTCAGACAAAAGCATTGATTGCTTATAGGTGCTACAGTGAAAAATTGTATATAGGCAATATTGTAACGCTATTTGACAAAAATCAGAGCTACATCAGACTTACTGTTCACAAAATTTTCATCTACATACATATTTACATATGCATTCATGCAAATCACAAACAATTCAATGTTAAAATTATTAGGATAGTTCGATGTCTTCGGTACAAACGTTGCAGCGAGAAGCACACTTCTGAAGCGATAAATTAATTTTATACCGCCAGAAATTAATTTTTTCTAACAGTGAATATTGCATAGGTTTCCATTATCAAACAAAAACACAGTTTTTTTAAACAAACAAAAGCCCTGAAGTACAACAGAGAATTTGTTAGTAAAGTACAATTGCTTTCATATAGCTCACTTGTTCATCGGTATGAGATGTGTTCAGCAGATAGACAAATGCACAGAATTTCATATAAATTATATTGCATTTATAGGAATAACACGAGATAACTATATATCATGATTTGTGATTACAAACATAATTAGCTATTAATTATTAATGTTTGGCAGCTTAATGCAAGAAATAACCATTTGTATTTAATAGCCACAATGAACATTTATTAATTATTCCTACGCAACTTTATGCGTTGCATAGCAACGGCACAGTGAACATGTTAATTTTTTTGGCATTTTCTTTTTGTTTTCTGTTTTGCATCTGTTTCCAAAATTGTTCCGACAATAACCTCCATAACCAGCAAGGAAAATGTTACACAGCAATGATTTATGTAGTACTCTAAATTCCCAACCTGTGGCTGCACCAATAGTAACCAAAGTAAAAATAATGGGCAGTTTGCTGTAATAATTAAACACAGTAAACATAAAGTCAGTTCATACATTTAAAACAGGGCAAGAATATTATCAGTCTGATCAAAATATGAAGAATACAGTCATACTGAACAATGTGAAGTGTCCAAGTGTTCTTGTTTATCACTGCATATTTTTACTGGATTTAGCACATTCTCCAAACTCTCTAGGGATGCAGTTTCAACGGCAATACAAAACCGTAAGGATGCAAAAAAGAGAACCAACACACATGCAAAAAATACAAAACCAACATCACATATTTATATTTCAGAGTTTTTTCAAAGAAAACACTGAAAATTTGAATGTTAAACAAAAGGTCCAACATTTATCCGACTGCGGCGCAAAATGAGCCTGTTGCCAGCCACAGTTTATTTTGCAGTGCGGTTAAGAGTTACGCAATGTAAACAATCACTAATCGAGATTTATTTTTTTATCTAAACAGGTGTCTCAACTTGAATCAGATAAGGACTACAACACAAAATGAATACAGTAAAATACATCAATGTCCAATGGTACATTTCATCAATTCATTCAAACAGCCTTGAAAATTTGCCAGTTTTTAATTGGTCTGATGTATTAAATTACTGAACTGTCTCCTCAGACAAACTTTGTCTGACAGGTAATGCAGCACCTTTAGGAAAAATATTTTGGACCACTGAAATTTTTTTAAACATATAACAACAGGAGTCTACAGATCAGATTACGATCACTGCGTTTTAAACAAAGTCATGGCAGTGTTTCAAGTCTCTTCTCGCACCCAGATCACTGGCTTATTTGCCTCCCTTAACTGTACAGCCCTGTGTACTGACTTAGGGGAAATTAAAATGCTACACACGTGTGTTACACCTCTGAGCTGTCACTGCCACTGTGAACCTGTGTCACTGTGGGTGCTGCACTCTCATTCCTTTTGGGATGCTCTGTCTTCACGTTACTTTTCCTGGACTTCCATACCAGGATCAGGGCCGCAACAGTAAGGGCGATGAGCAGCAGTCCAGCCACAACCGCTGAGAGCATCACCATCCCACCATCAGCATCCCCAACTTCAGCGTGGCGCTCCTGTGGGACGGCGCTAAGGGCGGGTGTGTCCAGATCGGACCTTGGAAGATCGGTGCCACGCTGCAGCCTAACATGCATAATGTTGGTGCCCCTGTCGTTCTCCTGCCCAATTCCATTAGCAACAGCAGGCACTGCAGCCACAGATCTCCTAAGGCGAAGCTCGTCGGCAGGTGACATTGAGTGGCACTCCAAACTCCGTTTCCCAATTACTCGACTGGTGCCATCCCTGGAGCGAACTGTGTAGATGGTGTGGATATACCACTCACGGCCCCGGGACACCTTCAAGAGACCGAGAATATCACACTGCATTGCTAGACTCAGTGTGTTTGCGTGTTTTCACCCATTGTGTTCTCATCCTTCACCCTTGGCTTCATAGCTTCAGGCATCTTTCCAATGGACTGTCTGGGTCAGCGTATCCTACACGTCAAACACTTAGCAGTGAAATTTAGTTGTCAAAACAAGGTGAACTTTTCAAATGTGTGAAAAAATTTTTGAACATCTCTGAAAATCCTGGCTATAATGAAATAGCAGGACTAAGGAAGGATGTGAGGACATGTCGGGGAGAGAGCATGCCAGGCCAAACCTGAAAGAGAGCTGCTGAATCGACCCGGAATCCATCTGAGCCTGCCTGCCCCACCAGAGGCATCGCTTCAGGGTCATCCACAGCTAGCTGTGCATTGAATCCCACACTCCCAAAACTCCGGGCTTGAGTCTCTGGCTGAGCTCTGTCCTGCGAAATAGAAAAGAGTGGAAGCAGGTGACCAATCTGGCTTACAAACTAGCCTCGCAACAAGTGGACTGTAGGTCTAAAAACTGTATTGTGGGCACAACTATTGAACCATTGGGAGTTAATATAAGACCTATATGTGAGTAAAATGTAACACGATGGGCTCTGCAAATTATTCTAGAGAGTCTGCCAAATAAATGTCACATAAAGACCAAAAACTGTACATCTGACATTAATGAAAGTGCTCTCTGCAAGGTTCTAATTAAGTAATACTGTGAGGATTTAGGCAGCAGTATGATATTTAAGCTTCCTGCAGTATGAGCGCTGTCACAATACTTACAATTATTTTGAATCGGTACAGCAGGGTCGGGGAATCGGCAAGACAGCCAAACTCCGAGCTGCTGGGGTTGAACTTGGGTACATATCCGTCAGTCCCGGTGCACAGAAAGACTTTCTCAACAGTACACACAAAGGAGTCACCCAGGTTCTGCACGGGGTCTACCATCACTCGGCCGTAGATCACATCCCCTGCATATGTGAAGCAAGGGACAGATTTACACGCATGCTCGTCTTACACTGACTGCGTGCACTTGGGTTGATAGGTTAGAATAGGAAAGGATAGGGCAGGACAAGACGGGATGGGATAGAAGAGGACCGGACAGGACAATAGTTTATTCATTCCTGGAGGGAACTCATCAGTTTGACAGTGGTTTCAGAAGTGTCGGGAAAGCAACGATATGATCGGTTCACATACATTCGTACTTAACAGTAATAATGGTAATGAGCAGAGAAAATTTGGTAGACAGCAGCATGAATCATATATATCCAGCACCGCAGTGAGTAAATTCCTGACTGTGAGCGGAAAGGCATTACCTTCTGAAAACGCTGTGTCGCTCTCCTGACCAAAGCCCATGGACCCGTTCGATAGCCAAAGTTCCTTTTTGGACAGCAGGAACATCTGCGTGTTCAGGCTGAACTCAGCGGCCACAGGATCACTCACCTGCAGGGGCACCAGCAGAAACCACAACATGACCAGTGGGAGTAGAGAAGGGGTAAAAATGTCATGTCGGATTGGACTAGTCGGTTATTGCTGCAGCAGAGCTGAGCGGCTGCGTGTATCTGAGGATCACCTGCTGGAAGCGAATGTCCAAGTTGAAGGTCACAGGTTCCCTGGGGTTGCACACGGGGGGGATTGTGTACTCCGAGTTGGAGGCAGCTGTGCAAGGGAGCATCTTCACTGTGTATGTTCCAGAGTAGTCTCTCACCTGGGAGAGGGAAGGGCCACACAGTGGAGCAGGCAGTCTAATAAAATCACCATGGTAAATGCCGTATCTAACAAGTATGGAAGGATTAAAAACTCTTTATTGATCACAGCCAGCATGACTTGTGGTGTAAACCTAGGGCACTTCTCTACCTCTATGTCAATACTGCTGACTATGTGGACTGATGGATTTTTACACCTTACTGACTACTCAGGTCTTCACTACCCTGTATCATTTCTCACCATGGCCTTCATAGCAAACCTACAAGCACATTTGATGGAGATAAAGTGAACCGATGGCATCTGAACATAGGAAGTGATGGAACCTGGAAGGCGGGACTTCCTTACGGCAAAGTCGGAGGTGAAGGTCCAGTGCTGCAGCGGCTGGTCGTAGGTGGGCTCACTTCTCACCACGGTCAATCTGAACGTCAGGCCAAGGTGGTCTGCACACATGACCATGGAGGACAGGGTGGAGGCTGGAGCAAAGCAGAGCAGAGAAAACTGTGAGCTCTCACCAGTGCGAGACATGTGGGCAGGAGAGAGAGCGATCAGCTAGCTCACCGTGGTGCGACAGCACGAAGACGCCCCTGAAACGGGCCTCTGTCCGGAAGTTGACCACCAAGCGGCCCTGTTCGTTGATGCGCATGCTGGTTGGGTACAGCGCACCTACAAGGTAAACCGGGATCATGGAGTCACCAGGTCATAAAATGAAAAGATCATACGGGCACAAGGTCACATTGCCTTCACACAGGACAAACAAGGTAAAAACTGCAGAGTTTACAGATTACGGTATGCGTAGGTGGTAGAGGAGTGTCAAAACACAGGGTGCCCGTAAATGAATATTCTGATGACAGTATGTGACAATTAATAGCTGTAATCACAAGTAGTTTTGCTGAAAAGGAGAAGAAAATGAAGCACTTCGGTGAGACTTTAGTATCTGCAGCTGGTGTGAAACCTGTCAAACTGATTTTGAAAGCAGCTTGAATGTTTACCACCATCTCATTGGAAACCGGTGGTTTGCCACTGCTCTTCGCCTTCTACATTGTCCCTGTTTTCCAGGAATTTATTCATCCATGACTTAATTAACTTCGCATCAGGTGGGTTCTTTCCATATTTTTTTCCAGAACATCTGCTGATCATTTGGAGGAGATCTTGCAAGCCTAACAACCGCGGGGACAAGTGGTACGGCAGCGATTTGAGCCGCTGCCTTCGGCCCCAAAGACCGCAAGTTTGATTCTGCCTCGAGCGAAGTGCTTACCGTAAATTGCTTTGGTAAGAATTACCCAGCTGTACAAAGGGGTGAGTAATTATGAGCTGTTTTAGAGAAAAGCATGAATAAACATTAACGCACGGGGCATTGTGAGTGATGGCCACCGACCCACGTTAACAGCTGCTTCAGGGCTATTGGTGCCACATGCGAGAGTCAAACATACAACCAAATAGTTTTAATATTGGGGTCATGGTGAGTTGGAGCCTATCCCAGAGACGTTGGGCACAAGGCTAAGGGGTGGGGGCACAACTAGTAACCCAGGCACTGGAGCAATTGCAGGGCAAGCAGGTCAACGACGGCACTACAGCCAGAGAGGCAGGATCAAACCGGCGACCATCTTCAGGGCCAAAAGGCAGCCCCTCCAACCATGACGTCACCAGCCGCGCTTTCCGCTCACGGCGCACTTGCCTTGCAGCTCGGCCTCGGGTGGGCTGGCGACGCCGTCCGTCCACAAGATGGCGGTGTCGTAAACAAACGTGAGCCGCAGCTCAGAGCGCAGGTCGAAGTGCTGCCAGCCACCGGCGCCCACGGGGGAGTGGAACACGTAGGACACGTAGAGGGGAACCCGCAGGGTCACGTACGACTGGACCAGGTCCAAAACCTAGCAGACAACGAGGAGCACACTAAAGCCCAGTGTTGTTCTCACAGAAAATGGCGGAGTGTCGAACCCCAGCCTAATTTGACTCTAATTACGAGACGCTTGTTTGTCTCCTTTAGCTACATTTGTTCTTTTTGTGTCCGGCAACACAGTTTCTTTAATAATACAGCAGCACGCTTTACACCATTGTCATGCAACGTCCTTTAATTTGAAAAGCACTAAAAGGAACTCTTTTGTGCCCTCATTTCACCGAACACAAACAACATGCAACATTTATAAAGAGACGCGTCCCATTTAAGTCGCTGAATCACATCAGCCTTTTCAGAAAAGATAAAAAGGACGCAACGCTTTTGATCTTTCTGGAAAGAATTTATTGCAGAAACACCGACATAACATTTTATTATTAAATATTCCTTCCCGGCGCAGCTGTACATGAACGACGCTGCGCCGCGGCGCTCGCAGAGCTAATCGTATCATTTCTATAAAAGATCATTGTTTCCCTGACAGGCATTCAATGTGGTTTGTACCGAAGTGCTGCAATAATTTATAAAAGTGAATAATTACTTCACAGGAATCTAACTCAAGTAAAACCACACTGAGAGCTCCGTTTACCGCACAACCCCCACATCCCAGTGAGTCTGGGGCAGCAGGTGGTAGTTGTGGTCGAAGCTGCTGCCTTCCCCAACAACATGGGTTTGAATCCCCCCTCCTGCTGTGCTACCCATGAGGGAGGTAATTACACTAAGTGCCCCTGTGAAAATGTGTATCTTAACACTGCGTGTCATCTTGGAGAAAAGCGTCCGCTCAATAAATACATGGAAATGGACTCGACCCGAACGCTGCGTTAACTGTGGACGCGAGGGGCCGCACAAAGCGACCGTTTTGTTCACTTTACTGCTCAGCGATTTGCTCCGGAGCAGGAATGCGGACAGGAGGTTCCTGTCAAGCCGAGAGAGAAGAGAACTGAAGGGAAGCAGATTTCTGGCGTGAGGGAAGCCCGCTAGGGGTTCGAGGCCTGATTAAAGAGTCGCTTGTCAACAAAAAGAACAGCTGTGAAAATTACCGAAAAATGTGTCAGAGCAAAATCTGCTCGGACGGCTGACTGGTCCATCTTTTTGTCTGTGCTGCAAAACATGCGCAGCATTACATTTATTTTTCTCCAAAGCGACTTCCAGTGAACTCTATGTAAGGTTATCAGTCCAGACACCTTATTCACCGTGGTGATTTACACTGCTAGATACACTACTTACACTGGGTCACTCATCCATACATCAGTGAAACACACTCTCTCTGTGTCATTCACACACTATGGGGGAACCTGAACAGCATGTCTTTGGACTGTGGGAGGAAACCAGAGCATCTGGAGGAAACCCACGCAAACACGGGGGAGAACACGCAAACTCCACACAGACTGAGCGGGGATCAAACCCTCTCGCACCACCCAGGCGCTGTAAGACAGCAGTGCTACTCGCTGTGCCACCCGTCAAACCCCTGCAAAATACCCAGGTTATAGACACTTTGTACTGAATATGGGCATGCATCGCACCAAAGCTTCTTTGTCCTGATATACAGGGGCTTTACTAAAAAAGGGTTTTACATAATTTATTTTAATTTTTATTGAATTTTTTTCAAAAATCTTTTTCCTGCAGACTATAATAAAGGAAAATGATTATAAATGAACTCCCAAAAACAGCACATTGGTGGGTGTTTTTCCCATGTTTTCCCATTCCCATGTGAGTTCTGGTTATCTGGAGTTAGAGTTTAACTTGTCTTTAGCTGTAAAGCACTACACCCACAAATCCACCCTTCAGGCAACATCATGTCATGGCCAGAGTTGTTGCCTTGACGACGGGTGATTACACACTCTAGATGAGACCCCCAAATGAGAGCACTGCCCACCTGGCCGTCAGTGCTCACACTGCCCCCGCAGTCGGTCAGCAGCTCAGACACGTTGTAGTAGCTGACAAATTCCCATAGGCAGGCCTCCAAGTTGAGGTTCCTGTAGAAGCGCAGCGCTGCCATCCCCCTCAGGACGGCACTGTACTGATAAGGCACGGTCTCTCCGACAGCCTCTGCGTTCGCGGTAACATCCGTCAGGAATCCGTGGCGGGTTGTCACCTCGTGCTGGTCCAGCAGGTTGGAGCAGCGGTGGTTGCCCACTCGCGTGCCATCGGGGCTCAGCGTCAGTTCAAAGTTGGAAAGCGGCCGTGTGGACACCACGGGCAGCATGCCTGGCAGAAGAGGCAGACAGGACCATCAGGACCAACAGTTGCCCGTTAGTGACAGGGAACAGGCGAGACCAAGGTGACACGAACAACACACGCCACATCAAGCTGCTAGCTAAGACAGCGTGACTGTCTTTGAAGGAAGAAAGAATTCAACAATATATTGTAGCTGTATGGCCACTGCCACTGGGCACGACTCTCTTGGGCTGCAGGGAACCAGCATGAGCCTCTTACCATCCACGTGGGCCATGGTAATTGTCAACTTGATGAGATTGGGGTGGTTGGGGTCTTCTGTCCCTGTATATCGCAGTTTGGCCGAGAAGGGATCTGCACCCACCGTTCCCACCTCGCGAGGCTGGCACATGCCTGCCGTCAGACAGACCGTGAAACTGTGTGTGTGTGTGTCTCTCAAAAGCTTCAGAATAACACAGGAACTGGTGCGACATCACTAATTAACACATTACACAATAGATCCCACTCTCCCAAATGACAGTGAAAACAGAATATTAAAAGGGTATAGAACAAATCCGCAACACACGGGTGTCCTGTTGAAGGTGTTCCCTAACTAGCCTACTGTCCTGTGCTTCCTGGATGGGCAGACTGGACCATCCACTCCAGTCTTACTCATGGTGAGTGAGAATACAACAGATCACTGTTGGTCTGCTCTGTCTTCATAAAATGTCTCACCGACAGCTAAGATCCTCTAAGAGGACAACACGTACATATAAGCTGTTAAACAGTCCTTCAGATCACAGGTTTATTTCTCTTACCACAAGGTCACATGCTACCCCTGGGCGTGGGTGTCACTCACCTTCGTCTATACTGATGGTCACAATGGCGCTACTGATCTCCAAGCCCTCATCACCGTTGGAGTTGACGGCACGAGCGGCACACTGGATACGTGAACCGGCCTGGAAGTAGATGGAGTCCAGGGTGATCATCTTGGAAGAGGTGAAGAAGGTGTCAAAGGCCATCTCGCGCATGGGACTGGTCACACCATCTAGACCAGGGGGGGCGCTGACCAGCCAGCGGTACTGGGTCAGCGTGTCGTTGATGCCCTCAGTTGAGCAGATGGACCCAGTTTTCTCGTGGTCTGAGTGCTTTGGGTTACAAGCCTGTTTGAGTGGGATCAGGGGGGTGGGGAGAGCTTTAGTGAATCAAAAAACCATATAACATCCTGAGAACACATGTACCGACTGTATATAAGAGCTAGCTGAGAGGAGGTAAAAGGATTCCATGATCTGAAAAGGTAATACAGTTAATCTGCACAGAACTAGTAGAGCTTGGGTGACTTGATATTGGAACGGCTGGGCACTCCAGCGCATGAAAATATTATTATGTATTTTCCAGAGTTTTCAAAAAATACTTAAATATATATTTCAGTTGATTGTGAAGTTGAAGATTGACAGTTGTTTCAATATGGTTTTTTTTTTTCTTTTTGGAAATGCAGAACTGAAATGAATAATTGTATTCTTTGCACCAACATCCCTCCTCTATTTAAGCTCATCAATAATTTTTCTCCCTAGTGGTAGGATACTGTATGAAATGAAAGTATGTTTAAAAAAAATTCAGCATTTCAAAATTTTGAAAATTTTTGTTAAAATTATTTACACCCAACAAGATTACTACCATGTCAAAAGGTTTTTTTTTTTTTTTTTTAAAAAAAAAGTCTCATATATAAGATACATTGGAAATAGTGCTCAGCTGAATGACTGGACCCTCCACCCCCTATTAGTCTAGTCGCACGAGGATGAACTATAGGTACTTCCTGGACAGAACCATTTTTACAGTTTTTGCCTCTTGTAATAACTGACAGAACACATGTACCGTGACACAAACAACCGGATATCCAGCAGCGGGGTGATGGCTGTCCTTGGTCCTGTCTGTGCTGTCATACTGCAGCAGCGACACCACCTGAGGTGCGGAGGGGAAGGTGACGCCCGCCATGCCGTTGGCCTCCTCGATATAGATAATTGCTTTAGCTGCCTGTCATTTGAAATATAAGGCAACACATGATAAATATTTACAGATTTAGTTCATACTAATTTTAATATTAATTTCATATAGTATATTATACTGTATATTTTACATATCACTTAATTTTCTAAATTTGGAAATTTAACCACTGTTCTGAAACATTTAACAGAGAAAAAATATAGTAAAGAAAGCAAAAACAGGCGGCATGGATGCAAAAAATTAAAAGCATTAAAGATATGAAAGGATTTTTACATTGTACTTGTACTTACTGTACTGCATGGTCACATTCGGCATAAGACACACTTTAGAAGATATTCAGCTGTGCTTCACGACTCCTACCTGAGTCTCAGCGACCATGTACTCGTCCGGTTTCAGATGAACAGTAAAGGCCTCTTGCATCTCCCGCACATCGTCGAACAGAATCTCCACCTCCACAAAGTGCTGCGTCTCACCTTCCTTGAACTCAATGTCTGGTGGAGCAAAGGTGTCCCTCACTATAACATGGCAGAGCTCTTTTTATAGCCATACCTATGACTTTCTGAAGTTGCAGTACTATACACACACACACACACACACACACACACACACACACACACACACACACACACACACACACACACACACACACACAGAGTCTGAAGCCGCTTGTCCCAAGCAGGGTCGCAGCGAACTGGAGCCTAACCCAGAAACACAGGGTGCAAGGCTGGAGGGGGAGGGGACACACCCAGGACAGGACACCAGTCTGTCGCAGGGCACCCCAAGCGGGACTCAAACCCAAGACCCACCGGAGAGCAGGACCCAGTCAAACACAGTGCGCCCCCCCCCCCCCCCCCCCCCCCAATATATATATATGTATATATACTGTGTATAGTTTTACCTACCAGCATCCATACACCAATGCCAATTTATACATCCAAATACTTAGAGAAACATCTGAAGATAAGTATATCCCTGAAAAATAAAAAATCTTTTCTCCTTCTGGAATTCAACCATACAGTTTCATCACATGTCCATTTCCCACCACTCCACATACTGTCACCATCATAGTAGGTATGATGCAATACCCGATTCCTGTATGAGTAATGCAATCATAAAGAATGCATCAAAATATGAAATACTTAAACACATCGAATATAGAGTTCTTCATCTGAATTGTTACTGTGACATTTTAGAAACGCTCAAACATGAGACAGATGGTGGTTTTTGGTGTTTATGTTGCGTTGGCTTTTAAAAAAAGCACTTACAGTTGACGGGTCATATCTAGGGACTTTGGATGAATTATACTCACTACTCTATGACAGCTGATGCATGCATTTAAAAAAGTTTATGTAGTGCTTCTGAAGGCATGAGCCACAGTTTAACCAGATGTTTGAGAGATGAAGTGTCAATGCCTCCCTCATACCCTTAGACACAGGGTAGTAGTCCTCCCCAGAGGTGGCGGAACCATCTTTGGTGTGGACACGGACCAGCGAGACCTTGGAGGCATCACCTATGCGCAGCACAGGAATCAGCACAACCGAAACCTGATCGCTCTCCTTGGGTTCTCTCACACTGAACTTTGTCTCCCCAAACTTGATGAAGGGCTCTGGAAAAATAAGGATCATTTACAATCATTACAATCATTCCCTTCCTTCATAAATAATTTTTGTGGTTTATACTACATATTACAAGGACAGATTCAGAAAAACCACATGCTTAATAATCCTTTTAAACAGATGTGTTCTTTCAGCAGACATTTAGGAATGTGAAACATTCGAGGAAATCACCATTAATTATACAGAAGCAGAAGAAAATCACTGAACAGATAATAAAAGCAAGAAAAGATATTAATTTAATACACAGCCTACTGCATATGTAAGGTTCATAATTTGCTCTGAGTTTAAACAATCAGGAATTAATGTGTTGTATTTTATCTTAGCATGAGATGGAACCCAGAACATAATATAGGCTGTTTGGATCTATGAGGTCTCTTACTATCTGCATCATCCTTTATGGTGATGAGTGTCTCGCTCTGAGCCCCGACAGAGGCTCCAAAGGGTAAATCACTCTTGGGGCTCCCCAGGACCAAGCGCAGTTCCTCGTCCTCCTCGTGAAGCTCGTCATCGACCAGTGTCAGAACACATGGCTTCTCCACTTCCCCTGGGGTGTTGAAAGATAATGTAAATGGACACTGAACCCTCACTGCATCCATTCTAATGCTCTGGAAGGACAATTAACTCAAATCAAAGAGTTGACAAGATCAAGTATTTTTCTGCATGTCATGCTGTAGCCCTTTACCAGGGAGGAAGGTAATGATGGATGCATCTGTGTTGGGCCGTTCATGGAAGTCCATCATGACCTGGGCAGATCCTTGGCGGCTATAGCACCGCACTGTGGACCGGTAGTTGAGGTCACCGCTGCGATACACCAATGCCAACACTTGTCCCTGGTTCTCATTCACTGAGTAGGCCGATTCCCGGAACTGGACTTTAGGGACTAAATGTGGAATTTGTTTGTGATCAGTCATGTCATTCAATTCAACTTATCAATCAATGAAAAACCTCATTTCAGGACAGCTGCAGCCAGCCAGCACTACTTACGGTCTGAAATTGTGTCATTGATGAAGACGGTTGCCTTTCCTGGCTGCCCCAGAATACCATTCATAGGCATGTGGAGGACAAGCTCAAATTTCTCCGTCCCCTCTAGGGCAGGCTGGCCAAGGTCATCCAGGATGATAACTCTGCAAGTTTGCATATTAACCCCAGGAGCAAAGTCTAGGCTTTTGCTGATTCCCACATAGTCCACAGCAGCTGCAGAAGAACACAAGGTCAGAGCATCTACAAGGATGGACATTCAAAGCAAAGCCTATAAAACAGCCCTACTGTGATCACCACAATTTAAAACTCGATCTTCTACCAGTGCAGCAGCTCTTTTGTATTGTTGGATAATAAAAGGGATAATGAACACCACGCACACTAATTAGATAAAGGTAATAACTGAAAAGTACAACCGAATATGGCCTGTACCACATTTTCAGGTAAAATTAGGTTATTTCATTATTTGGCTCTTATAAGCTTGGTGTGGCTTGTATATCCTTAACCACATCTTCTGTTCTCATGCACTAATGAGCTGATAACACTAGTTATGCAGGAGCAACACAGTTATGCAAAAGCCCACAGAGATTAGATAACACAAAGAAAATATTTTGAAGGAGCAGCAAAGAGAAAAGGCAACCCAAAGGAGAGCAGGGACAAAGATGTCCAGAGATCTCATTTGAGAGTAGGGTCGGTCCAGGAAAATTATTCCCCACAGACAGTCAAGAATGTGTGAATTATAGCACTTAGAAATGCACATAAAATTTCCTTAGGAATTGCCTTTGCTCACAAGAACTTGATCTGTGAGGCTGACCAGTTTGTACTAGTGTACCAGCTAGGGCAGGGACTTGCGACAAAGGGTATAAGACCCTAGGGCTGAGCTCCAGCACGTTCTCCTCCTCTGTTTTTGCTTGTAAAACACAATCCAAGCCTTTAAACCACCGAAGACTTTATTCTATGTAATTTATCATCTTGAGGAACTTTTCTTTTTCAGCCTGCATGGCCCATCCTACAAATCACCAAACCCCATTGGAACTATGTTGTTAATGAGTTGTTTGGGGAAGGTGAAACGCAATATCACAGTACCCTCCACCTGCAGAGTATCGCAGCAAACATTTGTGTTGACCACTTACTTCACAATATGTACTCAACTGAAAGCAAAGAAAATTCCATCAGACCACCTACCTTCGGCAGACAATGGCTCGGTCTTGCGGGACCGAACCATGACAGTGGCCATCCTGGAGAGATCCGTACCAGTCCTCCACACTCGGACTTCTACAAAACCATCACTCTCGTCAACATGGTACTCTGTGTCTTCAAAATAGAAGACAGGCACTGGGAAGGAGTGGGACACAAATGATTAGACTTACCACTTTCCATACTTTCTAAAATTTACAGGAATTTGAAACACTTCATTCATGAATAAGTTTTATTGGAATTTGAAAGAGGTTTATTATGTATATTACAAGATACATCACATAGAAGCACTCAAGACAGATGAAGACCATGTTGTAGGAGGGCTGTAGCCAACTTTATTTTTCTGTTTTCGTAGTGCTTAAACACCTTCCTTATCTTCTGAGGGTCACATTGTGGTGTTGTCTAAAAGCATCTGTGTGTCTCCCTGACTCAGAAGGCCTGACCAGTATTAGTACTTTCAAGTGCTACGTTTGGCCAAACTCACTCAATTTTCTGCTCTCAGACTCTGACCAGCATCTCCTAATTTGATCAGAAAACAATAAAACACAAACACACAAATGTACATTTGTTCATTATGTTGATGCTTTTTCCCACAATTAACTGTCGTGTCAGGTGGTGATAGGGACGTGTATTACTCTACTGCCCAAATACAGGTGTAAAGGGTGATAACCTCAAATGCAGAGTGGATATAGAACTCTACATCGCAAAGAAGGAAATGCATGGGACACGGAAAAAAGAACAATGAGAAGCATGGGGTTTTCTCACAACAACCGTAAGTGGAACTGAACTAGTACATAGAAACATGACTTAGACAGGGCTGAGATATGGGACCGAGACAGGACCAAGGAGGACTGATGCAGGCAGGACAAGAGCTCGGGACTGGAACAGAAACACACTGTGAATGGAACTTTGGAAACAGGTGAGGAAACAGGGAACAATAATTGCTATGGGATCACAGGCAAAAGCAATGAAGAGATGATCAAGGAACCACAACTGTCATGCGGGGCTGAGAGAACCGGGACATCAGGACCCATGTGCGGAGTCATTCGTCTGGATTCAGGAGATAAGGTAAGTTCCCGGAGTCGGGGACGGGCGAATGGTCGGTCGATCGGCAGTTGGAGTCAGAGCGAGCATTCATGGACGAGGTCAGGGGACAAAGCGAAAGGTCGGTCGGCAGTCGGCGTTTGAACGAAGATCCGTGAACGTGGTCGGGAAACAAAGCGAAGGGACGAAAACCGGAAGACGAGAACGAAGAACAAGTGTTGAGTGTGCACTGGACATCACGAGGGAGGGCGGTTGTCTCTGACGAGATTCCGCAAAGGTATGGGAGCTGAGGAGGGTCTTTTAAAGGGTGAGCAGTTAGTCAGGTGCTGGACCAGAGTCAGGTGCTGTCGGTTGAGCTGTGGGCGTGTACGTGACAACAACTGGATGCTAGTCATTCACACCTTTCATAGTGCTGAGTATCTGGCATTCACCATTCACTGAGCGCAGGTGGGCTGATGCAGCTGAGTGGACCTGGGATAGTGCTCCCTGTGTTCATCCTGAGTATTGTTTTCAGGGATAATGACAGTGACTTACAATGTTAAGATACAATGATTTACCCATTTATACAGCAGGGTAATTTTTACTGTATCAAGAGGTAGATTCCTAAGCCGGGTCCATCGATTGCAAGTTGGCAGCTCTACGTTGTATGCTGACCCACATGAAACTCAAAAAATAGTTTTGAATGTGATAAGCAAACAGATTTGCTTTTCATTTTTAAGAAATATTCAAGTCATAAAAAGCCTGTGACCCTCAAAAATGGGGTCATTTTGGTATTTTAGCAAGACATCATTTTTATGTCCAATTAATGTGCCAAGGTGAAACTGAAAATGTGTATGATGTACTTTGTTCACAGCTTCTTAAAATACATTAGTGTCTCTGATAAAAGTCACATTACAGCTCAGATGGAAAAAAAAAGGAGAGGGAATGCGCTGGGTTGACTGTACAATCAAAAACAAGATGTGAGACTATATCATTTTCCAAAATGCCTTAGCCTTGTTCACTTTAATAGTCAAAAATTTGGTTTAATGCTACTTAAAATGAGACATCGTGGGGAAAATGGTTTTCGTGACTAAGACTTTGTGGTTTAGGGGGAAAAAAAACTGCAAGAGATTGTTCTTGAAGTGGAATTGGCAAATTTGAGTTCAGGTCACAGTATGATGCTTCTACTCTTATATGGGCTGAAAAGACATTTCAGCAGCGTATATGACGTGACTGGGCTGTGCAGGTGCTATAGCGTCGCCCACCAGACAAATCACCCAACCAAAGGGCTTGGCATTTAGCCAGTCAATGCCCATGGCGTGACGTTCACACCCATACCATCAAGTCAAGCGACAGCATCGTACCTTTGTGACACTAAGGTAACCAGATCCAGCAGCTACTGGGATTGGCAGCACCAGTCTGTTGCAATTACCTGGTAATACGACAATTGCAGTAACAAGATAAGGTTCGTTTGTATAGCAGACAAATGACCGGCTTCAAAGAAATGCCGGCTGAAAGCCAACCCACTGACTTGAGACACCCCCGCCGACCCCTGAACCCCACCCACACTGGTTTGTCTGAAAAGCAGCCAAGCCAAGGACGGGTCTACTAAAACCATTTTAAAAACAAGCACTCCCACAATGCTGCTTGGCAGACTCCTTCTCCAGGCATTTTCGCTTCATCAGGCAGCAGTGGTGGCACAGCATGAAGACCATGAGGATGTGACAGGAAGGACAGGAGGCTTGGGGTGATTTGACTGGTTATCTAGACAGGCCACTGATCTTACAACATGCTACCAAGGTAATAGGTGGTGTAGTGGCTAGAGCTAACACCTTTGGATTCATAATACCCTGGTTGAAATCCACCTCCTGCTATAGCACCCCCAAGTAATACTTGGCACAAACTAATAATCCTGTAAAAATCGGTAAATTATTTTAAGGAGTTTAACGTTAGGGTTCACAGCCAAAAAAAAACATAAACTGACAACTAAGAGATAAGAAATACAGTTATACTACTGTGATTGTCAAATCAGTGGCTGACAAAAAAAAACAGAAAAATTTGTTACAGACGCCAGTGGTCAGACCCCGTCTACTACACGTCATCCCTCCCAAACTCTGACATGATCTCACCTCCAAGGAACACACAGCTTTTACAAGCAAAGACCATCAGAGGGCAGACAGGTGAGCGATTCTAGTGTGTGTATGAATGCTTATGTTCTTCTTGTCGCAGGCAGAGATGCTAGTTAGAGTTGGATCACAATGGAAGAGGCAACAAGCCTTTAGGTCCACAGTGCAGTGGGAGTGCATTCTAAACGTATCTGTTGACATCCAGATCTCTAACATTAGACAAATTACAAGTGTTTGTCTGTTATCATGAAAGTATCAGCGGTTATGGGACTGAACCAAATGCCTCTGAGAGGCATCAGTGTAGGAAGGATGGTTAGATCTTGTGCTCATGGTGCACATGTGGAGCGTAAAAAAAGTCCCTTCACGCTGAACATTGTGGAGATACAAATCCTTTTTGACAGCAGCGTAACAGAGTGGTTTAGAGACGTGTGGTCAGAATGCTGCAAGTTTAATTTCCGACACTGGCACCTCTGAGCTGCAGCGCTTGGCAAGCATTTCTTCATCTTTAAGATGACTTGTACAATCTGTTTCACACTTTTCCACCTATTAATACAGCTGCATACATAGTACAAACTGCGTGAATAATTCAAACATAAACAGCTGAAGATGAAACACAGGGGTAACTCCCATTTTTTAATTCTTCATAGTGTGTCCAGTGGGTTCTGTAAATGTGGATTTGTGTATTTTTGGCTTTTCCAAACCTTGGGGGGAAACTGCTGAAAAACAAATGCTGAAACTGCGTTTTTTTTTTTTTTTTTCTTTAAAGTTTAGTAAACTTTTAAAGCCTAAATACAGCAGGTGATGCACTGTAGCATCACAGTATCCTCAAGGTATTCACTCCGAGACCTTCCAGTAAAAATTTCTGAACTATTTAAATAGACAGCTGGTAGTGTGGTGATTAGACCTACTGCCTTTGGATCCAAAGGTTACAGGTTTGATAACCACCTCCAGCTCTAATACCCTTGAATAAGGTAGTTACTCTAAAATGCTTCAGTAAAAAATTACCCAGCTGTGTAAATGGGTAAATTGTAACCATAACACTGTAAGCTGCTTTGGAGAAAAGTGTCAGATAAATGTACATGGGTAAAAAAGTGTAAATAATTTGCTTAATTAATAATGAGTGCAAAAACTTCTTGTTTGCTATACACTTTAATGTGGTCTTGATTTTCATTTGGTGGAATTATAAGAAATGTTTTGCACTGAAGTGGAAGCTAAAGTAAATTCCTTACAAATATAAATGTGTGTGTTTCTTTGAGTGAACAAGCGGCAGGTCCAGGTGTCAGTCTGGACACACAATTGGACAACATAAGGAGAGATAATTAAGCTTTATGCCCTCCCCCAGGACAGGAGGGAAGGGTGACCACCAAGCATAATGGAGGGAATTCAGTTAACATTCTTCACCAGAAGCTTTAGAGCTTAACCAGTTCCGCAAACCATTGGTAGTGAACATGTCCTTTCTTCCAAAGAACAGCATCTTCTTCCATTTCCTTCTGTCCTCTCTCACGTTGAGGGACATTACTTGGCATCTGCAGCTAATTAACTTGTTTTAAACCACAGCGTGCTTGCACCTAAAAAACCTGAGAGCAGATTCGGCCAGAACACAGCACTGAAGGAGGCTTAGGGCAGATCGTGTTGCATCTTCTCAAATCTCAGATTACAGATCAGCCAGGTAAGGCTTGCTTTCAGACAGTAGCCTCAGGTCATGTTTTTTTTTTTTCACACAACACACAATTCTTTAGGCAATAAGGCAACAATGAAACATTTACAATGGTGATCTTCACTTTCCAAGGACTTAATACATGTAGACGTCCTCAGATGCTCATTCAACTTTTCATGATGGAAGGTGACATTTTTCATTCAAAAAACAGCAGAAGACAGTTCTTTAAGATAAGGTACTCTAAAATGACTCGGGTGCCTGGCCTGATTGTTATTCAGAATCCTCTCCTGTTGCGTTCAGTCCTGATGTGTTGAACGCAATTCGTTACATACAGTACATTCCTATTACTGTGAAGCTTAGCAAAAAGTTTTTACACTGAATTATTGAACCTTTGCTCATTCATATGCTGAGTATGTTTTATTGAAGATCTTAAAGTTAACTGAACTTCAAGGGTACAACATCAGAGCCGCACGTGGATGTCAACAACCCTCTAGTTAGGAGTTAAGTCCATTCCCGCAATACAAAAACTAAGCCCAAACAATATTTTACACACACACACACACACATTTTCAGAACCGCTTGTCCCTTACGGGGTCACGGGGAACCGGAGCCTACCCGGCAACACAGGGCGTAAGGCCAGAGGGGGAAGGGGACACACCCAGGACGGGACGCCAGTCCGCCGCAAGGCACCCCAAGCGGGACTCGAACCCCAGACCCACCGGAGAGCAGGACTGCGGTCCACAATATTTTACAATCTTGGTAAAATAAAATCAAGAGCTAGATATTGCAGCTCTTATTTTTGATTTTGATTTTCTTTATCTGGTGCTCTCTGTGAAGAGACTTGGGAATACAAGTTTTCTTTTAAAAGATAGGGAGATGAGATGGATAAAATGTGTAGTTAGATGTTAAGATATTTGGTTAAAGATACAGACTTGTAAACTGACAGTTGCTGGTTTGAGCCTGTTCCATACTATTCCATACTGCTGTACTACCTTTGAGCAAAGCACTTACCCTGAACTGCTAGAATAACATGCTAAACTGTGTAAACACTGTAAGTACACCGGTATAGAAGGATCAGTTTACCATGAATCTCTGTAGCTTACCCTACAAGATCAACAGCAAGCACATCACTCTACTGAGCTGAGCCATATTCTGTGTAGGGAGGGTCAGCCCATTGCTTTATTAATTCAATAAGATGAGAATGAAATGGATAAGCAAACGCCACACAATTTTCCAGTGCTGAGAAAGAAATAATAATATGCTGGGGAATATAAGTGCCTCTTGAGCTGCAGTGCTACTTATAAGGAGAAAAGAACGTAGGGCCCCCAAAGGGCTATTGTGGTGGCACTACAGTCATGGCCCTGGGTGAACTCCTGGATGACCCCTTTAATGACAGACATGGTTCTCGTTATTCCTAAACATGTTCAGAGAAGTGAATATTCTGCTTGTTTAAAATAAAGCATGTCTGACCCTTCATCTAAATGATGCACCCATAATTAATAAAACAAAACAAATCATCAATGTACTGTAGTGGGAGCCAGTCTACA
This sequence comes from Scleropages formosus, assembly GCF_900964775.1. Taxonomy (NCBI): domain Eukaryota; kingdom Metazoa; phylum Chordata; class Actinopteri; order Osteoglossiformes; family Osteoglossidae; genus Scleropages; species Scleropages formosus. Next base: position 4,943,123 of record NC_041815.1, on the reverse strand, counting down.
GAAACTATAACTATATTAAAACCAAAAAAGACAAAATTTCAGAAGCTGCATGTTTAGCCTATGGAAGATCCCAATGTGCTTTGCAAAGAGGATGATAAAGACATGCCTTTCATAGCATTGCATGACATTAACTATAAAGGTATATAGATTTTGACTCTAAAGCATATTAGAGTGTGAAAATAGAGTGTGATGCTCAGACTGGCTTTCACTTTCCTGCCTAAATCCCTTCATGCAGAGCTGAAATCCCCTACTATTCTGTTTGGAATGGACTTCTGACTTTTGGAACAGGATTAAATACAAGAAAAGTTCCGTGAAGGACCTGCCACACTCTATTAAAAACCAAAATGTGTGGCTTCAGCTGCCTACCTTCAAGTGGAACAGCATTCCTAATACTGCAGCTGAAATGCCCAAGAGCTGAGTGGGTCAAAGTTTACCATAAATCTCTGTAGCTTACCCTACAAGATCAACAGCAAGCACATCACTCTACTGAGCTGAGCCATATTCTCTGTACGGAGGGTCAGCCCATTGCTTTATTAATTCAATAAGATGAGAATGAAACGGATAAGCAAAGCTGTAGTCAGTGCTATAGAAATGCTAAAAATGTCTTTTGTGTCTATTAAACTGAATTAGACATATTCTCTAAACAGACATTCATTAACATGTCAAGTCTGTAAGCTTCCCTGATCTCAGTCTCATTTTGGTGTGTCTACATCACAGCAGCCTTTACCGAGAAGGAGGAGGTATGAGGGGTGACCATATGGGTAAATAAAGTACAGTGGGAAGGGAGCTTCTCCATGACTGTGCCCACAAATCAAATGCTGATCTCTTAAAGGACAAAGGACTACACACACACATTTTCAGAACCGCTTGTCCCTTACGGGGTTACGGGGAACCGGAGCCTACCCGGCAACACAGGGCGTAAGGCCGGAGAGGGAAGGGGACACACCCAGGACGGGACGCCAGTCCGCCACAAGGCACCCCAAGCGGGACTTGAACCCCAGACCCACCGGAGAGCAGGACTGCGGTCCAACCCACTGCGCCACCGCATCCCCTTCGACAAAGGACTAAAAAATGTTTAAGCAAACAATGAGACAAAAGTAGACACAGGAATAACAAAAAATACTGCCCTCTAAAATATGAAGCAAAACTCATATTTAGGGTCTGCTAACATTTACATTCAAAGTTACATTTGCATTATTTGCAAGAATTATGGGATATTGTCTCAACAAACAAAAGGCATCCATGAAGGAGAACTCTACAAACACTTGTATATTAAGGCAATAAACTAAAAAGCCTTGTTATAAGTAAATTTGCAGAATTGCATTATGTGGTAACATTTTGGTTGTAAAGTCAATATTAAGAGTCCTTACCATCATCGAAGTCAGACAAGATAGTGACCTTTGCCGTGAAGTACTGGCCAAGACGGCCACCTATGGGCATGCTGAGTGTGACATTGAAGCTCTCATCCTCCTCGTAGAGTGAGTCATCAATTATAACTACACGACAGGCTTTCTGTGCCTCGCCTGTATCAAAGCGAAGCAAGCTCATGTGTTCCTCTGGCCGAGAAATATAGTCCGAGTAGGAGAGCACCGATGTCGGGACGGTGCCTCTGGCAGAGCCTGTGAACACAAGGCCAAGGGGAAACACCCAGATAGAACACCTCTGAAGGGACACTGTGGAGAAGCAGCTCTTTGGACATATAGTAGTATATCTGCTAAGGACATGATATGTAACCACAAGCCAAGGTTATACTGTAGGCTCAAATCCTAATATGAGGTAGGTAATTAAAGTGTAGTGATCAAACAAAATGTCCAGCTGAATTACTATAAGCTCCTTTGGCAGGGGAAATTATTGAAATTCTCAACTTCTCTTTCCTGAGTTGGGACTCACCACTTCTGGTATAGCAGAAAACAGAGAATCAATCTGTGGCACAAGTAGTAATTAATGCAATGAGCTGAAAATTGTTTCAACCTTATGATTTTTTTTGAGGAGGAATGTTTGGAGTTATAGGAGGGGCTCAGAGACACCTCTACCTTGATGAGTGTAGCAGATGACCATGAGTTCCTGGCTGATGTCTCCACTTCTGTGCACAGGAATCAGAAGCTCACCGATGTTTTCCTCGATGGTGTAGGCAGATAAGGGGATAAACACCATGGACTCTGTTGATGAGTAAGAAGATGTCATCATATTGCACTTGACATACATTGTGTAATATAGGTTTAACAAATAGAAGAACCTCGATGAGGTATATTGGTGGAGTATCCTTATTACGGTATAATGCTTGTAAAAGTTGAAATACAAGCTTGTGACAGCTTGAGGGGTGACAAATTGAGAATAGAAAATCATCCATTTCCATCTCTTCATGTATTTATCACCGTTGATCAAACTCCCAGACTAACCGGACACTTATCTAAAAATATGCAGCAAGCAGGTGAAGTGAAGAGCTTGACATCTGATGTTAACAGTATAGCTGCAATCAGCTGGGAGATGCTGACATGTTTTTCGTATGAATATTTATGGTATATTTGCGATTGAGCGCAGAGAGAGATGTGACATTTTGAAGCATTTAATACGATAATCCCTGGCCTCGCCATGCAGCTGAACCATGAAAGTTCTCTAGAGGTCTTACTTAAACATGAGAGCTTCTGTGTGATAATCAAACATGATGAAATGCTTTCTTTTTACTGAGTTGTTTAAATTTAGAAATATACAAAGCGGTCATATCATGAATTTTATTTTCTTAGCCAAATTCCCATGACCCATAAAAAAATCTAAAAAGGCAGGCTCATATTCGAAATACACCAGGCATGGAAATTTTTTTTTTTTCATGGTGAAATTTAAAAAAAAAATGTTTACATGTGTCCCCAGTGCTTGCTGGTGTTTCTTTCGTGTTTGAGGCAACAAACAGAACTATGAGCTTCTGTTTATCTCAAAACTTTCAAAAGAAGAAGCCCCTTTTCTCTCTTTTTTACAGAAACTCTGTAAAAGGCACAGTGTACAGTTATCAAAATAGCACCAGGAGAAGAAGCAAACCAAAACAATTCAAGTTTCCCATGGAATTAATAAGGATCTCATAAAAGTATAACTTATTAACATAGTTAAAAGAGGCCAATTAGTCAATCTGACCCAAGATAGTCATAGAAGTACAGACCATATTCTGTGTTTTTTTTTGGCTTTTTGCTAATCTTCCTTCTTTAAGTTGAAAGTTCCTGGTATCTGGTGAAATGCTCAAAGGGTTTTCATGATGACTACTTGACATTACAGGAAGTTTTCTATACTTGTGGCGTGGTTGTGCTAGAGGTTGCACTGATGTCTCGCAGTGTCGAGGTGCATGATGGGATTTTAGGTTCAATCCCTACCCAGCATGTGTGGAGTTTGTGTGTGGCTTTCGTCCCAGTTTGAAGATGCGTTTCAGATGGTCTGGTGACTTAATTGCCTGTAGTGTGTGTTTTACATTGGTCTTGGGGGGTGCGGTGGGTCCTGTTCTCCGGTGGGTCTGGGGTTCGAATCCCGCTTGGGGTGCCTTGTGACGGACTGGTATCCTGTCCTGGGTGTGTCCCCTCCCCCTCCAGCCTTACGCCCTGTGTTGCTGGGTTAGGCTCCGGTTCCCCGCGGTTCAAAAAATGTGTGCGTACATTGTTCTTGTGCACAGATGGGTAAATGGTTGTAAGGAGTCTGTTTCAGTGTATGTAATGGTCAGAGATGCCTTGAACAAATGTGTTAAGTGAAAAATATCACTGTATGTTGCTTTTGAGAAAAGTACTAAATGAATAAATATTCTATTTATGTAATGTGCTGCCCATACAGATACACATTTATTCACCTTTGCTATGATGGCACACAGTCAGAAAGAGCTATTACTGTGTAGCTTCAATAATAATATAAATCAATCAATCAATCAATAATCAATAATATCAATATTGATTCATTGATGACTGATTCATGAAAGTGGAGTTTAGAAAGCTTATTGTCCAACTCGTGAAAAAAAATGCATTTCTTCCTCCAAGTCATTTATGCCATGTGCCAGTGCTACAAAAAGGTTAAATTCAAATCCTGAATTTTCTACCCAGCAGTAATTTCATGCAATGACCAAGTTGCTGTATGCTTTGTAAGCCACATTAAAGCACAGGGACAGGTTCGAAGCCGTAAAACCATCAAGACTGATTATTAGGTGGTAGAAGAATGACAACCATCAGCTGGGTCGAGGATTTCCACAGTGGCTACGTCAGGGAACTCCAACACTGCCATGACAGGTTCAGAGAGAACAATGCGGAAGGTCTCCGACTGCTCAAACATGTTGTCGGGCAGGATGCGGACCCTCCAGGTGGCGGTGCTCTGGCCTGGATTAAATTGGACCTGCTTCTGTGACTTCCCCTGGAAGTCTTTGTCCTTCTCGGCTGTGCCATCTCTGGTGCCAATACCTATTGGAAGCACCAAGTTAGGAACAGTTAAAAAATTTGTCAGAAAAATACTAATCCTGACCAACATTCACGGACATACACAATATGTTATTGCTCTCCAGGATCCAGCACCACTAGCTTCATTCAAATGTACATCTAGAGAGTTGAAATTCCTCTGCAAAGCACAGTTTCTCGTAAGATGTTAGTACCCTATATGCAAGCCTTCATAATTCAATTATGTCTTACAGTGCAAAGTCATGGAGTTCCAAAGATGCTTCATAAACACACAGAGCTCTCCTGTCAGCAATCAGTATTCGTAACCCTGCTGATTGACCTCCTTGTTTCAATCCCAGGGTTGCGATGCTGGACCCAGCAAGAGGCCGTTTGATCGCCACCACTGTCGGGGTCCTTCTGCCATGGCGGCCATGCCAGCTGCCACGTGGCACATGGACATCGGCCGCTCCGTTTGATAACTGCTTGATGCCCAGCGGGTTGCCTCCAATTAATAAAACAGCAGAGCTGCGACCACTCTGGCCCTTCCCTCCACACCTCCTGCCTGGATTATTGCACAGATGAGCTGCTGCGGAAAAATGGCACTCATTGTCTGCAACTTCCCCTCCAGAAAGACAGCTTCATGTTTCAGTCTATTCATGATGAATCTTTAGACACCAAGAGTCCAGATGGAAAAATTGATGCACAGAACGTTTTTTGTCGATGGGATCAATATTTACAGTGCAAAATGTATTCAGACCCTGAAAACGTGATAAAATGTTGCTGGATTAAAAACAACACAATCAATCCTTTGCCCAAGTAGAATTTTTCTTTTAAAGTCCAGTCCTGAAACAGAAACACTTTAAAGGCAAAATTATTTTTTTCACTGCCGAGCTTGTAAATAAAGGCTAACAATGAAATATGCTGATGCATAAGTATTCATTCCCTGTGCTCTGGTGGCTCAAAGTGTATCTATTTGTTATACCATTGACCTCTGCCGGTGCACCACTGAAGAAGTTGCCTCCATTTGTTGGATCTAAGCCCCATGAGGATTTTTCATCAGGCAGTGAATGTAAATGCATAGAATGGAGGACCAAAGATCATCCTAAGGAAATTAGACAAAAGTTTTACCAATGCACGGAGAAGGAAATGGGTATAAAACAATACCTAAGGGTTTGGATATCCCAGTGAGCACTGCTGGGTCATTAATCAATGGAAGGAAATGGAAGGTGCATCAAGTCACCAAGGCAGTGCCCAGAAAAGATGATCCTTTAAATCTCACCATCCAACAACAGTAAAGGTTCAATGGCATTTACTGTATATGAAGAGTTCCGCATAATGCTGGCCTGTGTGGGACAGTGGCAAGAACGAAGCCCTAACCCTGAAGAACTCTGCGTGGATTTTGGTAGAAAGTACCAACATGGTCCTACTAAGATGTGGAAAAAAGGTTCAGCTTTTTTGGCTATAACACAAAGCACTTTCCTTGTGATGCACAGAAGTAACACCATCCCTACGATGAAGTATGATGGTGGCAGCATTATGAAGATGGGATGCCTCTCATCAGCTGGGAGTGATAATCTTATCAGAAATTATACAATAATTAGTGAAATACTACAAGGGCACTTGGTTCAACCTGCCAAAAACTAAACCATTGTAGGATATTCAGCAAGACATGGCATTCTTTGAAAACTGTACAACTGTCCAAGTAGTGGTCAAGTATTACTCCTTTGGATACAACACTGAGCACTAAGTACTAAGTACTGATGTATGGATAAGTGACGTATGGATAAGTGATGTATGGATCAGTGTAAATGGTGTATCTAGCAGTGTAAGTCACCCTGGTCAATAAGGTGTGTGGGCTGATAACACTACATAGAGTTCATTGGAAGTCGCATTAGAGAAAAGCATCTGCTAAATACACACACACACACACATTTTCAGAACCGCTTGTCCCATACGGGGTCACGGGGAACCGGAGCCTACCCGGCAACACAGGGCGTAAGGCCGGAGGGGGAGGGGACACACCCAGGACGGGACGCCAGTCCGCCGCAAGGCACCCCAAGCGGGATTCGAACCCCAGACCCACTGGAGAGCAGGACTGTGGTCCAACCCACTGCGCCACCGCACCCTCTCATCTGCTAAATAAATCAATGTAAATGTAAGTACTATGGTGATACATCAGTTGGTTGTGTCTGGGTGAAGGACTTTGTTGAATGGGGCATAAGCAACCAGTTGCGCTCAACATCAGAAAGACTAATGAGGTGCTTGTGAAATTTTGGCATCCAAGAGCACACAGTGTTTAGTGAGACAGTTGGTAGTGTAGTGGTTAGAGCAGCTGGCTTTAGACCTGAAGGTTGCTAATTTGAGCCCCACCTTTAGCTGTACTACTCTTGAGTAAGGTACTTACCCTAAATTGCTCCAGTAACATTAATCACCTCTATAAATGGGTAAATAATTGCAAGTACCTTAACATTGTAAGTCTCTTTGGAGAAAAGCATCAGCTAGGGTGGCACGGTCGCACAGCGAGTAGCACTGCTGTCTCTCAGCGCCTTGGTGGTGTGAGAGAATGTGGGTTCAATTCCTGCTCAGTCTCTGTGGAGTTTGCATGTTCTCCCTGTGTCTGCGTGGGTTTCCTCCTACAGTCCAAAGACATGCTGTTCAGGTTCCCCCATAGTGTATGAGTGTCACAGAGTGAGAATGTTTCACTGATGCATGGATGAGTGACCCCTTGTAGGTAGTGTACCTAGCAATGTACTTACCTTTGTGAATAAGGTGTGTGGGCTAGTAACACTACATAGTATCTGTTTTAAGTTGCTTTGGACAAAAGTGTCTGCTAAGTGAATAAATGTAGATGGTCAAGTGGTGGGGATGTACTAAGGGGTGCAACTGGAATAGAGGCTTTATTGTTCCAGCAATGCTGAATGTTCAAGGCTCCCTACCCACTGTAATACAGTTAAAGCTGTTATTGTTACTAAAAAAAATACCTTTTTCCTTTATAATTACTGTTTCTTGATGCAACTTTGCATTAAATCTAAATGCGGCTGTATCATTTGCAAACCAGAGACATGAATTGGAGCCTATCTTGGGTTTGAATAATTTCGCAAGGCACTGTAAGTTTTCGAAGAAACGATGCGTAAGTAATGTCAGAATCATCCTGAAATATTGAGATACACGCATGATCTAGAAAAATCTGCGGAGAAGTTTTTGAACTGCCGTGCTGGAGGCATCCAGCTGCGCTGTTTCGACAGCCTGGCAGTGAGGTCTAGCAGCCTACTGTAGTCCTGGATGGGTGGTGTGATGAAAGGACCCCCAATGCAGATGTGCCATAGTGCGGCACTTGGAGGAGGCTTCGGATCACTGCACGGTTGGGCCTGGGGACAAGACACTGGCTCGCTGCTTTCAACACTTCTGTCTTGCTGCTCCAGCAAACAATGCCAAGCTGTGCAGGTGAGTGGGGGAATGGCAGCTGGGGGGTGGACTTGTGCAGTCTTCCCTTTCTTTCTCTTCCATCTTCAGCACTCTGCTTAAGGGCCCCATCATTAGTGTGAGAATGTGATGAGGATTGGCAAGGAGATAATGTCATGAGGACTGGCTTGACCACAGAACAAAGCTTCCCTGTCCTTACAGTGTGTTTCTCTTATCTACCCCAAAAGTTCTGAATATTCACAGATCCAGTTATAAAGGCACAGGTTTTCTGCATTTTGATGGAAGTTAGTATATAAGACATGAATTCACACCAGTCTTTGTTGGGTGTGAACCCTGCATGTTTGTAGGGCTGTTTTTGTCCATATAACATATATTTTTTGTCTAAATATGCTTCTTTTTTATTTCCTTCAGATGGGATTTTATTGTGTTCAGTCTTCACCCAGTTTCCGTCTCTGTCACTAGTTCCGCACATCATCTTGTTTTTGTTTGTACGCTGCTGCAGCCTTGTGCAGTTTCCCTCCAGGATTCCATCCATCCATCCATCCAACCATCCAATTTCAAAAACCGCTTTTCCTAAGCAGGGTCACAATGAATTGGAGCCTATCTCGGAAACTTTGGGTGTTGAAAGGATTCCAGTCCATCGCAGGATATCATTCATTCATTTCATTCATTCATTCATTCATTCATCTATCATGTATTTCGTAACACAAATGACTGAGTTTGGAGTCAGTCAAATGTAAGCTGCAGTTAGCAAAAGCTGTACCCCACCAAAATTTCAAGAGAACAGGAATGTCTTATTACAAGGAAAATGTCTCTCAGAGGCAAAAGGGCTCTGTTAGAGGTGGCACAGTTCAGAATGAACAGATCCTTTGGATTTAATTTGATTTGGGGGTTGAGTGCCAATCTTTCAGAAGCCAATTTTCAAAGCACTTTGACCACATTCAAGACTGACCAACCACAAAAATATAAGGCGAAATCATAGGTCATCTGATAGACTTAAAATCTGAGTTAACCTTTTCCTGACCCACATGTTGACCTCCTCATTACAACCAAAGAATCTGCGATGACAGACTGAAGAAACTGACCGAAAACAGAAATGGAAAGGAAAGCGAGCAGCAGGTCCACTCACTCACGAAAGCGGTCTCCCCCTGGAAGCCCCTGCGTTTCAGCACCACCTCCAGGAACTTGGCCTCCTCATCCACCACGTAGTACTGTTTCTCGAGGGAGATCCAGGCCCAGTTGAGACGGAACAGCTGGTCTTTCAGTTCATTTCCACCTGCACAGAAAAACAATGCAAGCAGGATTTAGGCAAATGGCTCTGTAATCAGCCTCTATTACACAGCATGGGCTCCTGTGGGCACCTCTCTCCATGGGCCGCTATTGAACGGAGGAGATGGAATCCGTGAGTTTGTTTAAAGCATGATGATTTAAAATAATGAAAAAGTCTGAGCTAAGGCAAGGACTTTATTTAGCAGCGTGCACATACCGCATTTAATCTTATGGTTTACAGTGTGTTACCATCGTATGGGAGCGTTCCGCATTATTCGTCTTCACGATGCTTCCCAATCATTCACTCGAGAGCCAGTGCGCTTTCTCTCTGTGTGACCTCCTGCCTGATGAGGTAGCTGACAGCACTGATTTCTAACAAAAGCACTGATGCTGCAAAAAGTTCAAATTATGAGATCTAATTGCCGCTTTCTAATGAATGAGGAGGGAAGAAAACTTTATTATTTCTTATTTCAATGACATTTGCAATATTTTTTGACCCCCTTTGAAGATTCCACTCAGTGCAGAAGCTCTGTGGTCCTGGGGGGATTCCACTGCCTGTTAGTTTTAGACCACACACGCACACCTACAGACACACATCTCTCAGTTCTGCACCTGCTAGAGCTATTGCACCTCAACTTGGTGGTAATTTTACACTAAAATCCCCCAGACTCTTAGAACCATGCTTAAATTCTGGACATATGACCTCCAGTTTTGGATTGATGTTGCAACTTCCAGTGAACTCTATGTAGTGCTACCAACCCACACACCTTATTCACCAAGGTGACTTACACTGCTAGATACACTACTTACAAAGGGTCAATCATCCATACATCAGTGGAACACACTCTCTCTGTCACTCACAACATATCAGTAGCTATAGACTAGAATGCTTTCTATTTCAGGTCTCCATACCTCCTTGTGTTTGCACCTTCACAACATGAATTCCAAAGAGCAACAGATCTGTTGAATCTGTAAATTGTATGAAGGCAGCGAGTAGCACTGTTGTCTCACAGCGCCTAGGTGGTGCGAGAGAACGTGGGTTCGATCCCCACTCAGTCTGTGTGGAGTGTGCATCTTCTCCCCATGAGTTTCCTCCCACAGTCCAGAGGCATGCAGTTCAGATTCCCCCATAGTGTGTGAGTGACAGAGACAGTGTGTTCCACTGATGTATGGATGATTGACCCTTTGTAAGTAATGTATCTAGCAGTGTAAGTCACCTTGGTGAGTAAGGTGTGTGGGCTGGTAGCACTACATAGAGTTCACTGGAAGTTGCTTTGGAGAAAAATATCTACTGAATAAATAAATAAATATAACATGTTCTCCACTGAAATGTTATGTTCCTTTAATAGGTACAGTATATCCTTTCTCTTTATAATATTTTGGCAGAAGGTGTTGAACTGATACTGTATCTCTTGGCTGCTGCCATCCCTTGAAGAAAATGTACCTGGCTGCTCTGTATCTAGATCTCTCCATCTGTTGGTGTAACGCACTTTTGTCTTGTTTTCTGAGATGTACATCGTTTTGCAGAATAGCATCTGCTGAATGAATACATGTAAGTAGAGAACCCATGAGTGAGTGGATCAGGTGGAGAACCCCAGACTGGGTGCTATCGTGAAGTGAATTACGTCAACCCCCTGCCTCTGACATGCACATTCACGTTTACATTTATTCATTTAGCAGATGCTTTTCTCCAAGGAGATGCACATCTCAGAAGAAAATACACACTTTGCTTCTTGCACTTGGGGTACTGAGGAGCACTGCACTGCTAAAAGTACACAAGGAACTGCAAGGAAACAACCCACAACTTGCATTGTTACACATCATCTGAAACCACTTGTCCCATACGGGGTCGCGGGGAGCCTAACCCGGCAACACAGGGCGTAAGGCTGGAAGAGGAGGGGACACACCCAGGACGGGACGCCAGTCCATCGCAAGGCACCCCAAGTGGGACTCAAACCCCAGACCCACCAGAGAGCAAGACCCGGTCAAACCCACTGCACCATGGCACCCCTCCATTGTCACAATATAAAACCAAAAGCCAGCAAGAAGGTTTGGATAGTACTTCTTGGCACCACTACAGAGACTTGCCCCATCATTTTACTGTTACGGTCAGCCGATCTTCTGTGGCCCCCTCCGCAGACCGTGCACCTTCCATCATTTCCTTTTATGTATGAAACAGAGCCACACATTCACCAAAGCATATATAAGGCACGGTGTTTCCCTCAAGTATCAACTGTGTCTCCGGTGCACCTGTTTACAGAGGTTTTATCTGTCTGGAATGACTCCAGGAGAACTTATCAGCAAATCAGGGGGATTTAACAGATGGTACACCTGTGCGTGGAAAAATAATAAATTATTACAGGAGCCACATAAATCAGGAACTCTACAGATAGAACACAGCAATGCTACATTGGCAGGGACAATATTCTATGTTGTTTTATTTGCACAAAAAGTTTTCATATTTTTCTCGAAGGACCTTGAAACAATAATCTCATATAGTACGAGGATTGTATTTTATATGAACACAGTAAAGCTAATAAATGGGGTGACTTTGAAAGTTCCAAACACCGAGACCCCAAAAATGAAGAAAGAGAAATTCTGATATACAATAAGAAATACTAAGTAATTATTGAGAAGGCTCTTTACTGGTACATTTCAATATTTCACAGTGGTGTGCAGTTCTCACGCAAAACACAGGGAGCCGGGACGGCTGAAGCCAAGTGCAGCGTTGTTCGTTAGAAGTTGAGGGAAGAGGCAAGGTCTCAAAACCAGGGACAGGCGAATGGTCGGTCGATCGGCGAACAGGACAGGAACGAGGATCCATGGACATGGTCGGAGAACGAAGCAAGGAGTCAAAAAAAAAAAAAAAAAACAGAGATTGTGGACAGAGCAAGAGTGTAGTAACACAAGGAAGGGCGGTTGTCCCAAATGAGATTCTGCAACGGTACGGGAGCTGAAGAGGGTCTTTATAGGGTGAGCGATTACTCATGAGCTAGTCCGGAGTCAGGTGTTGTTGCTTGTGTTGTGGGCGTGGACGTGACAGTAGCTCTGGTTTAACAGCTAGGCTACAAGAATTCTATTGAACCCCCATCCCAAAAAAATCTACTTTATTATTGCATTTTCACTATTTCATTTAGCTGACACTTTTCTCCGAAGCAACTTACAATTATTCACCTGTTCATACAGCTGTGTAGTTTTACTAGAGCAATTTCAGGGTAAGACTCAAGGGTAACACAGCTAGAGGTGAGACTCGAACTTGTAACCTTTGGTGACAAAGGTAACAGTTCGAATCACTATACTACCTGCTACATTTCACAGAGTTTAGGTGTGATTAAGAATAATGCAGAAAAACTGTATTTTTATCATATGCATTAGTATTAATTTAGCTGAACCTTTTCTCCCAAATGACTTACAATTTTAGGCTTTTGTACAAAGCTATTAGCAATTGTCTACCTATTTCTATAGCAGAGTACTTTCTACTATAGCAGTTCAGATGAAGCACCTTGTAAGTGGGTATTACAGAGGAGAGGTTCGAACCCAGGCCTCCCAATAAAGTAGACACTAATCCAATTTCCTTGATTTTTCTGTTACTGCCTTGTTGTATACAAGAACTAGAGATCCTTCAAGGTAAAAAAAAAAAAAAACTTGGTGTTTTCTCTTATAACCAATGCCATGTGGAACGGAAGACACTTCCTACGAGTTTTGCTTGACCTCTGGGATGAGCACAAAATGGTGGGGATGGTGAACTCAAGGTGCCATCAACCATCCCTCTGTTTCATATGATTTACGTCCCTCTTTGAAAACTGACTTACTAACAGAGAGAAGCAAATGTATACATTTTTTACTTTCCTGGCTGTGCGGAACCTGTGTCAAGCACAAGCAACAGTAAACTTCATAACGGCAGATCTTAACATTTATGTTAAGATGATGGCACGGATGTCAGCCCCGTAAAAACACTTCCCCTGTTAAACTGTATTTATTGCAAATGCAAATGACATCCCTTCAATCATAAACCCAGTTAGAACACTTCAAGACCATGTATAGATAAAAACATCACTGTGTGCTCTATATATTTAAGTATAAATATTTGGAACTGGGGAACTCTGCTTATTTATATTAAAACATTTGTACAGTTAAATGGTCCATTCAAATTTGGTCACTTAACAGCAATCCCAGCTCGAATCTGATTTTTAGTATTTATGAACGAGTCCTTGAGAGGGATTAGAACCCATTTGAGAATATGCAAATCAAAGATTAAATGTAATTATGTGCAGCAAGAAGGCCAATGAAACACAAAATCCCAGGCTTCCTTAGGTGGATGATATGGCTGGGTTTTTCTCCCTCATTTCTCTCAGCATCATGTTTGATCAGACTCACTCTTATAGGGAACTAAGTGCATTGCAGGCATGTTACCCCAGAGTGAAAAGAGGCTGGAAGCTCAGAGCACCCTGGAGGAAGTGTTAGTCCATTTTTATTCCTCCTGAGTTTAAATGGTTCTCACACTGAAAGAGGAACAATATGGACTGGATAACTGTGGTGGGACCAATACCATGATTTGGACCTGAAATGGGAATGGTACCCCCCCACAGACCTGTGCGGAACAATGAGTGGCTACCTTAACCAACCGCTGTGAACATGTGCTCCGTGAAGTGGAGCAGGATTCACACACACACACATTTTCAGAACCGCTTGTCCCGTACGGGGTCACGGGGAACCGGAGCCTACCCAGCAACACAGGGTGTAAGGCCGGAGGGGGAAGGGGACACACCCAGGACGGGACACCAGTCCATCACAAGGCACCCCAAGCGGGACTCGAACCCCAGACTCACCAGAGAGCAGGACTGCGGTCCAACCCACTGCACCACCGCACCCCCTGAGCAGGATTCAGTCTCAGCAAAATTCTTCCCATTTTTATTCACATCCTCTTGGTAGAGTTTAAGACTACACAAAAATTAGAGCTAAGCAAACAAGACATGTCACACAAATCATTCAACCCAAGCCTTCTTTTACGTATTTTATGCAAAATTCCACTGCATTATACACACTTGTTTTATAAAGATTTATTTGTACATGCATTAAGGCCATAAAATGAACATTTTTTCAGCCAGCAGGAATACCATCTGTAACTGATTACACGAGATCATCTCAGCCAAGTTTATTTTATAAGACTTGATGTACTGTAGGTAAAGCGCTCAGTCTGTAATGGTTAAAATAACATTAAAAGATTAAGATTTAGAGGGTGTGATTAGGAGGGGGCACAGTAGCACAATGAATTTGAGCAGGTCCTGCTCTCTGGTGGGTCTGGGGTTTGAGTCCCGCTTGGGGTGCCTTGCGATGGACTGGCGTCCTGTCCTGGGTGTGTCCCCTCCCCCTCCAACCTTACGCCCTGTGTTGCCAGGTTAGGCTCTGGCTCCCCGCGACCCCGCATGGGACAAGCGGTTTCAGACAATGTGGGTGTGATTAGTATACAGTAAGTTTTGGAACAGATGTGTTAAAATACGATGATAGAATAAGAGAGTGATCTTGCTCTCGAAAACAATAAGGCGTGACTTTCAACTATATTTCTATTAGAACAGAAACTGCACGCTTTTCTAAGTACAACGGGTGCCCACTTCAACAAAGACTAAAGTCTCCCTGCAGAACATCAGATCAGATATACCATACCACTTGAAATACCCCGCCTACTCAGCTTTGAAGTGCTTTATTTCAATATCTGTACATTTCTGATCATTTAAGTAATAATCGAGAAATATTTTACACTTAGTTCATGTCACTTTACATTATTATTTTACTAAGCTCTCTCGATCCAATAGTCCTTATGCTGTTTTCAATTGAATTAATTTATGTTATAGGAGCTTCATAATCTTTCAGGCCCTTGACATTTCCACCCATGCCTGCACGATAAACTAAGATATCTGATTTAACACTGTTTGCTAATCCACTGGCAGGCAGCTCTCTAACTGCTGCTTTGAAAAAAAAAGTTGGTGTACGTACAACTTCCGAATTTTCTTTTGATGGAATCAAACAGTGCTCATCCAAGAATGGTGCCAATGGGACACGAAACTAAATTAGATTACATCTGCCAAGTAATTTTTAAATGGGATAATCTTGATGTTACAACTTGGAAAACATTGCATTTGACTCACAGATGAAACATTTTTTTTTTTTTTGTTTGCTGATGTTCCAGCATTTTGAAGTATTTCTTCTCAGGAGAGGAAAAAATGTAAACGGTACTGTGTCCACAGCATTAAAGGTCTATCTATACAATAATACACAGGGTAAGACGTTAAAACCCTTGTGCTAAAATTTAGGTTTGCATTCATACAGGCAGGAGCTTCGGTTACGGAAAGCCCTCTAAAGGGAGTCGGGCAAAAGTCTGGGATCAACCAACGTGAACACTATTTCCTTGCCACTGTTCTGGAACATGGAGAGCCAAATGCCCTTATTAGGCTATCCCCAACTCTTGGGTCTGGGGGCCGAGGGGCTAAGTTGACTTATGTTCACTCAGCCGGTCATTCATACGACTGCTCGGGGCCCAGGCCTTTGGTTGAAGAGTAAATTATCCCAGCAGAAAAACAATTCCTGCATCCTCAGTGTCACCACTGTCCTACAAAAAAAGGCCAGGACCATAAAATGAAGGAATGTGCTGTAAATTCTGACGGTGGGTAGAGTGAGCTGTACTGCTGGATGGCTTCTTTAAGCCATGAAGAATCACGAGTACAATCCCAAGAAACAGTTTTGACGATAGAACTTGTCTTAAGCTGCCACCAGATGGGAGTTAAGTGACAGTTACACTAACAGACAGATTTAGAGCTTGGAGGTTCTTACAGAGTTTTAATCCAAGACTGCTAACAAGAGAACAGGAGACCATTAATCTGTCACCACTTCCTTTAAGACAGATTCTCTTTCTCCCAAACCTCTCTGTGGCTGAGGAACAGCCCCACAGGCACTGGACATGTCAAAGTTTTCAAAAATAACCAGGCTGCCAGAAAGAATGGAAGTCTTTCTGAAAAATAGAGGCAGACAACTATTCTCAGCTTTGAAGGCACCTCTCTTCTTCATAGCCACAAAGCAAATATTTTATCTAGATTATTCTCACTGGTAAAGCTTTTGAGCGACCGCACATGTTCTCATTTTCTTACAGTACTCTGTTTATAATTTGTAACTGTATGACAAAGATATTTCTTGGCAATTTTTTAAATTGCCCATAAATATCTTTGCATTCTCTCGCACAAATTACACAAGTGGTGCCCAAGGATTTAAAGCTGTTCCTTTCATCTTTTACTACGTGAACTAATATGTCTCAGATATTATGGAATATATTAAAAACAATAATATCCACATATTGTTCCATCATGTCAACATATCTGTCTAATGACCACCAAAACCTGTTTTCTCTCTGCACGCTCAGAGGGCGGCATTCTTTTTCATTATTTCAGAATGTTCCTCCTGGTTACTATGGAAACCATTTAAGGCGCTCCATGGGCAACTGGAGCAGCAATAATCGGGAGTCTCTTCATTTTGGCTGTGGCACCTCCATGCCAGGCAAGACCTGGGAGATGGGCAATGGGACTGCAGCTGAAGGTCTGCCAGTTTACATACTTTGTGCCCAACTTATGACTGTGCAGGAATCCAGTTTGCTCCCCCTCCTCAGCAGACAGCAGATACAAGAGAAAAAGAAAAAGCGACATATTGATCGTGGGGCATGAAAACAGTTTGTGTTGCATGGACCACTGAAGACAAGGGTTTCTAAGATTTGATTCCGTTCTTGACTCAACAAAACTCTGTCTCTGTCTCACTCTGTCTCGTGAATCTGACCTTTTTGAACGGGAAAATGGGCTCTAATAAAAGTCCGTTTTCAGCGTGACTGAGAACACGGAGGCACACACTACTCAAACCCCGAACTTTCCAGCCTAATCCTATTACTCCTCCGTGAGAATGTCAGCTCTGGAGGAGGCTCACGGGGAACACTTCTGGATTAGCTGGCCTTCCCATCCTGTTGCTTTGCACTACAGAAGCTATGCCTGTCATATCTGGGCCCCTAAAACCCTGGGGATGGGGTGAAGGAACATGAGGAGGGTGCATCCCACCAAGGTCAAAACCTTATCCCAGAGCCACAGCCAATTCATTAAATGTGAAGATTAAAGTTCAGACTTTAATCGAATCAGCACAATCTGCTCAACAATGTATTCTTTCATTTTGCCAGAACTTTCAGGCCAACAAATGGAGAAGCGGATCCTCCTTCCATGGTTGGTCCAACTTCTTCCCCCAGTCTAGGGCTACTTTTGCTACAGTAGATTAGTAAACAGAGAGCAGCAGATACCAAGCAGTTGAGGACATGGGCTTGCAACCTGGAGTTAGCCCTCTCTTACTGAATCTGTAGTACCCATGAATAAGGTACTTACGGTGTTCCGCTGGTTTAAAATTGAACGTTTTTGTAAAGACATAGTCTACTCAGTGTAATTAAAAAAGCTATAACAAATTAATAACGCCTATTTATGGTTCCCCTAAGGTACTGCACAGTTTTGCAGATTTGCCCTGTCCTGTTTGCAGGAGGTAAGATCCAATTTCCGCTAATAAACTTCAAATTGAGAAGCAAACAAGGTCATGTTCATTCCCACTTGTCCTTTAACAACTTCAAAAACATTGCACACTAAAGTGTGTTTCATTGCATTAATGAAATTATTAGATTAGCAAGTAAAAATAACTAATGATATCTCACTTTCACCGGAATGTGCATCATTTTCAATTAAGTACCTCCTCAAGGGTAAAACACTAGCATCGTTTTGGGATTTACAGTCTAAGTGCTAAAGCATCTGCTGTCCCATTGAAACTTGCACCAGCATCAAGAGTCTGAATTCCCTGTTGCACTCAAAATGACAATGAAGTGAGGAATCAGCAGCTGCACACTAATTTATTCCGCATCCGCAGATAAAGGTCACCGGAGATTAAATATTGAAAGTCATTTCGCTAGTCAATTATGCACGACTGCTCTGACGGTCACCTGAGCATGCTCTCTGAAGTGCAAGGGGACCAGGGGGGAAAAAAACATGAGAAAAAACAAAACCAAAAGGTGGGAAGAGCACCAAAATTTTAATAATCCCAGTGAGCACCGAAAAAGACAAAGAAAGATGACAATACAGTTCATATCAGAAACCCCTTCTACTCAGCCTGACTTGCATATTCCAACCTGCAATGTGTGTTTAGAAACATCCTGCAGTACTTTCCTTTCCACATGATTAATAAGCCAACACTTTCCCATTCTGAGTCATGCAGGTAACTTTTTTCTGCCTGAATCAAACATCTTAAGTTTTTAAAGTCTTCTTTTCTGAAGCATTTTAGGATTTCAAACTGGTGTCCCTGTACTCAACGATGAACATGCATGATCATTATGCCGATGCCCAAGTATTCGATTTTGAACGGACAATACATGGTCATGGCACTGGTGCCCTAGTACTTAAGGAAGGAAATAAATGCTCATCACATGGATGGTTCAGTAGTGAAGTGGACACTTAGAGATCACATTGGCAAAAGACATACTTGTTAAAGGGTTTTCTGTAATCACAGTGTTTGGTGAACCACAAAAAAATATATATGATTAGAGAACTAAAGACCTGGACAGACAAAAATACTGCTTGGAGAGGTTGTTTTGGAACACTGAGTGCATTAAAATTGAGAAATATTACCCCTCTCATGTATCTTTACATTGATTAAGTCCTGATGAGACCCTTGACTCTTTTCTCATGAAAAGGCTGGTAATAATATTTAATTTAATTATTATGAAAATCGTTCAATCACACAGCAACCCTCCCCGGCATTTTACCCGTGCCTGTAAAATATTTCTCATGGAAAACTTCATCTATAATCTGATAAGAAGATGATGTTTATTTCATTGTTTCATTTACCTGATGCTCGTTTTCTCTTCATTTCACTGATGCACATTTTCTTGAAATTTTTGAAGTTTATACTGGGAAGTAAAGTTGTAAGAGTGTAAAAACAGAGTAAAAGTAAATAAGATCATGAAATGTTGCAGGGTAAAATGGTCTGACAAACAGGCTCTGTGGAGAGGGGGGATTGGAATTGGAGGGCTCCTATTTCTTGACCTCTGAATGCACAGTGTTTGCTCTCTTGTCAGGCGGAATAATACTGAATGCACTAGCAAGAGAAGAACAAAAACCCCATGGGCCCCTCAGCTCCATGTGTGCCATGCTAATCGCTGACGGCACTCGCTGTGGCTGCTTCGCGGCTGCACCCAATGGCTCCCTATAGCTTGTTGTGTTCCAACTGAATTAATCGAGCCCAGGTCCTTCTTATGTGTGGGATGCCTAGAAAAGGAGGTGTGTGATTTACGAGGCAGAAGATAAGGAGCGAGGGTCTAACTCCAACCACAAACGGGTGACTAAGATTTCATAAAATTGGATTTTCAACCTATGAACTATGAAGCTATGAATTATAAACTATATGTAAGGGTTCCTTGACTCTTCCTTTTCACATCTTCAGGTTAAATATGGTTCTTTCAGCATCACTGTTGCACATCAACATCTACACCTTTCCTCGTTACTATCATCAGAAAAAAACTGCCTGAGTGGATTTTTTAAATATTTCGCTTTAAGCAGCAGCCAAACCTTTTTTCCATGTGGGTTAGCAAGTTAAAATCACAGGTTTTTCAACTGCCCTCAAAAAAGGAAACATTCTGAGGAGATGTGACAAGTGAATTCTGGGCTCTTTTTTTCCACTTGGTTGCGGCTCAGAGAGGGCAGCATGTTGGCGCTTTGAGTAGCGCTACTGCCTCACGGTACAGCCAGGGTGGTATGAGACAATGTGGGTTTGAACCCTGCTCAGTCTTTATGAAATTTCTTTGTTCTCACTGTGTCTGTATAGGTTTCCTCTGGGTGCTCTGGTTTCTTCATGAAGTCCAGGTGAGTTGATGTTAAATTCCCAGTTATGTAAAAATAGGTGAGTGACTGTGTGTTTGTGGCTACCCTGTGATAGACCGACATCTTGCTCAGGGTGTTGCCCGCCCCCCAACCCTTGTGCCCGATTATTCAGGAACAGGCTCTGGAATCACAGGGCGCAAGGCTGAAGTGTGGAGGGAGTAAAAACATGCTGCCAGTGGCCCATTACTATGTGATACTGGAATCCCTGCAAATATTCCAGCCCTTAGATCCTAAAGCACATCTTTGGCCCCAAGAATAAAGATGCAGTCTCTGCCTTATAATCTCAACTTTTACATTCACTGTACAAATCTATAAAAGTTAAGACCTAAACCTGAAGCTCTAAACTGCTGTCTTAACCAACTGGTGTCTTCAGTGCCCGAACGCTTAATAAGTGTTATTAAAAGACATGGTGATGTTGCACAGTGGAAAAGACTCGACTGTCCCAACTTTTTTGGAACGTGTTGCAGACATCAATTTCAGAACAAACACACACACATTTTCAGAACCGCTCATCCCATAGGGGGTCGCAGGGAACCAGAGCCTACCTGGCAACACAGGGAGTAAGGCCGGAAGGGGCACACCCAGAACAGGACACCAGTCCATCACAAGGCACCCCAAGCAGGACTCAAACCCCAGACCCACTGAATAGCAGGACCCAGTCCAACCCACTGCGCCACCGCGCCCCCCAGCTCAGAACAAACATATATCCTCAAAAAACAATGTAGTTGATTAGGTAAAACATGAAATACCTTGTCTTTATACTGTTTTTGTTTGAATACAAGTCAAGGTAAATTTACAAATCACTGCTTTTTGTTTTTATTGGCTTTTCCATATTGTTCCAACTGTTTTGGAATTGGGGTTGTAGTGAGAGCCACCTACAGTCAAAATCTCTCCCCTTATACCATAGTATTTAGCCTGATCATCAAGACATCTGCTACTTACCATTAGAGGTATATGTGTTTTTTATGGACTCCACAGCGATGTTTGCATGGCCTGTAAAACTACTATCACCACATTTGTTTACTTTTCTAAAACAGAAAAGCTTTGGTCTGTGCGCCTTTGAGTTCTGAATGCCGAATTGACCTCATAAGCCATTCGTAAACTAGTCCACCCCCTCACAAACCTCTGAAAACACTCAGCCCTTCCACTTCTACCTTGGGTGTCGTAAGTTCAAGCAGTCTCTCTGGTCTTATAGTGTGTACCCATTTAGCCTTCATTGACAAAGTGGTACCGTCATGGGGTAGGAGCTTGTGGGAGTCCAGAGAGAGAAACCAGAACAAGCGTAAAATTCCCAGAATTGTACTGGTGCCAAGGCATTTCCCCACTCTTCTCTACCCTGACCCTCTGTGACAGTTAATATCTCACCTTGCAGAATGAAAGCAGAAATGCATGACTGATCCAAATATGTCTGAACAACCGTACAGGGTTGATTCCGAAAGCCTGGCATTAGCAAACAGTCGCTTGGACCATGCTGTTTTGTTAAGTGTAATTTGTACCTTTAGGTTAAGTAGTCATTCAAAACATGTTATAACTGGAAATTTGGAATTTCATCAGACAGTGAGAAGTTCTCACATATTTCTTGCACGCAGCCTTTTCTTTGCACTATTTGGCATATCAGAAAGCTGTTGAGCACATAAGTCTCCCAGTTAGGCACAACAAATAAACAAAATCTGTCTGTAGCACCAAAACCAGACCAAAGAGCTACCAATACATTAAATGATGAAATTTAACTCCAGTTAAATCAAATGACCTATCTTCACTGTCAAAATACTTTATTGATCTCTGGGGCAATCATGGAAGGCTAAGCAGCATAAATTTACATTTACCTGATCCTTTTCTCCAAAGCAACTTTCAATTATCTATCCAGTGGTAATTTCTTTATTAGAGCAACTTAGGGCAAGTATGTTGCTTAGGGGTATTACAAATACAGGTGGGTTTCGAACCTGTGACCTTGGGTCCAAAGGCAGCGGCTTTAATTATGACGCTCACAATTGCCCCCTGCATGCCTCCAACAATTGGTGCAGAACTCCACAGAGTAATAACGCTTGTATGTTTTGGTCCCTGCCAGTACCTGAGAAGTTGTTATGCCCCTGCTACTAACAATACTGAAGGGAGTATGAAGATTCAAGCTTGCAGCCAAGTGGACAAACAGAAGGAGAAACCGGCTGAAGACAGCATTAGCAACCTTCCATTCAGTGATATTTTTGCTGTTTGTACTTTCCGGTGACATGACTAACGTGTAAGACCCTCACACACCCGTTCTTGTTAGCAGTCCTTGTTATCTTCAGATAAGCCCTTGGACAAGGTGAGGGCATTCACACTTATACAAGGTAGGGCATCCCCGCTTCCCTGGGATGAGCTTGACCATTCCAGTCACATCACAGGCCTTAAGCATCAACTCCTTGCGATCTTTCGAACCCCATGTCTTTTTCAGACCTTTCTGAAGCTGAAGACGTACAGAAAATAAGGTCCACATCATAAGACATGCCTTCCAAGTTATACAGAACCTTGGACTTCGGGCATCTGGTTATTGTGAATAATACAGGCAAAGGACAACTCCGGCGCTCACTGATTATTTCTGCCTTAAACGAAACACAACATGAGGCTGTTTTCTGAGCTACTTGAAAGTAACGGTGGTTTTCTTAACCTATCTTTAATAGATTTAACATGAGGTGGCTTCATAACTGGGGACATGGTGGCACAGTGGGTTTGACCAGGTCCTGCTGTCCAGTGGGTCTAGGGTTCAAGTCCTGCTTGGGGTGCCTTGCAATGGACTGGTGTCTAGTCCTGGGTGTGTCCCTTTCCCATTCAGCCTTATGCCCTGTGTGTGTTGCTGGGTTAGGCACCTGCTCTGGACAAGCTGTTTTAGACAATGTGTGTGTGAGACTTCATAACTTGCTGTTTGAAGTTCAGTTAAATATGTGTTTTAATGAAAAGTTAATGTCATATACAGCACTTCACTGTTTGTTTCAGAACATGAACTTCCACATTATCGGTCACAGTTATAATCAGTTAACTGGTTTACCAGATTGTTTGCCAGGGGTAGGCGGCACTGTCCGATTGATTTGTTCTGCTTTTGGTTTTCTGAAAGTGTCAGTGAGTCAGTGAGTGGGTCATGATCAGGATGAGGGGTGTATGCATTTCAGTCCAAAATTCCCCACGATGTCAGCAGGAGCACAGCTCTGTGACAGCTCCTTCAGCATCAGCAACACAACTTCAAGAACAGCATATACTGCAATGTTTAGGGCAGTGCCTTGTAATCTGAAAGTCCATGGATCAAATTCCCACAGCTGTACACTTGATTAAGGTACTTACCCTGAACTACTGGCATCCTGTCCACGGGGTTACCCTGGGGTGCCTTGCAATGGACTGGCATCCAGTCCTGGGTGTGTCCCCTTTCCCTCCAACCTCATGCCCTGTGTATGTTGCTGGGTTAGGCTCCAGGGTCCCAGTGTTGCTGGGAAGGCTCCAGTTCACCACGACCCCGCTTGGGACAAGCAGGTGACAATGGATGGATGGTTCCTGAACTAATACAGTAAGACTGCCATACTGTGTAAATGGCTACAGTTAATTATCTAGCGTTACAGGTTGCCTTGGAGAAAGGTGTCACCAAAATAAAAAAAAAATAATGCAAAAATCTGTGCATGGCTGTGAGGTATTGACCAGCATTCCGTGCAAAAATGACAAGGACTTTGTGACAAAGAGCAGTAACTAGAGCGTCCTGAGTTTAGTGTGCCCACAGCTTTCACTGCAGCCGCTTCACAAAAGTCAAGGATTCAGAATGTTGGGGTCCATTATGAATTATTTAATCAGTCTGATACAGTTCCTATGCTTTCTTCTTTTTTGAAAGGGGCACATGTAGGGGAAAAAAGAGATTCTTTTGAAAAGCATGTAAATCGTTCATTTGCAAAGTGAAGATCCCCTCTACAAAATGTGAGTGGTGTTCAGATCTACATGCAGAATATTATACTGCATCGAGGAGCCAGGTTTAGGAGTACCATGTCTTAACTAGCACAACAAAGTGTGGGAACTGCCAATGCGCCGCAGCTCTGGTCAGCCAAAATACTTTCTGGGGGTGGGGGAGGCAAAGAGTCACGACACCAGGGCCTTCTGGGAAATCCCTTGCTAAGCTGTGCCCTCTTCTGAGCTGTCAGCGAGAGAGGGAAAGAGACAGGACAGGCACGCTGCAGCTCTACAAGCTCAGTCTCGGCTGCTGCATGCAGAGAAAACAACAGTGCAGCAAACAATGGGCCTCTGGAAAAGCAATGAGTTCAGCTGTGTGTGTAATTAAAGGAGAAAGTAAAGAGCGTCCAGGGCCACACACACACTTCTCCAAAAGACACCAGCGGCCCTTCAAGACCAAGGGTTCCAGCTTCATTAAAAAGAATTAGGAGGAGAGCAACAGAATGAAGAACAGTCTGTCCAGAAGACTACAGTTCCTAATTTACAATGCTGGAAAAAAAAGTCCCTAGGTGACCCCTAGTTGAGCATCAGACAGAAAAGTGCAGCTAAGTGTAAACTAATGGAAGTTGCTTCCAGATGAAGGTGTCAGCCAAATAAATAATGTAGGAGAAAACATCGTTTCTGCTCCACCAGCACTGCCATCCTTGGGGAAGGGCGTGGGTCTTACATGGGTCTTACACATTCTGCCCTCCAGCACACAGGCCTGGGCCTCATTTCTCCACCACGCATGGAAGGGCTGCTCTCCAACACAAACTGCTGTGGATCTGTCATTTTTCTGCTCCGGCAACAACCGGAGAAGGAAGCCGTACACTCTGCGTGCAGGGAGGTCCCTCCTCCTTTTAGGGATTACTAGGGCACCCCCCAAAGGAGGGGTGAACACGGCATGGAGAAATGTAGGCCAAGCCTGGCTGGTACCACCCAAGTTCTGCTGGTCGGTGTTGTAAAACTTTAGTCCCTGGGCTTAACCCCAGTGAACATGTTCCATGCAATTCATGTAACATTCCCTCCTTGTTCAGCGATGCAATTCAAAACATTTCAAACCTACTTCAAGGCAAGCTAAAACATCCCATGGATTATGCTTCATGCTGTGGAAAAAAAAAAAAGTGTGAGAAAGTTTTTCTTCTTCTAGTGTAATTTTAACAATTCACATTTTTGATACAGTGCTGAGTTCCATATTTAAGATATTTAATGTGTTCAGAGGGCACTGTATTGCATGAAATTCCCCACTCAGCAGTTAGCTTACCGGAACAAGAAATATAAAGACAAGGATAATTTAGAGCTCCGCCCTTTACCCCGATCGCAACGAGATAAATCCTGTCTATCATTATGTACCGGATTGGCCCTTCACGCCAGGACGCAACGCTTTCCCATTGCCCTCCAGTGTTCATCAACATGGGCAAAACATCTGGCGCAGCTCTTTGCACCTTATTTCATCTAGTGCTGTGTTCATTAAAGAACACCAACCAACATTATCACCATTTTGAGTTAACTAAGGCTCACCATCTCAACTTCTCCTTTGCCAAGGAAACAAGATGAAAGAAGTGTATGTGAAGAACAGGACTCTTCACACAATAAAGTAAATGGATCTTAAGAAATCCAGTTTTTCCCTAACCAGACACAGGGACACCCATCCTGGAAACTCTCTAGAACTCATTTGATGCCTCGTAATCTCAATTCTTAATCAACTCAGCTCCTTGAGTAGTGTTTATATTCTCCATGGTTTTTTTCTGAGTGTTTAAGGAGAGGCAAGACATGGAGCCTTTAACAGTGAACTTCCACTTCACTACAAACCAGGAAACTATTGTGAACATCCCCGTCATCTGAAGAAGGACCGCTGCAGGACAGTGTGTAACTTTGCTCACTTTGAAGGTTATAGCTTGTCCTGAAGCTCACACAACGGAAGACGGGAAGTGACTGGCGGTGCAGGCAACGGAAGGCTTCCTCTCAAAGTCCTCAAGACAATCTCTCTTCACAAAACACCACTGGATGCCCCGGCCAGCCTGAAAAATGTTTTGTACTGAAGTCCTTGACGTGCTGCCAAAGGATAAGTAAAGAAACCTTTTGAGGTACTCTTAGCTTTTTGGCTATATGGGCTACAATGAACTTGGTCCTCACCTCCAACCTCGAAAGAAAAATTAAGATCACCACAGAATTCAACACTGACAGATGCTTTGAGGTGAAAAACAACTAATGGTGAGACAACCACCACAATAACAATCAAGTTGCGACATATTGTAGGTTTATAAAAACCATGACCGTTGAACCGTGACCCTACGTGGGCTGAGCCTGGGCATTTCGCATTTAACTTCAGTAGCTTAAATCAACTTCAGGTCTTATTGGTATACAGAGACCAGGAATCCTACTGGACCCTCTGTGACTGAAGTAACTAAAATTTGTATTGTAAAAAAGCACATTGAAGAGTCAACAAATCACACATTTAGTTTCTGGATAAACATCAATCTGGAAAAAAATATTTAACATAAGACAAAAAATCCTGTAAATATTATCACAGCATTAAGAACTTTCCACAGACACACCGAGAAAAAGATTTGTAAGATGTGTGGTAAATACTCATCACAATTCTTCCTAAGCCCACTTACTGGACACACCTGACCTTAACCAGTTTTAATGCCTTAATGGCAGGCATTGAAAAAAGAGGAAGAGCAGCACAGCAGCCACCCAGCAACTACAGGGCACTTCAAGAGAAAAACAACAGATTGAAAAATAAAGAAATTTGAGTCCTCTGAAAATCTAAGCCTCAACCAGCAATTGGCTGAACATGAATATAAAAAGGTCCCAGGTATCTGATGTAAAATAATTTTTTCACACTGAAAAAAGATAAAAATCACTGCCTTTCCTCTGATTTAATTAAGGGGTGGAAAGAAAGTCCCGATTTAACGTTTAACAGCACCCCTTCACCAAAGGTCCAAATCTCACAAGGGTCACTGTTATTGTCCTCATAAGCCAGGCCCTTATCCTCAATCCCCTGCTACTTATACAAAAACAATTTATAAAAAAAGACTTTGAAAAGTTAATTTATTGAATTTTCCCACCACATACTGAAAATAACTAGGAAAGATAGTTGATAATGAGCTAAGTAATCAGTCTTGACAAGATAATGCCACAGATAAAAAATGCAGAGCTGTTGTTCCTGTATGGGGTGCGGTGGGTTGGACTGGGTCCTGCTCTCCAGTAGGTCTGGGGTTCAAGTCCTGCTTGGAGTGCCTTATGATGGACTGGTGTCCCATCCTGGGAGTGTCCCTTTCCTCTCCAGCCTTAGGTCTGGCTCCCCATGACCCTGTATGGGACAGGTGGTTCAGACAGTGTGTGTGTGTGTGTGTGTGTGTGTGAGAGAGAGGTTGCTGCAGACCTGTGTTGGGGTTTTGCCCCATCCTGCCTGCATTTTCCAGTTGTCCTGCTGCATGAGGGTGTTTGCTACTGCTGCTGGTGGCCCATCTCAGGGAATCGCTGAGTGAAATCTAATCCAAGGCTTGACCCGACACGCTAAATGTGAATTAGTAGTGCAGGGGAGAGATGAGCTCCTCTGCCTTTGCAGGACAATTGCTTGAGACAAGCCTTTGATAGTAGGTGACCTGTATCAAGTAGCTCTGGCAGCTTTGCACATGATCCTGGACATGGTGCTGGATGGTTCTGTTAGGTTTCCAGCAGGAAATATTCCAGGGTAAATTCTAATCAGGAAAAATGTGTATATCTTTGGAACAGGAATGGTCAGATCTGTTAGATGAGCCTCATACTATTGTTCAAATTTGTAAAAGTTCCACCTATTTATATATACACACCAACCAAGCAACATCTACAACCGACAAGCCTTAGGAAGGGTCGCAGTGAGCCGGAGCCTTATCCGGCAACACAGGGCGCAAGGCCGAACGGGGAGGGGACACACACACCCAGGAGAGGACGCCAGTTTGTCGCAAGGTAACCCAAGAGGGGCTCGAATCCCAGACCTGCCACACAGCAGGCACCGGCCAAACCCATCATGCCGCCTATTTATACATATGTATATATTTTTCTTTTTTAAAGCAAAACTGTGGATATAATCTCGTATGTCTGTTACACTCTCAGTTTTTGGTTCCAAAAGCCATCCTTTTCTGAGTGATTTGGTTCCAGCAACTCTCTTTTTTTCGCAGTGATTTGTAGGATGAAAAGAGCGAATCCTCCAGCCTGACAGCTGCGGCCCAGAGGGGCTGTCTGAAAGAGTGTGGAGTGATGAGAAAACAAAAGCCTGGGACCTGAGCATCAACAGACACTGACTGGCTGACTGAGAAGATCAGGTAGTGCAAACAGATACTCTGGAGCGGTCTGGACCACTGAGAACTCAGCCACACTCACCTGATTAACTACAGAGAAAACAGGCTCCCCTTGCTTACCTGAACTATAGCTTTACAGCAGAACATACAATATTGTGTAATGGAGCTTGCAGGTGTTTCCTCTAATGCAGTGATACCTTGTGCATGCAATCTGTGCCCCGACAGCCTGTTTCATCCGTCTTACATTTACATGTATTCATTTAGCAGACGCTTTTCTCCAAAGCAGCATACATCTTATAGAAAAGACACACACACACACACACACACACACACACACACACACACACACACACACACACACACACACTTTCTAAACCACTTGTCCCATACAGGGTCACAGAGCCTAACCTTGAGAGCTCAGGGCATAAGGCTGGAGAGGGAGGGGACACACCCAAGACAGGACACCAGTCCATCACAAGGCACCCCAAGTGGGGCTCAAACCCCAGACCCACTAGAGAGCAGGACCTGGTCTAACCCACTGCACCACTATGCCCTCTGCTCCTAGAAAATACAATGTGTGCATTACATTAGCAGAAAGAGACATAGATGCAGACGTGATTCTATAGTACAGTTAGTTTCTTTTCACCATATGAAACAGTCTTCATCACACGAGCAGCTGCACAAAACTTCATCCGAATATCGACGATTCCAAATCGCCATCCTAGTATTTTTTTTTTTTTTGCTTGGAGATACATATAAACATCTACGTTACATTACAGGAGTAGCTGCGTAAAGGATTGATCCCAGCATCATCTTGAAGTTATAGTGCATGAACATTTACACCTTACATGAGCTTAAGACAAGTTAAGGATATAACTTATCTTGTGTTTCTTTTTTATGAAAACTTGCATCCCCCTTCACTTCCAGCAACCAAAAAAAATCTAAGGGAAACGGATCATTCTCCTATCGAACACAAATCATGAGAAAATATTTTAGATGTATTAACAGTTCTATAATGTGTGCCATGCTCTCATACAGGGAAGAACACACACACACACACTTTCTGAACCGCTTGTCCCATACGGGGTCACGGGGAACCGGAGCCTACCCAGCAACTCAGGGCATAAGGCCAGAGGGGGAGGGGACACACCCAGGACAGGACACCAGTCTGCCCCAAGGCACCCCAAGCGGGACTCGAACCCCAGACCCACCAGAGAGCAGGACCCACTCCAACCCACTGCACCACCGTGCCCCCATAGGGAAGAACACATTATCTGTTTTCCACGGGACCTCTATTTGTGTTAGTTAACCCTATAAGATGTCATAAATCCATACTGAGCGTCGCGTGATTATGCCTTTTGTGAAGATATAGACTGCCTGACACTTTCCAAAGCATATCCTGTCACTATGAAAGCAATTTAATCTGCTTGCTTGAATTCTCCAATTTTCCTCTGCTATAATTTAGTACCTTTCAAGGTCAGCGGTTAGAAAATGAAAAGTGAGATTGGTGTTCATCCAATAGTCAAAGGTCACAGTGAGCATTTGGAGAGTGACAGCACCAGCACATCCAGTAGGGTCAAACCCCAGGAACACATGCATAGACACACAGATGCTAAACCACCCAAAAAATACAAATAAACATTCATTCTGAAAAAAATAGTAATAGATGTTGTTATCACCATGTCTACAATCCCTCCTGCATTGTACTCAGCTCAAGTTCATTGGAAGCATTGCAGTTAAAATATTTCAGAAAATAACACCCAAAGCGAAATTCAACCTTATCTGATCGGCACCTGTAAAAAGCTCTAGGAAAATTTCCTAGTCAGGGCAAATGATATGGGGGGCGTGGTGGCGCAGTGGGTTGGACCGGGTCCTGCTCTCCAGTGGGTCTGGGGTTCGAGTCCCGCTTGGGGTGCCTTGCGACGGACTGGCGTCCTGTCCTGGGTGTGTCCCCTCCCCCTCTGGCCTTACGCC
Organism: Scleropages formosus; assembly: GCF_900964775.1. NCBI lineage: Eukaryota > Metazoa > Chordata > Actinopteri > Osteoglossiformes > Osteoglossidae > Scleropages > Scleropages formosus. Next base: position 4,912,895 of record NC_041815.1, on the reverse strand, counting down.
CTGTGTTGCTGGGTAGGCTCCGGCTCCCCGTGACCCCGTATGGGACAAGCAGTTCTGAAAGTGTGTGTGCGTGTGTGCGCATATGATATTCAAACTGAACTTGAACAGATGCCACAGTACTTAAGAAATGTGAGCCTTGCTGTTATATGCTTAAGTAAGAGAGTTGAAATACACTGAGCAGCATCTACATATGTAGATAAAGGTGCACCAATGTTATATATATATGAAGCTGCTTTATTTTATTATTCGTAATTATTATTATTTTGGTAGGAAAGCAGACTATGTATATGTGTGTGTGTGTGTGTATATATATATAAATAGTATATACAGTACACACACACACATTTTCAGAACCGCTTGTCCCATACGGGGTCACGGGGAACCGGAGCCTACCCGGTAACACAGGGCGTAAGGCTTGAGGGGGAGGGGACACACCCAGGACGGGACGCCAGTCCGTCGCAAGGCACCCCCAACGGGACTCGAACCCCAGACCCACCGGAAAGCAGGACTGTGGTCCAACCCACTGCGCCACCACACCCCCGTATATACAGTATATATATTATAATATATATAATGTCTGCTTTCCAAAATAATAACAATAACAAATAATAAAATAGATTTTTCTAGATCTTCTTCTATAGCAGCATGATCCTGGTTAAATTTGATGGTTGTAGGCATCTAAAGGCCACCTGTCCTCTTCCAGACCAGTTTTTATTATTTAGGCATGTCTCTTATCAGCATCCAGGTCATACGAGCCACTTTTTATGGGTGTGATGAACCTGTCAACAGGGCATGGTGATTGAAGTGTAAGGACCACTTTAGATTGAGCACTTCATAGTCCTTGTGGAAAATGTGTGGCTACCCGATGAGAACCTTTTGTGTCACTGTAACGCCCACTGAAAAGCAACTCTACAGAACAAAGTCTGGGTCTTTGCATTACTGTCATCATTGACAGGAGAAGCCAATCAAAGAGCAGCAGATTTATACTCAATCATGCACAGATCCACTGAGACTTTTCAATGGGGGGGGGTCTACTTTATTTCTGTAAAATCAAGTGGACCCCCTATAGAAAAGTTGAAAGAGCTGACCTCACAAGGCTTCCGCTGGCAGTCTCAGCTGCCCGAATGATGCCGCAACTGAAAATCCACCCCCGCCATGTACTGGAAAAAAAATCTCCCTTTCAGTGCCCAGCTACATCTTAAGCAGCTTCCCAAAAATTCTATGTGAGTCATTTCAATATCCCTTCAGCACATCACAATATCAGATTACTAAATATAAAGATTCTTGCTCCAGATGTTTACATGACATGCTGAAAGACAGTTCTGCAAAATCGTATTCTGAAAAACTCATCATCCTTTGACATGATATGAAGCTCGTGGATTGCCACTCAAAAGCAGAACACAACTCAGAGGTGATGCGGTACAGGACACTGGGACTAAATTCCCTTCGAGCACATTTTTATGCAAAAACTTGATTTTCTAAAGTCTGAAGAGACTAAGAAATTCTTAGAAAGACTGACGCAGAAATGCTCAACTGCCCCAACAATGACATGATACTTTTTGTCCACACACACACTTTCAGAACCGCTTGTCCCATACGAGGTCACGGGGAACCAGAGCCTACCCGGTAACACAGGACGTAAGGCCGGAGGGGGAGGGGACACACCCAGGACGGGATGCCAGTCCATCGCAAGGCACCCCAAGCAGGACTTGAACCCCAGACCCACAGGAGAGCAGGACCTGGTCCAACCCACTGCGCCACTGCGCCACCGCGCCCCCATTAATTTACATTTACATTTGTTTACTTATTTAGCAGATGCTATTCTCCAAAGCGGCTTCCAATGAGCCCTATGTAGTGGTATCAGCCCACACACCTTATTCACCATGGTGACTTACACTGCTAGATACACTACTTACAGTGGGTCACTCATCCATACATCAGTGGAACACACTCTCTGTGTCACTCACACACTATGGGGGAACCTGAACAGCATGTCCTTGGACTTACTTATTTTACACAAAGATACACTCATAGGGCAAGAGGAGTTTAAACTATATTTGATCATTTAGCCTTTTACACCAACACCTTACAAAACATGCCTGAACAAGCAGAAATGAATTTAGATTCCTTGAAGAGAGAGAAAGTGGCTTGACTCCACAGTGGAGGCAGATTTATATCAGAATGCTTTATTTTGTGGTTAGTACGATGGTAACATCAACAGGATTATATCTCAATTCCCCTCATATCTCTGTTTCAGCCATCTAGCACTCTTTCATTCACATTAACAGGACTGATTGAAGGAAAGGCATCGCTGAAGGTGAAGAGATGTATCACAGTCCAGATTGTTTTTTTAAGCAAATACTTTTAGACGTAGCAGACAGAGTGACTGTATAAACAACCCCAATCCCTTTTCGATACTCAGTGTGGTAATTTGACTTTGCAGCAACAAGGTGTTTACCAGTGATTTCCTCATTGCACAATGATACTGCTTTAACTTTAGTGTGGCAAACTGCAGAAGAACAGGCGGTCTTGTGTTATTAACACACACACACATTGCCTGAAACTGCTTGCCTAAGCCGGGTCGCGGCGATCCGGAGCCTGAGCTGGAGCCCAACCCAGCAGCACAAGGCGTAAGGCTGGAGGGGGAGGGGATACCCCCCAGACGGGACGCCAGTCCATCGCAAGGCACCCCAAGCGGGACTCAAACCCCAGACCCACCAGAGAGCAGGACCCGGCCAAGCCCATCGCACCACCGTGCCCCCCCTGTGTGGTGTTAACATAAAAAGTAAATTTCTTACCACTGTCTTCAATGGAGAAGTAGAAGATGTCACTGGTAGCACTGTCTCCGTGTCTGAGGACGTAGCAAATCTTCATGTCATCTATGTCCGCTGGACAAGAGTTACATTTAAAGTTACAATTTATTACTATTAAATAATAAGATATATCATATATTTTAACTTACTGTCACAAATGTTTCGTAGACAATTTTTCAGACTTTAAGTTTACCCACATTATCAACTTATTTCTGAATCATTAGAAAAATGTTAGAAGAACCAGTGTCTGGATCTTCTGTCTAAATTCCCTACAGTCGCCATCAATTTGTACAGCATGTCAAAGGTTGCCCATGTCTTCAGCAATTTTTGTGTCAAAAAGCAAGCAGGGCCATAAATATCCAAGCATCTTATTTTTGAAGACACACAAGGAACTGCTTTCATTTTAGCTGTTTACACCATGTAACCTGCCTGAAATATTTAGCGATTTTCCTGCAGAGAGAGCTGCGTGGTGAGTGGAGTCACTAAATAAAACAGATGAAATTCAGCTTCCACTCCCTACCCCATTCCCTTTAAGCATTTCCCCCTCCCTCTGCTCAGATGTCATATCTCCCCTTGTTCATCTCTACAGTCATCTACTAGGAGTAGTGGGGGAGCACTCATGAGCACACAATATGGGGGAAATGGCGATGTAGTGGTCCCCCAACGTTTAAAAAGACCTTAAATGCAAACCCCAGACATTTTTCAAAAGTGATCTATGTGCTATGACATGTGAGAATTATATCCTTAGTCTTTATTGAGAATTATGGCCTTAGTCTTATTTTATTAACAGTACAAATACTCTAATAGAGCAATTCCAGGATAGAGATCAGCTGTCCGGTGAACTGATAGACTTGTAAAACTCTTGATCGCAATGTTCTTATGAAATCTCATTTCAGTAAGGTGTGTTGGACAATCACCCACCTGCAAATCTGACCTCCGTGTCCCTCCAAATGAATCAGTGAGTGACCTCCTTTACCTCTTAATGTCATTTAATTGCAATACGGTTTCAAATACTACTGAGCAGCCAAAGCCTACCCGAGTTGCATCTCAGCCCATTAAAATCCTTGTCATCAACAACAGAAATGTGCTAGTTATACTCAGTTCCTGTCGTACTTCTAGAAATAATATGTGAAAACAAAATTCAACCTCTCCTGCCAGGTGAGCACTTCTTGGATGTTCAAAATGATAAAACAATTACCAATTAAAACATTAAGACAGTTAATAAAGAACTTAAAGCTGTTTTTATTCAACATATTAAGTTTAAGGACTAAGAAGCTGTACATTCAGAAGTATATTATTATTAAAGCAGTGGTCTGAAAATTGAGTAAGAAATTATTTTAAATGGCTTTCCTACCTTGAGTGAAGGTGGTGATGGAAGCATTGCCCTTGCCTAAATTGATAAGGTAACCATGTTCCGGGCCTAAAGTAACCTTGAAGGTCACAGACACCTGAGAACTGTCTCTGTCTTCTGCCTTCAACACTTTACTGGTGATCATGAACCCCAAGTGTCCAGAGGGCAACATCCTCAGGGTTGGGCAGCCCTTGTTGACAATGACTTGTGGGATTCTGTTGTCCACAGAAATAACAGAGATCTCCATTGTCTGTGGCTTACGTGTATCAAATACAGTGTCAGGGAAAACATAGAAGTTGGTGTGGGTTCCATCAGTAACAGTAAAGGAGAAGCTGTCTTTGACAGACTCAGCTCCATCATGCTTGTAGCTGATCATGTTCTCATTGAGGTCATGCTTGGTGAAAGAGGTGACAGTACGGGAGTTGTTGAAGAGCAGCCGGCCGTAGACGGGTACCTGGGTGATGGTGAACTGGAGTAAGCGGTCATCTGTGTCTCGGTCCTCCACTGTCAGCTCGAAGGGCGTAATCAGCTTGTTTTGCCCCTCAGCTACTGTGAGACTGTGCACAGTCAGGACAGGCTTCTTGTTGTCCACGTCCTTAATGGAAATACGGAACGTGCGAAACACAGGGTTGTAACCATCTGTTACCTCAAACTCAAAACTGTCCATCTTCACCTCATCATCTGAAGTGTGAATATAGAAGATTTTGTTCCCTGCCAGCTGAAGCTGGGTGAAAGAGGATATGGGTATCCCGATCATATCTGTGTACTCCAGGTGACCCCGCACAGGGGCCCGGGTAATGGTGTAGACCAGGTTTTCATCCGGACTGTTTAGGTCACTAGTTGTAAGCAGGTCCGTGGTTAGGGTCACTATGCCCCCTTCTTCCAGAGAGACACCTTTGCTAATGACATCGGGGAATACCATGTCAATGCTTCTCACGGTGACATAAAAATACCTGTCAATGAGAGGGTTAATGCCATCCGTTACATCAAACTTAATGAGGTCACGAACGCTCCCTTGTCCATTGTGAACATAAAAGATAAGATTCTGGTCCACTTCGCTCTGAGTGAAGTTCATGCCAACAGTGATGTTTTCCAATAACTGTGAAGGAGTTCTCCTCTGCAAGAACCCCTGGCCGGGGCCATGGCGAATTATGTAGGTCAATGTACTGTCCTCAGAGTCCAGATCAGTGGCCTTCAATACTTTATTATTAATCACTTTTATTTCCCCTATTTCAAGCTCTAATCCATTGTTGACTGCCATCCTTGGTGTTTCATCATCAACTGGAATAATTATTATAATGATCATTTTCTTCACTGTGAATCTCTCATCGGTCAGGATGACACTGAAGCTGTCTTCTGTGGTCTCGGAGTCATCGTGCTCATAAATAATGGCAGAAGCATCTTTAATCTGAGGCAAGGTGAAGTTAGTCACAAGACTAGTACCAGTGGTGAACTGATTGACGATGGACCCATGTTTAGGAGGTTTAGTGATGATGAATGTTAGCTGATTGGCAGGGATATCAGCATCGGCAGCATTCAAAATGGGTGTGTCAATCACAATGTTCATGCCTTCCATTACTACAAATTCCCTGACATAGATCTCAGGCTTTTCATCATTGGATGGAATTATGACAATGGGGAAAAAATGTCGATCTGAGAAGTTAATTCCATCTGAGCACCTGAAGGTGAGTCTGTCCTCCACAGGCTCAATACCCTTGTGAATGCTCTGTACATAATAAATATGACCTTCACGGATGTCCTTTATTGTGAAAGCACTTATTGCGATCCTGGACCTTGACTTTTCTGAGCCAGGGGCTGGTGAGATGTTCTCCAAGTACCCAGAGGTGGGTTGGATAATGATGGTACAGAGAAGGTCATCAATCAGGGTGTCAACATCTTCTGCACTGATATGGTGGATCTCTACGACGTTCTTCTCCCCCTCCACCACACTGAACTGCTGGCCAACCACAATTTTTGGTGCTTGGTTATCAATTGGAAGAATGGTGACGTGCACACGGATCCCATTAACTTTGTTACCCCCCACAATCCAATCATCTGACATGTCAGTGAGAGTCAGGTTAAAAGAGTCTTCTTTTGTTGTGAGACCTATTTCTCCACTTGTGTGAGCATAAATTACTACACCATTTATGATGTCAGCTTGGGTAAATCTATCAGAAGATATTCCATTAACTAAAATGTCCCCAAAAAGTGGGGCATCTTCTACGATGAATGTCAGCCTGAGGTCATCGGTATCCTTATCCCTTCCCTGGATTACACTGGATGTGATTTCCGTAGCTCCATTCTCCAAGACATCCAAGTGGGAACCTATTGTTCCTACTGGAAGACTGATTTCTGGTATTTCATCATCTATGGGTTTTACAGCTATTTTCACAGTGATTGTAACGACATGAACACCATCACTAACATCCAACAGAAAAGTGTCAGTGACTGATTCATCACCATTGTGGACATAGATGATTTTACCACCGGAAATGTCCGCCAGTTTGAAGACTTGACCTTCACTCATTTCCGTTAGCTCATAATACATCTGCCCATGAAACGGAGGCCGAGTTAATGTGAATGATATCTGGTGTCTCTTAGTGTCGATGTCTGTGGTGTCCAACTCTGTATTTGTGATGATGTGTGTGCCCCTTTCAAAGACACTGAACCCAGTGTTTGTTATCTGAGGGGGCTTGTTGTCCACAGGCTGAAGAAATATAGAAAACACTCCTTCAACACTATTTCCCGCCATGTCTTCGACGGTATACTTAAAGTGCACCACATGTGCTGTAATTCCCAACTCCAGGTCAGGTGGTCTGTAGGCTATTTTATGGTGGTTAATTTGTGCTTGAGTAAATTCAGTCACCTGAGTATCTGGACTCTCAGACAAAACTATAGACCCAAATGCAAGCGGGTTGTTCTCATCTGTATCAGTGGGCCCCTGAGTGACAGTGTATTTCAAATCCCGGTCCTCTGAATCCAGGTCAGTGTACCGCAGGTACTTTTTGCGGAAATGGGTTAGCTGGTACTCATGGACATTCATATGCAGAGTGGAGCCAGGAAAGAGCTCAGGTGGGATGTCATCAATGGGTAGAACCCTAATGATAAACGTGCTTTCACCTGATTTGTTGGGAGGGTCATTGTCATCCTGAACCCGGAACACAAACTGATCTGTGAGCGTTCCAGGGCTATGGGGGCCTGTGTGTCTATAAAACAGCCTCCCATCCATGATGTCCTGCTGAAGCCACTTTGTCACCACTTTCTCATATATTTCATCATTTGCGCTGAACTTCCACGTAGAGGGATCCTCTGGAGCATCAGCTTGCCGGAGTACTAGCTCCCCAATTTTGGAAAAAGGAGGCAGAACTGTAAACCTGATGGTGGAGTCCTCAGAATCAACATCCACAGCGCTAAGCATTAGAGGGGAAATGGGAATCATTTGATTCTTGAACAGCACCAGGCCAGTGTTAGCATTCAGAGTCGGCGGCTCATCATCAGTTGGCACCACTGTAATGGGAAAGAGAAATTCAACTTCATTTTTGCCATCCGTCATCCTGAAAATGATGTTGTCACTGTACGTATCACTGCCATCGTGCTGGTAGATGACAACTCCAGCATCAAGATCCATTGGAGTGAAGAATTTCCTCCTGGATCCCAGAACTGTGAGTTCACCATGATGCAGTCCATCAACAACTGTGATCATGACATGAGATAAATTGTCCTCATCACTGATTTCTAAATTGCGCGAGCTAGACAGAGGCCTGGACTGCCCTTCATACAAAAGCTGGCCAGTGTTCCTTGTTACCACTGGGGCTAGTGTGTTCATTGGCTTCACCACAATCATAAAGGCAAAGGGGTCTGAGACAGCACCCTCAGTGTCCACCACCTCAAACTCAATCTGGAAAATCCGTTCGGCGTCAGAATCAACAGAGGGAGGCTTGTAAGCAATTTTTAAATCTTTGAGGTCTCTTTGATAAAAAGAGGTGATCGGCAAGTTCCTATCATCTGTGCTGACAATGTACCCTTCATCAAAGGAGAGAGGAGACGTGATATTGAATATTAAATCATCTGGATTAGATTCCATGTCTTCTGCAGCCAACATGTCACGGGTTATAGCTGTCATGACAAACTGATCCACCTCCATCATCATCATTGCCACAAAGCTGGGTTTGGGGACAGTGTTGTCTTCCCCCTCTTTAATCCGCACCATAATTTGGAAAAACTCCTCCTTGAGCTGGTTACCCTCCCTGTCCTGTAACTCAACAACCATAGGTATATAATCTCTGTTTGGAGACCTTTCTGTAAACGTGTGCTGGTAGCATATGTCAAGCTCGACAAATTCATCGCAATCCACGGCTTTTCCTAGTTTGTCTTCACCTGTAAGTTTCCCATACCGCGGTAACACACTGCTAGCCGTGAGAGACGTGACCCTGCACTGCTGCGTTTTTCTATCGAAAGTAAATTCCAAAATGTTCTTATCTATGAGATTACTGGTGCCGAGCAGTTTTTCAACAGTGAGATGCATGTTCCTTGTTAGCACTTCAAGCTGGGTAAAAATCACCTCAACCTCCATCATGAAAGGGATAATCAAGGTGTCAGTTTGAGTGTCATACCTGAGCTGTAACCTCACCCTGTCCTTTGAAGGGCTCCTTGACCCAAAGTGTGAGTATTTCACATCATTGGGGCCGAACTCACAGGGAAACTTTTTCGGTGACAGCTGTCCAGGCCTCTGTGACAGTGGATCATGACCCAGGACGGTGATGGTGCATCTGTCCCCGGGCTCAACCTGGACCACCAAGTCATTGATGGGATCAATAAACACGGATCTTCCCAATGGCACTCGTATTCCGTTGTTGGCCACCAGAAGGGCATCTTCCGACAGCTCTGATCTCAGTAAGTGTGACGAGGCAGGACGGTGCGAGACCCGCTCCGATGCCGCACCTGTCACGGCCACGGTCACCACAGCCTGCACAGCGAGCGCGCAGAAGAAACACGCGGCGGCTCGCGCTGTCCCCTGCAGCCGCGGGAAATACATCTTCCCATTCATTCGGACTTCAGCTCCAACCCGCAGTCGTCCTCCACAGTGCAAATAAAATGCACGCAAACCAATGAAAACGAGTCGCTGGGAAATCCAGGGCGCACAGTTACCGGCTGAATTTAAACTCCACTGACCCGTCCGCGCTGAATCACTCCAATTCCCCGAGATCTATCGTGCGCATCGAGTTTTAAACTTCGGTCTCTGTCAGGAGCCCGTGGCGAGGAGAGCCCGCCTCCTTTCGCATCTGATTGGGCAACATTAATAGCGGAATGCGACTTTCTGGAGCCAATTGGATGTACCTCATGTCACTCTGCGTGAGAGCGACGGACCGGGTGATCATGCAAGGAGCAGGGAGCAGAGCAGCAGGTTGGAGCAACTGTTAACTTCGCTAAGTAATTGTGAATTACACACTATTATATCAGAATATATCTAATCGCACATATACACTTGGCTAGAAAGCGTATAAATATGCAAGAAAATAACATATAATAATGATGTAAAGTACTATATAAATACTACTATACCCCATGGCATCATGACATAATCATGATAATAATTTTGTACAAATCAAATGCGCGACAAGCACTATATTATTGAAAAATTCTTATTTCGCCATGATGAGTAATCCATGATCTTATGAGACCATTGTAGACGAACTTTTAGTATGTCATGAAAAATGCACTTGTAGGTAGTGTTTGGAGGCACCCCCTTGCACTGGAAAGACCCAGTTCGCATCTCAACTTGTACTCCTGAGTAAAGTACTTACCATGATTGGTATTATATTGATATATGATAAGGATCTGTATAAATGAATACATAACTCTTAGCAGTTCAAGGCTATTAAGTCTCTTAGTAGAAACAGCTATTTAAACAGTGAAAAAACAAGAGCACAGTTCATTGTTATTTGTCATAATTATTGGTAACATGATACATAATTTATATTTCTCCAATATGCATTATAATTGTTAATACAGTTAATAACTCAGAAGTCAGACCATCACATACATGTTTTGGCTCCATCTCGTGGTGCGGTGTATGACATTACTCTACAGGCTACTATATATTACAGATAAATATAAAAACAGCCTATTTTCAGTAAATAAAATTAAATATTCTCTACGTTTCTTTAAATTATTCTTTTTACCTTGAAAGGGGCTAAAGACATACTTTATATATTAAATAACTAAATAAATATATATTTATTTAAATGTTAATCTAGTATGTTTAAGCATATGTAAACTCTCACTCTCCCCATATGGCATATATAATATACGCGCAACCCTTGTATGTCGGGGTCTAGTACAACAGAAAAATCACTGCAACAACTGATAAAAATATCTACATTTTTTTTTTTACATAACAGATTTCTGAATTAGTACTACGGCATTTTTGGCCATTGTGCAGTAATTTTACTTCTACAAGTATTTCATGCTGTACAACAGCTTGTATCAGACCTTTTGTTACAGAGATTGTCCCTCAGTGGTGTCAGTATGGAAGTTTTTTTTTGTCTAAATCTGTTGTGCTAAAATCTAATTTACCCTTGAAACAAACATCAACAGTGTACAAGTAGATGCTGGATGCTGATAGTTGGGCTCCTGTCTTTTAATATAGGGTCTTAATCAAGGCAGGTGTTCATTCCTTTAAGCAGTTTACTAGCATGGTCAAAATTCTTTCATTACAACCAATTACATGCTTCCTACTTCCAACCACATTGACAATATCAACCAGTACCAATACTATCAATTAGTATTTCTATTTAGTATGTAGTATTTAATTTAATAAAAGCTGATGACAAAGGAGGAGAAAGCAGAATGTCCCCCAGGCTGTTCTCAGCAAGGGTGTAGCTGTGTTATCCTTAACTGGTGATATCCTCAGGAGGTAGAAGGAGCACCTTGTGCCTAGCAGATGAGCTCTCCTTCCAGGTCTACGGATCCATGCCCATCTCTTCGGCTGAGGTGGCATCTTTCAAAAGTTCAAAGGTTATCCATTTTTTTAAAAAAAAGGGATTGCAGGATGTGTCCTATCACAAGATCACATTTCTCAGCCCTCTTATATAAATCAATGCCAAGGTGTTGGGAAGGTGACTGCTTTCAGTTGTTGAGCCTTAGATTCATGAGAATCAATGCAGATTTCATTTTGGCTATAGACCAACCATCCACCCTGGGAAGGATACTGGAGGGGTTCTGGGAAACCCAGTCTATATATATAAGGTCTATCGATCTTAACAAGCCCTGCAACTGGTTGTCCTGGCATATTAGGAGATGCTGTTGGAGTATGGGGTGCTACAGATATTCTGAAAGCTGTTTACTTCCTTTATCTCAAACCAAGAATTGCATTTACATTTTTGGCACTAAGTCAGGCTCATTTCATGTGGGTGTTGGACTTTGCCAAGTATCTTTTCTCTTCTGTTTCATTGTCAGGATATGAACGCAGAGCTATCGATTTTGACAGTTGAGATCTGGACTCTCACCGTGCCTTGAGAACTACCACCAGGGAAAAGGTGAGTTGTTTTCTCTAGTTTGGAAGGAGTAGCCATTCCAGGTGGAGGAGGTAGATTAAGTACTCTTCACAAGTTAAACCGGAAGTATTGACCTTTGGCTTGGAGCAATATTGCAGACACTTTGCAGAACTGTGGAGGTGAAGCAGTACCTAAGTTCTCAGACAAAACCATTTGACCTGCTTCTGAGATCTTCAACTATGGTCTCAAGATTTGAATAGTAACTGAAAGAACACAATCGCAGGTACAAGGAGTGGAAATGTGGCTCGTACCTCGGAGTGGCAGGGTGCAAATTGTAACAGAATGAGATTCTCAGCAAACAGGGAGGTCCCTGGAATAAAGTCATTGCTCCTCCAGACTCAGAGGAGCTACCTAAGGTAGTTCATTCTAGTTACAATGCCCCCTTGAGATCTCCTGTGATGGGTGTACCAGGAACTATACATTGGGAGGAGACACAACCAGGACAGGTTTGAGAGACTACTTCTCTCTGCTGGTCTGGAAATGCTCTGGGATCGTCTAGAATGACTCAGAGACTATTGCTGCAGCAACAGAAGTATGGTCTACATTGCTTGTTCTTTTGCCATGACAACCTGCAACGGAATAAACAGTTTGAAATTGGATGGAATATAATATCATCTGAAAAAATAATCACTGAAGGTGGCAATTAAAAAACAACAAATGTTGCACAAATGTATTTTGCGCTGTTTCCCAACTATAGCAACAGAAGATTATGGTATGATATAAAGTAATTCTGTATGCCTTTTTGGGGTTGTTTCTATGTTTTTACCTAGAAGCCCCGCTTTAGAATCATATTCATGAACTATAAAATGGCATAGCAGGACTCACGTCAGTGTCTGAGTTCCCAAAAAAGCAAACCTGGCAAACATGGAGTGGCTCCCAAAAACAATATGCCCGCCCATGTACAGAAGGAAATTTCCATTGTTACGTAAGATATGGCTCTTGTTTGATTCGGATTCCCATTTCTGTCGGAATCTGAAAACACCTGAGGTGTTTTATCACGAAGCACGCCTGTTGGGGTGCTCACAAAACAACTTCCTCATCCGTCTTATAGGCCTCATCTTGACAGCTTTTCTAGAAGTCTGTTCAGCCTTCCAGCTTAGCTGGCATCAGTGAACTAAACACTCTTTCTTTCTCTACCTCTGTCATACTCTTTCCATCATTATCAATCACTGCTCCCTTTTCCTTGTTCAGTTCGCTGCATTCTTTCTCTCCTGAACTCCTTACTCACTTATTCCCCCCAGACCCTCACTTTCTGTCTAATACTTTAAGTTTCTCGTCCTCATTCTTTTGCCTTTTGTGTTGATAAAATGTGAACAGGTGCCAGTATTCTGCGGAGGTGGAGAAACTGGATCATATTCAGGTCTCTTGGAAGGAAAAGCTGTTGTGCTTGTGAAATGAATAGTATGATAGCAATCTGTAAATGTTAGTCCACTGAATTGGCAAATTTAGTGCACAGAGAATATATTCGGAACCAGTTCTGAAATTGTTGTCTAGAGGGACCTGAAAAGGAATCGAAGAAGACTAAATAGGCATGACTAGACAACGCATGTGTGGCTGAGTTATGAAAGTGTTGCTTATCTGCCTCTTTTTACAAATCACCTTGCAGTATCTGATCTATTTCTGCTTGGAGCACCTGAAGATAAATAACTTGATCGTGGGTACTACAGTAGGACAGGCAAGGGCTCTGGCAAATACATTTACATTTACATGTATTCATTTACCTGTCCTGGGTGTGTCCCTCCCCCTCCAGCCTTGCGCCCTGTGTTGCCGGGTTAGGCTCCGGTTCGCCACGACCCCGCTTGGGACAAGTGGTTTCAAATACAATACGTACATTACATTAGCAGAAAGAGAGACTTGGATACAGATGCTTGATTCTAAAGTGCAGTTAGTTTGTTACTTTCCACCATATGAAACAATGTTCATCACACCAGTAGCTTCATAAAACTTTATCCTCATATCCATGATTCCTGATCACCTTCCTAATAATGATTCTTTTTTTTTTTTTTTTTTTTTTGGAGATACATGTAAACATTTACGTTGCAATTACACTACTCTCTGCACCAAACATGCCTTTTTTACCTTTATTCAAAACAACTACCAACTGGCAAGAACAGGACTTGGCTAACAATCTTTAGGTTACAAGGTATTAGCTCTAACAACTATGTAACTGACTGTCCTGTAACAAGAGATCCCAAAAACACAGTTCAAAGTAACTAACACATGAAAAACAAACATCAATTCCCATGCTCAAAATTAAAAAAAAAGGTAGAATCCTACAGAGTCACACATATTCTCTTAACTTGCTTTAGCAAGCCAGTCTAGCTGATTTAATATTTACCCTGCAAGGAGATGGTTTATTTAGGACATCAACATTGGACAGCGGCAAGTGCTGGATTGAAAGCAAGTTATAGAGCTAATTAATCACAGCAGTGTCTAACTTAGATTTATTCATTTAGCTGATGCTTTTTTCCCAAAGTGACTTACAATGTTGAGGTTACAGTTACTACAAGCTGACAATTATTAACCCATTTATTCGGCTGGGTAATTTTACTGGAGCAATTTAGGGTAAGTACTTTGCTCAAGGGTCCTACAAATGGACAGGGAGATTGAAAATGGGATCTTTGGATCCAAAGGTGGTAGCGCTAACCACTACACTATCAACTATCCCTAGCCAAGCTCTTTAGGTGATATTCCATTGGCATTGGCATCTTGGTTAGAACGCACATAGACCTTGCTACCTTATTAATGCATTGTTAGTATGCTAGTTAAGCAACAGAAGAAAAGCAATAACTTGCTGTTAACATGTTTTTCTGACATGGATGGAGTTTATGTACACTGAGCCTGACATCCTTTGGCAAACAAAGATGACAAGATATGCTTCAAGTGTAGGTGGATGCACACACAGGCTGAAACTGCTTGTACCAAGCAGGGTCGCGGCAAACTGGAGCCTAGCCCAGCAACACAGGGTGGGGGGCTGGAGACACACCCAGGAGGGGACACCAGTCTGTTGCAAAGCACCCCAAGCAGGACTCAAATCCCAGACCCACTAGAAAGTAGGACCCAGCCAAGCCTGCAGTGCCACTGCGCCATCATGCCCCTCTTCTGGGTGGATGCGTAGCCAGTATATCATTGCAGTGGTGTGCTGTACAGGTGGTCCCCGATTTACAATGGTTCGACTTAACGATTTTTTTCAACTTCAGGATGGTGAGCAGTTCTTTAGCTAGTTGTTGCCCCATTACAACATGTCCCAAGATCTCAGACTGGCCAAGTCGAATTTGAAGGTGTGTTTTTCTTTTTTCATTCCCACAGATCCACTGCAAGGCCTCTCAAATCTAATTCGCTGCTATTTCAGTTAATATCATCTCAGTGTGAGGCCTGTTTTTCGATCGTACTTGCCTACAGCTTGCTGAAAAGGCAAACAGCTGGGTTCTATAGTCAAAATCAATCTCAGTGACAGACCTGAAGAGTTATGTCTCCTAGAGAGTTCATTTGAACCTTACCTGTTCGGATCAAATCCCTCGGAGTTGGTTTAACATTTAGAATTTATTTACCACTACAAATTTCAGTGCATAGCACTCAAAGTGCTGGAAACAAACAACTGGAGAGGGATAAGCATATAAAGGGGATGTGTGCTTTAATTCAGTTTTCACATTAGGGATTATCGTGGAATAGTTTCCAAGATTTTCTTTCCGAAACAACGCACAAAGAATTTTAAAATCATCTTCTCTGACTGTCATTGTAGTTTGATCTCATTGTTCTGTGACTTGTTTCTGTACTCCTTTTCCCTTTTGCTACTGCCTATACGTTCCCTGGGGTATCATTAGGCATTCTGTTTGTGCTTTTCCTTGTAACCTCCTGTAGATTTTTGAGGGGAACTGAGGGATTGTTGAAAAAAGCTCGGTTCAGTGTGAGATGAGATTACTCACTCATTACACACCCCCAGTAATTTTCAGAAGACTGTCAACACGTTTGTCATCAACTCATGGAACCAAATAGAATAGTTCAGCATACTTGCAACATTTTAAAAGTTAAATCTGCAGCATCTTTGTGCAGGTTTGCTGTTGTGCCCTCTGGAAATGTATTTAATTTGTGGTGCTCCACAAAGAGTTCATCAATACCAATGGAAGAACTCACAAACTTTCTAAAAATGCATATTTTTGAGAAGAAAGACCACAGAAGACTCAAGCCTATTCTTGCCGTGACACACACTCCTACAATATGTCAGTTAGAAGGGAAGACTTGCCACCACACACCTATGAATCATACCATCCAGAACTTGATATAGCTCAAGACTTCTCAGTGACAGACAAGCTCAGGATTGGAATACCTGCAGTTGTGAAGTCTTGAGTGAATGTTATTTGGTCTTATAATGAGCACTCAAGGTGATTCCGAGGCCTTCTCCAGTGTTACTGTGGTGTTACTTAAAATTTTGAGTGGTACTGATACACACCAGGAGCCCAAGGTGAGCAGACAACCATTCATTGACCCCTCTAACTGAGTGGGCATCTGTGCAACAACAGCAAACAGATGAGTGTGCTTGTTGCACAGGAGGAAGATGTGGAAATATGCCCATGAGAATCCCCTGTAGGAAATGTACATTATTTCCCAGGACAAATTAAAAATAGAAAACAGCTAATACCATCCTAAGCACACAAAGTGGATATGACAGTAAAACCACAGCTTTTACCTCATGGGAACGCTTTATGCATACTTTGACACCATGTACAGACACCCCACTACTCCTGTAAATCCGGATTTATGTAAAAAAATTCCCGGCATACACAATATTTACGGATAGTGCTTTTATTTTACACAAAATATCTGAAATACGTTAAGCGCAAGTCGTCATGGCCAGACAAGGCGGGAAGCTGCATCTTCCCGGTTCCCGCGTGTTTTGAGCAGCGAACGCATCTCCTCTCGTTAGTGTAGCGCTTTTTTCACATATTTTTTACCCTTTTTATTATTCACAAAGCCTCGTGGTAAATGTTCGTTTGAAGGAAAATGAGAACCGTCTCGCAAGCGCACAGCAGTCGACTTGGAGATGAAAATAATGAGGAAGTATGAAGGTGGACAAGGATTATCATCTATAGCACGAGACCAGGTTTAGCTGTACTGACTGTGAATACGACAGTGAAGGATGCTGGAATCTGACATACGTAACTCTGACTTACGTGAGGGGTTGAAGAACGGTCTATTTTCATAAGTCGAGGAGTGTCAGTATTTGTATGGTTTTAACATGAATAACATGAGAAATCAATGAGGCTGAAGGGGAAGGGGACACATCCAGGACGGGACGCCAGTCCATCACAAGGCACCCCAAGCAGGACTCAGACTTCAGACCCACTGGAGAGTAAGACCCATCCAAGCCCGCTGCACCATCGCGCCCTCCTGGGATACAGTAGAGTAGCAGGAAATGTTGCCGTTTAAATCCGAGCTTCTTCATCGTGCTGTGATTGACCCAAATAGTTATCGCACAGCGAGGCACCTGCCCACCAAGTGAAGCTCCTTGCACTGGGCTTAACTGAGGGAACGAGAAGCTCATCCCGTGAATGAAAACAATTCACAGAGCTCAGAGGTTTTTAACGAGATGGATTCTGTTCCTAATTGTCTGTTTTGGTGGGCATTTTGGCAGGAGTTTGTTGTGGGCTGCAAGCGCTGTGAGGATGCTGTCAACACACTCCCACATCAGCCATAAGGCAGTGGGCCTAATGGAGCATGTATTTTAGCCTCCAGGGTCCACACAGACAGCTGCACCTTCAGCACTGTGCCTCTCCCCGACAGCACCGCACTCACACACTCTTAACTATCATACTGTGCTGCCTCTGTTTTTACCATCTCCAAACCCCATCCACCTTCCTGATGTACCCACATATTATTTTAAGGTGTTAGGGGTCTTTCTCTAAACAGAGGGTTACCAGCCTAAGTGAAGCAACAGTGTCATTCAGACATCTTCAGACCAATAACTAATCAAAAACCTGTCGCTTTCTAATAGGGCATTTTACCTTGTGAAATGGTTCACCATCTCTTTAACTGTATAATGTCACAGACTGCAGAAAAAAAATAAATAAAAGAAAAAAGAGGGGTAAGTATGCGAGGAACCACGGGGCAGTGCTGGTTTCTCCTCCATAGAAATGGAGTGCGGTGATACACCTGAATAGGGAACGTGAAAGGTAATCAAAAGATCCTGAAAAAGGTTGAGTCTTCAGGTTGCTTGTTTTTATAAAATATATAAAGAGAGGTGGAAAACTGGAAATGCCTGTTTTTTTCTAAGGGTGGCAAGGTGGCAGAGTGGGCAGTACAGGCACCTCACAGCACCTGGAGTGTGTGACAAGGTATTTATTTGTGTGGGCTTTGCATGTTCTCACCATGTTCATGTGGGGGTCATCCTCTTTCCCCCACAGTCCAAAGATGTGTTACAGGTGAGGTGGCAACCCTGTGATGGATTGGCAGCCTGCCCAAGGTCTACCTATACTTCCAGGCCTCTGGACCTCTGTGACTGACCTCACAAAAGGAGTAGTGATTATCAATAGTGAGTGAGAGATCCAGCTTTGCAGTGGCTATGAATCTGCACACGGACGACTGGATCTACTGTGAGAGGAATGTATAAATAGAAAATCACTTGAGGGATTTAGTAGCATACCCTGTGATGGACTTGTGTCCCATCCAAGGTGTACTTCCCTCACCCTGTGCCTGGTGATTCTGGGAAAGGCTCTGCACTACCATGACCATGCTCTGGACAAGCACGTAATGAAAATGGATGGATGGATGGATGGATGGATGGATGGATTTATCTACAGTTTTTATTACTTTTATGACTGTAGGTTTTAATACCAGAAGATGGCACACTTGCTTTATATAGATGAGCCCCTTGCCATGGCACTGTATGAAGTGAAACAATATAATGAGGTGTACTCTACTTAGCCATGTTTTTCTGTGGTAGGGCTCTGGACCACGGTGACCCTGACTAAGATGAGCATTTAACAGAGAGTGATGACGATTATGCTGTACGTACATTATGGTACTGCAGGGACTCATACTCACAAACAAGATGCATCAAAAAACATTGTACTGTACTGTGAAAGACATACTGGTGAGTTTTTCAGAAACATCTTTTATTAGTGTCACGACCCACAGGGACAATACCCCTAGTGACCAAAGGAGGCGCCACTCAGTTCTACTCGTCCAGTCCCATATACCACTTCACAATTTGATACTGTCAGATATAAAAGGATCAAATTGTGAGCAATCAACTGAGGCAAGATTGTGGATTCTTAATCAGCGGCACCTTAGCTACACACTTATATCCAAAGTCTTGTTCCATAGGTGTTTATGTTCCACTTCCAAATGCCTGTCCTCTCTATTCCTCATTTTGTGCTCCGCTCCAGGTCCAGAGTTCCAGTCCGGTATTTCGTCACACCTCCGTATTCAAGCCCCACTCTCAGATTTCTGTTTCACTTTTCACCTTTGTGAGAATATTATGCTGTGCGTCTTTCCTCACCCCCCCCCCGTGTCGGACTCCTATCCGGATGCGATGCTCACGTGCCTGCTGGATTGTGTAACTCTGGAATAGCCGTGGACATACAGTCAGTGTGGTAAAGTACAAGTTCAAAGTCCTTTCCCTATGCTTTGTGAGACTTAGACCTGTTTTAGCCTCATATACTACAACTTGGTTAGAATGGAGAAATCAGAACAAACGATTTTCACAGAAGGAGAGTTTTATCAGGCTCATTTTGACCCCAAAACATATTTAAATAGCTTTTTTTCTCTCCCACAAGGCCATTGTGAAGAGAACTACCTGGAACTTGAGTTGCGCCAGTTGACCAACACATTTAAGACAGGTGAGTTCAAACAAAGTGTGAGCAATGACCTGAGAATCTCTAGTGAACATTTTATAAACAGGTTACAGTCCACGAATGGCAACTTATTCTTGTTGATCGACTTTGTATTTAAGGCAAATGGAAAGGTAAACGGCTAATTGAGATAGGAAGTGGTCCATCGATCGTCAGCCTCATAAGTGCTTGCGAGCACTTTGAGGAGATCGTGATGTCCGACTTTGCTGACCGCAATCGCCAGGAGATTGAGAGCTGGCTGAGAGAAGATGAGGGTTGTTTTGACTGGGATCCTATCATCCAGTTTGTCTGCAAGCTGGAGGGAAACAGGTAGGATTTATGACTTGGGTTTGTCTGCACCTCCTCCAGATATTTATCTAGTAGCAGCCAGTCAAATAGAAATGTAACTGCTACTGCCTGACATGTGGAATCTCTTACTGAGGGTCTATGAGCTGTCAAGTAGAAAAACTAAAACAAAAAAAAGACATATTTAGCCCATAATTGGCATCTTAGAGATTCTGTGTAATGTTCTATAAAAACAAATTATTTCCCATAAAGGCTTACACAGATTTTTCAAACAATATCAAAGCAAGTAGACGTTGCGCAGCTAGATCAGTACAACATCACTCCGTAGAGCTCATATTCTTCAGCACTTTTTTGACTGGGTCATTGTTGCCAGATAACTGTTTTTGGCCACCTGTCTTGAAATAAAGTTTAAAAGAGGGCTGCCTGGTTGTAATGCTATTGGCAAAATGTGCAACACGTTTCGCTTTACATTATTTCTGTTTACTTCTCCGATCATCAACTATCGAGGTCTATTGTTCCTCCTTGGTCTTAGATTATATGCCCTATCACTGACCCCTAAATTCTTTATTTGGCTGATGCTTTTGTCCAAAGCAACTTAGGTTCAGAATAGTATAGCTGCAACAAGGTGCTTTTACATAATGTTCCTACTGCAAAATGTTGTACTGTACTACTGATACATTTGTATGCAAGTGCCATTTGTTGACTCCTCGTTCCTGTGGCAGGACACCCATGGAGGTAAAAGTGAGACTCAGACAAACTGTGAAGCAGGTGCTGATGTGTGATGTGCGTCTGGAGAACCCCTTCGAACCCTTGGAAGTGGAGCCTGCCGACTGTGTGGTGACCACCCTTTGTCTAGAGGCGGCCTGCAAAGACCTGGACATCTACCAGCGTGCTCTGCAGAGCCTGAAGGCGCTGCTCAAACCCGGTGGGGTTCTGGTGATGACAGGTGCCCTTAATGAGACCTTCTACATGGTGGGAGGTCAGAGGTTCTCATGTTTGCCCCTCAGTAAGGACATTGTCCAGGGAATGCTGAGGAATCTTGGGTTTTCCATTGAGCATTTTAACCTGTTGCCCATTCAGGAAAGGTATGAAAAGCTGATATCAGATTTTGATGGCATTTTTCATGTTGTTGCATGCAAGCCAGCATAACACGTGGGCCATTTTCCTAAATGAAAACAATCCAGGAAGCTACATTTTGAAAATGTAAATGCCAGTTTCCTCCCACAATCCAAGGGGAGATTGTAGATACATTTTGGTGTAGCTATTACTTTTGCAACCCGTATTATATGAAATTGTGGATGTTTTTGTGTATGAAAGTTCTGACCCACACATTTTTATTTCTTATCAATGTGTAACAGGATTAATGTCTTAGCGAAGATAACCGGGTGTGATTCGAGAACCATAATGTTCTTTTATGATTATCAGAAAATTCACATACTATTAATATTGCCATAAATAACCTTAATACCTTTCTCTTGCAGATGGTTCAATGTGTATCAGAACAGTACAGGTTGTAAAAGTGGTCAAGCAAAACGTAAATTAAATGCTTAATTTTTAGTTTTTAGTATTACAGTATAGTGCCCTTAAAAGCTCTAATGGACCCCCCATAACTTAAAAGTTGACCACACTGTGATGGACAGTGCATTTAACTTCCTGAAAAAGACTGGGTTGAGTCAACCACAAGAGTTCCTGACCTCTCATCTCCTACTCTGGTCATTTAAAGGTCTTAAAAGTCTGCTAAAGACTGGTTCTTCACAAATTAGACTGACCCCGACAATTTCTGGTAAAATACGTGCCCTTTTTCCTCCCCACACACAGTATGCCAGTACCTGTGGGGAGCCCGCCACTAACATTTGTGTGGCATCTGCAATAAAGCGTGGCTTTGTGTTTCATTGCTCTGTGCTGTACTTTGATTCATTTGTTTTTCTTTATTTCTGGCCTCGTTTTGTTAATCCTGTGATTTTTATCTCTGACTCTTCAATAATCTTCAGTGGGATGTGCAACCAGTATATGCTGCTCACAAACTACAACTGTAATCTGTAGTTTACTGTAATGTTCAGCTTGCTTGTATATGAACACAAGAAAGTCCTGTTAGTTGTTGCTCAAACAATTACATACGTGCACAATACCTTGACCGTATTAGTCGTTCATATTATCGGCGAACTTTGCACACATCTCAGGTTCGATGCAGCTTCGCCTTTATTCTTTGAGTACAGCGGTGGCAAGCAGTGCACACTGGGAGACCTCAGCAGAGAGACTCCCTGAGTAGCACAGGCAGTGGGTTTTTTTTTAATTTTTTTTTATTAAATACTAAATACAGCGGTTGGCGTATTAGGTTGCAGCACTCTTGCCTCAGTCACCTGTTACACACAAGGGGTGTCAGATTAGCACAACATTGTTGAAACTGTATGCAATAAAGAAATAGCGAAATAACGGCTAAGAAATTGTGACAGAAACAGAAAGTGGTTACGAGGGCATCAATCCGACGTTAGGAAACAAAATGCAGCATGTTCTATGGCATAATTCAATACTTTTCCTCAATATGTACACACTTTTTTTTTTTGAAGTGTAAATCTTCACGGCAATTTTAATGTCGCATAACCACTCACTAATCTTTGTGCAAGATATACCACTAAATCTTGTTAGTGTTACTTCTCATAATGGGCCTAAATGCTCTCCAATTAATGTTGCAGCCTTTCAAGCCTGATTTTCCGCAATAGTTGGCTTTCCCATTAAAAGTAATCAATATTATTACATGCTTATTTGGTAATGTTTTCTATTGGGTCTAGCACTTTATACTGAATATGTCTTGTAAAATTTGTATTACAGTCTTTTTTGTACAAAATTTTATGTAACTACATAATAAGAATTAAAATATTACACTGGAACTGAAGATGATTAACATGGAAATACCAATTCTATATATATTTTATAAAAAACCTAAATAAAACATGTTTCATGTGTTTCAGTTTGTGAAAATTACAAAGTAGAGGATGACTGCCTCAGTGTAGTAAAGGGCAACATAATACGAATTATAAAAAATAAAAAACAGTTTCAACATGTTTTTCAAGCTGAGTGTATCTGCTTATTGTATTGCCTCAAACTTCTGCCACATTCCTCCTTAATAAACATCTTAGTCCTTATTTATATTAACTCTTATTTATGAAGAGAATTTAGAAGTAGTTAATGTTTCAAAGTTAAAATCTGAAGGACATACTCATTTGAATCGTTGGTTCATTTCACTAATGTTACTTTCTAAAGAAGCTAATATGAATAGCATCACACACAAGGGCAGGAGACAAGAGGTAGGACCCAAGTGCGGGATCTTGTAGTTGTTCAAAGGACAAGGCAAGAATTATAATCTGGGACAGGTGTGTGTCGAAGAATCGAAGGGTGAACGTCATTCTGAGGGATAATCCAAAGTTGAAGTATAAAGCGAACGTCATTGACGGAGCGTCAATACTTGGGGACAAGGGATCAAGGCTGGGGAGAAAAGGTACGAACAAGGCAAAGTGGCAGATTGAGAACCTAGAAGGAACAGTTGTCTCGATGGAGATTCCGCAACCTGTGAGCAATGGTGTGTCTTCCTTTATTCTCACCTCTGCTCATTTCTTCAGTGGGGTCACGGCAAGCTGGGACCTAACTGGGCTACAGAGGGGGAGGGGACACAGCCAAGACAGGACACCAGTCTGTCACAAGGCACCCCAAGCGGGACTTGAACCCCAGACCCACCAGAGAGCAGGACCCAGCCAAACCCACTGCATCACCACACCCCCCATGACAAATGCACTTTAAAATAATGTTTATTGCTGCATATTCTTTTTTCAGAATTGATTATGTGAGGATTAAATTATATGAGGATGAATGCTGGCAATGCTTTCAAGACTTAAACATTTGCTCTTCCAAACACAGAGCCATACAGACACACCAAAAACACATATACACATATTTGCAGGCAAAGACCCAACGAAACCCAAATGTCAAGCATTTTTGTCATGAGTACTTTATGATGTTAAATGTAATTTCACTATTAGATTTTCTGAGAAAAAGAAGACATGCCCAGCTAAGCCTAACTAATGATAACAAAGTTATAATAGCTTAATACCTAATTATTACTTTTATAAACTATAATAATAATAACGTAAATGGCTTGGGTGGTGAGAACACCCTAGCTATATGTAAAGTAAAGCAAAGGTGTGAGAGCACATGAAAGCTTACCAAAATACTTTTTCTATTTTTTGGGACTTAAGCTTTCGTGTGCTCTTCGATCTTTGCTTTGCTATGAGATTATTACAAAAAAGACGTTAAAGTGCGTCTTGTGCATTGGTCATTTTCCGTATGAGGTGAACATGAATCATTCGGAATCCTTCCTATAAAATGCTGTTTTCATTTAACATTTGAAATACATCTTTTAAAATAATGTTAGTAAATGGTAATTTAATATAATGGTGCCTTAATGATACTGCACTTTTTTTTATCTCTGTGTGATATTTGCATTATTAAACAAGACATCCACAGTTCTGGTGCTATTTGATTCTCCATGAGCTTCTGAAGAGATTCTACGCCTCCTGTGTTAAATATTTTCACACTCTTTTCCCGTTGCTCTACTTTACTATGTGAATTTGACAAAAATCACAATGCCTGTGTGTGTGTGTGTGTGTGTCTATTACAGTTTGCTGCTGTACAGATGAGTGAATCATTGTAGAGGGTTTATTGTACTGTATCTAGTACTGTAAGTCACCTTGGATAAAGGAGTAAGTGTACCAGATAATAATTCACTATAAATTAATGTAAATGTAGATGTGCCCTGCTACTCAGCTGTCGGGAGACAAACAACATTCAGATTTGGCCCTTGTAAGTGTGAAGAAATCCCTTGTAAATTGAAGGAGGGGTATCATATGAAATCAAGTCAAATTCACTTAAATGGGTGTATCATCATCGGGGGGGTGACTGCAGAAATTCACCTACAGAAATTCTCAAGTGTACTTGAAAAACAGATTGACTTAAAAAAGGAAGTTGCACTGGATCCTGATATAATGTGTCTTACCTTACAATCATTTCATTTTTGATTCTGTTAGCCTTTTTTGTGGCCATTAAGGGCCCACTCAGAGAAGAGGAAATATTGACCATAATAATTAGAGGAACTCGTAATGGGAAATTTCACCAGAGAACACGCCTGTTCCGTATTCACTTAACACCCACAATAGTAATGAGATCCACTTAGCCCGGGATTTAATAACAATGGGAATTCCCATAATGTAAGATCTATTGCATATTAAGCGCTACAGATGGCATTAAAAGGACAAGTATTTGCCTTTAGAGCCAAAGTTCTTTTTCAAGGTTTAAAAATGCATGAAACCTTCTAAATTCATTAATGCGTATTAAATTATTCATTAATGTGAAAAAATTTGCCCTGTACCAATAGCAAGCAGAAAAAACTGCCACTGTTAAGATGTTTTTTTTTTTTTTACGGTATAATTGCAACAAAGCAATTTGTGATACAGCAGAATCATTTGAGTATTAAAGGAAGGTGCAATCATGGGTCTTTTGTCTGAGAGCCTCTGTGTGATCCACCACTCCGTCCTCCCAGGTTGTGTCCAAGCAACTCATACACACTGTCTGAAACCACTTGTACTGAGCAGGGTCGCGGCAAACCGGAGCCTAACCCAGCAATGCAGGGTACAAGATCAAGGGGGGAGGAGACACACCCAGGATGGGACACCAGTCCTTGCAAGGTACCCCAAGCAGGGCTCAAACCCCTGACCCACCACACAGCAGGCAGCAGTCAAACCTGCCATGCCACCACACCCCCTATTACAAACACAATCTAATATAAGAATGCAATGGAGTGAAATGTTATGAGTGTCATGTGCACGAGTCTCTTGGTCATAATAAAATGGTAAGCTGGGTCATAAGAGTTGAACACCGAAGTGCACCTCAGCTGAAGCAACCTTCAAAGACACAAACAAGTCCTTAGAGTTCGTCTGGGAAAGCTTAATGACTTAGTTACATTAGAGTGCATGCTAAGGACAATGTGACCACCCAGTCAAGATGCTGCTATGATATTTTTCAGGCCTTGATGACATTAAGCACTCAATTCTTTCCATGGTCACAGGATCAAGTCATTGTTGTCAGGACAGTATTGTTGTGAGCTGAGCATGCTTTCCAGATGTCTTTACACCACTGGGAGTTCACACAGAAATATCAACACAGTATTGCAGCTGGAATTCCTCCCATAGAGATATATATATATCACATCCGGAGGTCACACAGCTAACAGTTGCAGTTATGATCTCAAAGCTATAGAGCGTGAACACTTTGCATGAATCGAAGTGATCATAGGAAAAGTGAGCCCAGAAGAGATGAGTTTTAAGACCTTTTTTAAATGTGGACAGAGATTCAGCAGTTCTGGGTGAGAGAGGAGGTTGTTCCACCGCATCGGAGACAACCGAGAACCTTTGTGCTTTTGGACCATTTAATCAAAAACTTACTCAATAATCCTGGCAGGGTATATCCTGTTTGGACAGAACACCAGTCTATGGCAGGACACATGGCAATCACGCGCACAAAGTGCAACTGGGAGTCAATGCAGCTGAAACACGTGGTTTTGTGTTGTTAGGGGAAACCGGAGAATGCCAGTGTGCTTAGTTTTAAGAACAAAAAACATTTTTCCTAATAAAGCCCAGCTTACATGTATCAATATATAGCTACAAGGCTGAAACTCTGTGCTCATTTACGTTTGGAACTTTCCAATGCGCTCCTTTCAGAGCTCTCATTATCATCCAATTACAGTTACAATTGCGAATTACAATGACGCTTCGAATCACGTGGTTTCGTCTGCATGCGCTGCGAGCGCGCGCTGTTGTTTTTATCGCTGATGCTGTTTCGGCAGTCGTTGATTTTGTCAAATTTTCTTGTGTTTTAGCTACAATATTGTGGTAATTAGTATTTGTGAACCTGTATCAATAACATTAAAATAAACATAATTTTGGTGTAGTTCTTAAACGCTTTTACTTCGAATTCTATTATTTTCTTACCGAATTCTCACTTAATGAAACTACTTAGGCTGTGTGTATGCGTATGATATTGCAATTTAGAGGTGTCATTTTAATTTTGCTAGTTATTTATGTCACTACATTCAGTGATATAGGGAAATTACGATTTACGAGTAATCCATGGATTAGTACAAAATACTAAGGATTCTGTATGGTCTGGTATTGGGGCGGTGACACCACTTATCATTGTTTTACATTCACGTCTACATTTATTCATTTAGCAGACGCTTTTCTCCACAGCGGTACATAAGTAAAAATAATCAAAAGTGCATTTCACCAGCAGATGGAGAGATACGGACGCAGATACGGACGGAGACACGTGACCCTCATAGTGCAATTTATGACAGTACCACTGTTTTAACACTACATGCAGAAGGGTTGCTGGATGTAGGACTGGTAGCGTATAGAGCTGGTAGGAGGACAAAGTACTTGTAACAAATAATGTAATGTATGGAGTAGATTGGGAAAGAAATGTGTCAGGAAGAGGTGCGTTTTGAGACCCGTCTTGAAAGTTGCGAGGGATTCAGCAGTTCTGAGAGGCAGATCGTTCCACGTCATTCGAGAAAGGACGGAGAACCTTCTCTGTCTTTTGATTATTTATTATACGCATTCAAGATAGCAACCCTTCCAGTGAAATAAAATTGAACATTAGTCTACTACCCGCTGCCCTAATAAAAAAAAAATGTTCTTCTTTTAATAATGTCAACTTCATTTGCGTGTTATCAATAGTGTAAGGCCCATATTTCTGAGGATGTCGGCTGAACGTGGGACAAAACTTCAGCAGGTTGCACAGATTGATGCAAATACTGATCCAATTTATGGACAATGAAAAGAAATGTATGGAAATGACGCGAGCTGAAGTACCGCTCTTTACTACGAGCTGCCTTATTTAGATAGAAAGCGAAAGCACTGCACCCGCCCCCCCTGCCATGCGTGACAACTTAGTAAAGTCTCGTCCATCTCCAAGCCTAGTCGTT
This sequence comes from Scleropages formosus, assembly GCF_900964775.1. Classification (NCBI taxonomy): domain Eukaryota; kingdom Metazoa; phylum Chordata; class Actinopteri; order Osteoglossiformes; family Osteoglossidae; genus Scleropages; species Scleropages formosus. Next base: position 4,885,008 of record NC_041815.1, on the reverse strand, counting down.
CGGAAGGCAACTCGTCGCGTTCGAGTCTCCGTCTCGAGCTGCTTTCCCCCGGGGTCCCTGTCGCGAGGAGCAAGAGAGCGACGATGAGTGACGGGGGTCGATGATCATCATGATGACTCCAGCCGCGATCTCCTTCATCCCATCGGTGCGGTTCTCTAAGGAGAGGATGGAGATGCTCCGCCGATGTCGTGCAACTGCCGCGCGCCTCCTCCCCGCGCTCTGAGTAAGTGCTCAACTTCTGCACCATCTCGCCGCGTGTTCGTAAACTTCGTGCAACGTATGTGAACTGGAAGAGCGTGACATGATCGCCTCCTTTCATGTTGGTTCAGTTCATTGTGTGTCTCTGTGTGTGTTTTGCAAATTTTCTTTAAATCATGTGGCGTCCGCTTAGTGACGTAAATTCGTCCTAATTCATCGTGATTCATTTTTTTCTAAAAGCACCAACAGCGATGTAAGTACACGTTTTCCTTCAACTATGACTATTAATTAATTGTAGTGCAATTAATTATGCATCCACCCAGTTCCAATACCGCTTGTCCTGAGCAGGGTCGCGGTGATCCGGAGCCTATCCCGGAGGCACTGGGTGTGCGGCTGGGGAGGAGGGGTGGGGATATACACCCTGGATGGGCCGCCAGTCTATTGCAGGGTAGTGACATCTGCAAACACCCAGTGTACAGTACAGTACAGTTATCTCAGCTGAGCAGCTACACGTTTCAAAGTGACTTCTTGCTGAGCCCCCACCTCAACTCAGTACTTCGCCCCCCAGGTCGAGACCCCTTGTCAGGTAACATCACCTGGTGTTCCTGAGAAAACTAAACTGATGGGTGCTGGATGTTACAGCAGGGCAGTGTAGTGTTTATGTTCTTTTTTTTGACATAAATAGCCAACCAACTTAAAAAACCACCAGAGCCTAACCTGGAGACATTGGGTGCAAGGCTGAGGGGGTGGGGGGGCACACCCCAGACAGGGCCACAATAATGCACCCGGGTACACAGCTGGGGGAAAGTACTGGAGCAATTTCAGGGCAAGCACCTCGCTCAAGGGTACTATAGCTGGAGGCAGGGATCAAACCAGCCACCTTCAGAGCCAAAGGAAGCTGCTCCAACCACGATGCCACCAGGCAACCCTTACCATAAGTTATTTTTTATACTCAAAACATGTTCAAGCATCAGTGTGAGTATTTTGACACCTCATTTTCTAATAGGGTTTTGTTTTGCTGAAGATCCTTTGTACCAGGGCTAGTGGTGGGGGGGCTGACCCCACCACCCAAGTACACACAAACTGTGTACAACTGCTTGTCCCAAGTGGTGTCAAGGCAAGCCAGAGCCTAACCCAGGAACACAGGATACAAGGCCGAAGGGGGAGAGGACACACCCAGGATGGGATGCCAGTCCATTGCAAGGCACCCCAAGCAGGCCTCAAACCCCAGACCCACCATAGAGCAGTCCCCGAGCAAACCCAGTGCACCACTGCACCCCTCCACCCAAGTATAGTGTTTCCTACTGTGTAACTAAATTCCCACCCATTACAAGTGATTGTCCCCAAGTCCAGCAGTGTAGAACTGAGCTAACCTTGTATCGCTGCTGTCCTTTAGTTGAAGTGGAAGTCGGTTTTACTTTGATTCTCATAATACTCCTCTTAATACATTATTATAATTTGTGGTAACCAAGGAGCTTTTATAGAAATATTTGTTATATTTATAAATATTTGGTGATCACTTATAATAGAAAATATAACATTTGCAGCAGCTTAAATAGGATTAATTCTTGAGAATGTCAATTTCTTCTGTCATCTGTTAGGTGGGAAAATGGAATCAGCTGAACTCTCCACCCTAAATTGTTATATTTGATTTAAGGAGGTACAAACTGTTTTTCTCAGACAGCACTGTGATAGGTTACAATTTTCCGACTTTGCGCAGCACAACTGGATATTTACAGAGGCATCTTATCGCAGGTGCAAATGTAAGCATTTTACTAGGACAACTACACTCATACTACTTGTACCACAGCAACCTTCTGGTAAAAAGTGCAGTTTCTCAACTGCTACATTACTTATACACCCAAAGGTATTATGAATGGAGAAATATCACTGAAGGGTGAAGTAATTTCCTGGAACCAGTTTGGTTGCTATCAGCCATAGTAGTTTCCTGATGGAATGTATCCCTTAAGATGTTTACTGCCGTGAGATCCCAGGGGTGAGCCACACCTCTAATCTACAAGTAACCAGATGCAATTAAGGGCACAAACTCCGTGCCCTGTTGGGAAAACAGTGCTGGTTTATGGAATAACAGCCCCTTTTTTCTCATTTGCTGGGAAGTGACATGACAGGGTCAGAAACTGCGGCACACCAGAGCAGACAGGGAAGAGTGGAATAACTTGAGTGCTGGCTGAGCAGTTTTCTTCCTTCACATCTCCTCTTCCAATGTCCCTGCCCCAGCAGCTCTGCTGTTCTTCTTGTTCTCCTTCTGCCTTGCTCCAGCACCACGGGATGGCCTAGCAGCGATCATGAACCTGTACTATTGGAAGAGAAACAGCTCGTCCCAACAGGACCGCATCCCGCTGCGTGTTGTGCGGGCCGAACCAGAGCTGTCGCCCCTGGAGAAGGCCTACCTGAATGCTGTGGACTGCGGTGATTACGCCAGCGTCAAACAGGCTCTGGAGGAGGCTGAGATCTACTTCAAGATCAACATCAACTGTGTGGACTCCCTGGGCCGCACGGCGCTGCTCATCGCCATTGAGAACGAAAATCTGGACATCATCCAGCTACTGCTCTCCTACAATGTATATGTGGGGGATGCCTTGTTGCACGCCATCCGCAGGGGGGTGGTGGGTGCCGTAGAGTTGCTGCTCAACCATAAGAAGCCAAGCAAGGAGAAAAAGGTAGGGAACCCTGAAAGGTCTTATTTTTTTAAACCGAATCATCATTTGGTGAAATTTGCAAGATCTGTAACCACTGGTGATTCGGAAGAGGCAGACTGATACCAGTCACAGGTGCGGTCGGTACGACAAAATGTGTTTTGCTAATGAAAAGTATTTTTTACTCGAGTCATTTGGAGTCATGGACGGCATGGTGGCACAGCAAATAGTGCTGCTGTCTCACAGCACCTGGGTGTTGTGAAAGGAGGTAGGGTTGATCCCCGCTTAGTCTGTGTGGAGTTTGCATGTTCTCTGGGTTTCATCTGGGTGCTTTAAAAAATCTTTAAAACTGGATGGTCTGATATAGTTTCAAAGTTCACCGGGTGGCGCAGTGAGTAGTGCTGCTGTCTCACAGCACCAGGGTGATGCAAAAGGACAGGGGTTCGATCCCCGCTCAGTCTGTGTGGCGTTTGTATGTTCTCCCCGTGTCTGCGTGGGTTTCCTCCGGGTGCTCCGGTTTCCTCCCACAGTCCAAAGAGATGCTGTTCAGGTTCCCCCATAGTGTGTGAGTGACAGAGAGAGTGTGCTCCACTGATGTATGGATGAGTGACCCAGTGTAAGTAGTGTATCTAGCAGTGTAAGTCACCGCGGTGAATAAATTGTTTTTGGCTGAACACTACATAGAGCTTATTGGAAGTCGCTTTGGAGAAAAGCATCTGCTAAATAAATAAATGTAATCATTTATTTGACAAAGTACTAACTGGAATACATACTGATTGTACTACAGGCAGACCTTTGTCATCTGACCATTTTCTGGCACTAACAAATGTATGTTAAAAGAGCTCTAAAAATCTGCTTGACAGCATAGAGATTGTGGCACAGCCTCTCCATGTATCTGTTTGGAATTTAATGTACATTTAATTGTACAACTGTAAGTAGCTTAACAGTTGTGAGTTTCTTTGGAGAAAAGTGTCAGCCAAGTGAAAAAATGTACATGTATGAAGCTGTTCTTGTAATACAAGCAGCTGTAAGCATAGATATTCTGAGACTGGAGGGGTTTCAGGTTGAAGAAGCAATGCATTTATTAATTTAGCAGATGCTTTTCTCCAAAGCGACATACATCTCATAGAAAATACAATATCTACATTACATTAGGAGAAAGAGACACTTAGATGCAGATGCGTGATTCTTAAGTGCAGTTAGTTTGTTACTTTCCACCATATGAACCAATGTTCATCGCACGAGTAGCTGCATAAAACTTTTTCCTCATATCCACGATTCCTAATCACCTTCCTAGTAATATATATATTTTTTGAGATATTTAAACATACATAAACATATATAGACTCTCAATAGAGTGTAGGGTCCTTTAGCAGGGATAAAATACCCAGCTGTATGAATTATTGATGGACAGACTCATCCACTCAGCCAAACCGATCATAATAAGATGGAACTGGATATGACATAGCAGGAGGAGTTGGTAGCAACAACATTTGTTCGCTTCTCTTTTTGGCTGCTGGAACATGACACTTGAGTGGCTTAGATACATTTAAATAGTCTCTGATTTCTTGTTATGTATTAAAAGAGAAAGAATCCAGACTAATACGATCCAAAAAACCCCTATGAAAAATGTAAACAGAAAAACGTTTACCCTGCCCAGAATAGGGTCACCGGGACCTACCCCTGGAGCCAGGTCTGGGGATAGTGTTCCTAGGCGAGTGCCTGGTGGCCGGGCAGCCCACGTAACTCAGCCGGGCTCAGCCCGAAAAGGCATCGTGGAGGGGCCATGTGGGCCCACCACCTGCAAGGTCCATCATGGGGGTCGGGTGCAATGTGTACCAAGCAGTGGGAGGGGGCGGGGTGGTGCATGATGTCGCGGTCCCTCGCAACAGAAACTGGCTCTTGGTACGTGGAATGTTACCTCACTGGGGGGAAGGAGCCGGAACTGGTGCGGGAGGTTGAGAAATACCAACTAGATATAGTTGGGCTCACCTCCACTCACAGTGTTGGCTCTGGAACCAAACTCATCGATAGGGGGTGGTCTCTCTCCTACTCAGCTGTTGCATGGGCTGAGTGGCGCTGGGTGGGTGTGGGGATACTCACAAGCCCCTAGCTGGCTGCCATACAGTTAGAGTTTGTCCCGGTGGACGAGAGGGTCGCCTCAATGCGACTTAGGGTCGCAGAGAGGAAAACTTTGACTGTTGTGTGTGCTTATGCACCAAACAGCAGTTCAGAGTATTCGGCCTTCTTGGAGAGGGTGGGTGGGGTTCTGGAGAGGGCTCCACCTACAGACTCCATAGTTCTGCCAGGGGACTTCAATGCTCACGTCGGCAATGACTGGGAAATCTGGCGGGGGTGACTGGGAAGAACGACCTGCCTGATCTAAACCCGAATGGTGAAATGTTATTGGACTTTTGTGCTAGCCATGGTTTGTCCATAACAAACACCATGTTCGAACACAAGGATGCTCATAAGTGTACTTGGTACCAGAGCTCCTTGGGCCAAAGGTCAGTGATCGACTTTGTAGTCGTTTTATCTGACTTGAGGCCACGTGTTCTGGACACTCGAATGAAGAGAGGTGCTGAGCTGTCAACCAATCACCGTGTGGTGGTGAGTTGGATCAGATGGTGGGGAAAACTGATGGACAGACCCGGTAGGCCCAGACGTTGAATGAGGGTGTGCTGGGAACGATTGTCGGAGGGCCTTGTCCAGAATGATTTTAACTCGCACCTCCAGGAGAGCTTCTCCCATGTCCCGGAGGAGGCAGGGGACATGGAGTCTGAATGGACTCTGTTCAAAATCTCCATTGTGGAAGCAGCCAGGCACAGCTGTGGCCAAAAGCTTCTTAGTGCCAGCCAGGGCGGCAACCCGAGAACCTGCTGTTGGACACTGGTGGTGAGGGAAGCCGTTAAGCTGAAGAAGGAGGCCTTTAGGGCCTGGTTGGCTCTGGGGACTCCTGACTCAGCAGACAGGTACCGGCAGGTAAAAAAGGCAGCAACATCTGCTGCTGTTGCAGAAGCAAAATCTAGGGCATGGGAGGAGTTTGGAGAGGCCATGGAAAACGTCTATAGGTCGGCTTCAGAGAGGTTCTGGAGAACCATCCGGCAGCTCAGAAGGGGTCGGAGGAGTTTCGCTCAGGCTGTGTTCAGCAGGAGTGGAGAAACTCTGACTTCAGATGGGGACATTGTCGGGAGGTGGAAGGAGCACTTTGAAGAATTCTTAAACCCAAGTGATATGCCTCCCTTACAGGAGTCAGGGCCTGAGGCTTTCAGGCCGTCAGAGTTCATTTCCCTGGTGGAAGTCACTGAGGTAGTTGGTAAGCTCCACAGTGGCAAAGCACCGGGGGTGGATGAGATCCGCCCGGAACTGCTTAAGGCCCTAGATGTTGCAGAGCTGTCATGGTTGACACGCCTCTGCAATGTTGCATGGACCTCAGGGACAGTGCCTTTGGATTGGAAAACTGGGGTGGTGGTCCCTGTTTTTAAGAAAGGGGACCGGAGAGTGTGTACCAACTATCGGGGTATCACACTTCTCAGCCTCCCTGGGAAAGTCTATGCCGGGGTGCTGGAGAAGAGGCTCCGGCCGATAGTTGAACCTTAGATTGAAGAGGAACAATGCGGATTCCGCCCTGGCCGTGGAACAGTGGACCAGCTTTTTACCCTCTCACAGGTAATTGAAGGGGCATGGGAGTTCGCTAATCCAGTCTACATGTGTTTTGTGGACTTGGAGAAGGCCTATGACCGTGTCCCCCAGAAAATTTTCTGGGAGGTGCTTCGGGAGTATGGGATACCGGGGCCGCTACTGCGGGCCATTCGGTCCTTGTACATACGGAGCGATAGCTGTGTCTGCATACTCGGCATTAAGTCAAGCCTGTTCAGTGTGGGTGTTGGACTCCGCCAAGGTTGTGCCTTGTCTCCACTCCTGTTTGTGGTTTTCATGGACAGGATATCAAGGCACAGTCGAGGCCAGGAGGGCATTCTGTGTGGGAGTCGGAAGGTGACGTCTCTGCTCTTTGCAGATGATGTTGTCCTTCTGGCACGATCACATGGATGCTTCCAACCCGCACTGGAATGGTTTGCAGCCAAGTGTAAAGCGGTTGGGATGAGGATCAGCACCTCAAAGTCTGAGTCCATGGTTCTCTCATGGAAAATGATAGCATGCCCCCTCCAGGTAAGGGGCGAGAATTTGCCCCAGGTGGAGGAGTTCAGGTATCTTGAGGTCTTGTTCACAAGCAAGGGGAGAAGGGAGCGTGAGATCGGCCGCAGTAATGTGGTCGCTGTACCGGACTGTAGTGGTGAAGGGAGAGCTGAGCCATAAGGCAAAGCTCTGCATTTACTGGTCGATCTACGTCCCTACCCTCACCTATCGTCATGAACCTTGAGTAATGACCGAAAGAATAAGATCGCGGATACAAGCGGCCGAAATGAGTTTTCTCCGCAGGGTGTTGGGACTTACTCTCCGTGATAGGGTGAGGAGTTCGGACATCCGGGAGGAACTCAGAGTAGAGCCGCTACTCCTCCACATTGAGAGAGCCAGTTGAGGTGTTTCAGGCATCTGATAAGGATGCCCCCTGGGTGCCTCCCTTAGGAGGTATACCGGGAACGGCCAACTGGGACAAGGCCCCGAGGTCGGCCCAGGACCCGCTGGAGGGATTATATCTCACAGTTGGCCTGGGAACGGCTGGGGATCCCCCAGGTTGAGCTGGAGGAAGTTGCAGAGGACAGGGGCAGCTGGGCCTCTCTACTCTCCCTGCTGCCACTGCAACCCTATTAGGACAAGCGGGATGGAAGATGGATGGATGAATGTGTTCCTGAGCCCCTAACGGTTCACCTATTTTTTTTCCACAATACATGCAAAGTTCTTGTCTTTTAAACACACAGAAAATCTAACTCAAATCCAAGTTCAGAATAAAAACCACTCTGTACATCATTAAGATGTGTCTCCTCCCCCTCCAGCCTTGTGTTGTTGGGTTAAGCTCCAGCTCCCCACAATCCCATATGGGACAAGTGGTTTCAGATGATGTGTGTGTACTGGCAGTAATGGAGGTGGGGATTGCAGGTCCTCTCACAATGCTTTGTTGCTCAGTGTATTCTGTTTCTGAACAAACTTCATTTTAGTCTAGTCTGCCAACTAGTTGTCTTAGTTTGCCAACTGTCAAGGGAACTTGTTTCACACCCCCTGTCAGTACACACACACATTTTCTGAACCGCTTGTTCCATACAGGGTTACAGGGAACCAGAGCCTAACCCAGCAACTTACAGCATAGGGGGAGGGGACACACCCAGGACAGGACAGGACAGGACAGGACAGGACACCAGTCCATCACAAGGCACCCCAAGAGGGACTCGAACCCCAGATACACTGGAGAGCAGGACCCAGTCCAACCCACCACCCACACACACACACACACACACACACACACACACACACACACACACACACACACACACACACACACACACACACACACACACTTTCAGAACCGCTTGTCCCATACGGGGTCACGGGGAACCGGAGCCTACCCGGTAACACAGGGCGTAAGGCCGAAGGGGGAGGGGACACACCCAGGACGGGACGCCAGTCCGTCACAAGGCACCCCAAGCGGGACTTGAACCCCAGATACACCGGAGAGCAGGACCCGGTCCAACCCACTGCGCCACCACACCCCCCTTAAATGAATACATGTAAATCTTAATGTAATCTCTCATGACACCTATAACCCTTCTGTGCTGGTTTGATAAATGAATGGAAAATGGAATCACACAAGGTCATTTGTAATGATATTGCCTTTTAATACTTTTTTTTTTTTTTTTTTTTTTTTTTGTTGCATTACTTTGAATTTGGGGGTGCGGTGGCGCAGTGGGTTGGACCGCAGTTCTACTCTCCGGTGGGTCTGGGGTTCAAGTCCCGCTTGGGGTGCCTTGTGACGGACTGGCGTCCCGTCCTGGGTGTGTCCCCTCCCCCTCCGGCCTTATGCCCTGTGTTGCCGGCTAGGCTCCGGTTCCCCGTGACCCCGTAAGGGACAAGCGGTTCTGAAAATGTGTGTGTGTGTACTTTGAATTTGAAGGGTGCAGTGGGGGGGGACCGGGTCCTGCTGTCCAGTGGGTCTGGGGTTTGAGTCCTGCTTGGGGTGCCTTGTGATGGACTGGTGTCCCGTGCTGGGTGTGTCTCCTCCTCTCCAGCCTTTCGCCCTGTGTTGCCGGGTTAGGCTCCAGCTCCCCGCAACCCCGTATGGGACAAGCAGTTTCAGATGATGGTGTGTGTGTGTGTGTGTGTGTGCGTGCATGCGTGTGTGTGTACTTTGAATTTTAAACTGAGAAGTATGGTTTTCCTTTTCCATTTCATCTTCTTTTAGCACTTTTTTAAAATCGCCATCATCATAGTCATATTAATGCACAGGAAGACTCTAATATTTGATATAAATATTTTGTGTTGTCACTTACTGCCATAACTTAAATTCATTTCAAATGCAACACCCCAATTTCAATTTTATTTTTAAATCCTGTAGAAATTGTGAAAACATTCATTTTTAATCCTTCTATTTCCAAAGGCAAAATATCGTTATGAAAGATTTAATTAAGACAAGGAAAACGTGGAGATTTAACTTTTTAGACGATATAAATATGATTTGTTTATGGCAGAATGCCACTCGAACATTCTTGAAGCTGAGTGTCATGTCTTTTGAAACGGTTGTGCCACTACAGGTGCCACAGATCTGGGGGGACAGGCAGTTTTCCTATTTCACACCAGATATCACTCCCATCATCCTGGCTGCTCACACCAACAACTATGAGATCATCAAGATGCTGCTGCAGATGGGTGTGTCAGTGCCCAAGCCACATGGCGTGCGGTGCAAATGTTTGGAGTGCTCGTCCAACTCAGATGCTGACAGCCTTCGCAACTCCCGCTCCCGCCTCAACCTGTATCGGGCCCTGGCCTGCCCCTCGCTCATTGCCCTGTCCAGTGAGGACCCCATCCTCGCCGCCTTCCAGCTCAGCTGGGAGCTTCTGGAGCTCAGCAAGATGGAGATTGAGTTCAAGTCAGAGTATGAAGAATTATCACATCAGTGCAAACGCTTTGCCAAGGACCTTCTGGACCAGACACGCAGCTCTCACGAGCTTGAGATGATCCTCAACTTTCGGGACGACATCACTTTGCTAAACCAGGAGAACAGCAACGACTTGGCCCGGCTGAAGTTGGCCATAAAGTACCATCAGAAGGAGGTGATCAGTTCTGACCTTAATAAATCTATGAATGCACTTAGAGGCCCTGCTATGCTTGAAGAAGCTTTTTAAATGTTTGAGGAAGGTGTTCTTGTTACTTCCAGTATAAACATAAATCAATGACATAGCATAAGCAGATTTTCTAAAATAGCATCCAATATTCTAGTATAAAGAAGACAAAGGTACAACTGTCATTCAATATTTATGTGCATGTGAATTAGTATGTAGTTGAAAAGTTATACATCACACCCTTCCTCCCACCCACCCATAGGAACTATTTGCTCTCTGAATGGCTAAACAATTGGAACAGTAGTTCTTCAGTGCCCCAAGTAATACATTATTGAAATATATAGCTACAAATGATAACGATATTTTTCCAAAGTGAGCATAATTGCGTGAAGAATATCCAGTGAAAGCAACAAATAGTTTTATGACTCCAGTGGGAGATTTCAGGTGCGATAGATTGACCAAATTTTCACAAAAATTCCAGCTGACACCCGGACTATGGTTTCAAGAATAGCTGTTATACAAACATCCATAATGGCATCTTAGAGATCATTACTTATCTTACTGATTGGAAAGTGCTATGTGAAATTCAATCAAATAGCAATTGTACCATGTCCTTAAGAAGAGAACTTATTGATTTTGAAAACTAGATGATTAGCAAGGCTAAGAGGAGGATATGTGTTTAAGCTTTAATTAATGCAGTCTTGATCAGACTGTGTGCCCACCTATACTTACGGTTTCAAGTATTATCTCATCATTGCATCTTCTTTCGGTCTGCTTGTGACATGATAAAAAGTAGAGTTTCAACACGTTTGCTTAATCTTTCTCTCTTTTTCTTTGATTTCTCAGTTTGTGGCTCAACCCAACTGTCAGCAGCTGTTGGCTGCACGCTGGTATGGTGAGTTTCCCAGTTGGAGAAAGCGCCACTGGGCAGTAAAGCTGCTTACCTCCATTTGCATTGGACTATTGTTCCCCATCCTCTGCCTCTGCTACCTGGTCGCCCCCAAAAGCCGCTGCGGCCTCTTCATCCGCAAGCCTTTCATCAAGTTCATCTGCCACACAGCGTCCTACCTAACCTTCCTCTGCCTCCTGTTGATGGCATCCCAGCATATGATGTTCACAGACAAATGCAACGAGGGACCAGCACCCACCATAGTGGAATGGATGATCCTACCTTGGATTCTAGGTGATACAAGATTATTAGGTTTTGACATATCGACGAATATTTATCCTAAGGGCCTTAGAACTTCGGCAAGTAACATTCAGTTGCTCTTCTTATGGAACCAAGATAATAATAAAAAAAAAAAAATGAAAAACAGGAATTAATTTTGTGTTAAAATTAAATTCAGTTCAGTGAGTTCAGTGTGTGTGTGTGTGTGTGTGTGTGTTCTGAGGGGATCTGTAAACATCTTTCTTCAGCTATTCAGCTTTCTTACTAGAATATTTAGACAACATCAGTGGTATTTAAATTGCTCAGTTAAGACTGCTAAAATTCTTCCGTAGGTTTTGTGTGGACTGAGATCAAACAGATGTGGAATGATGGACTGCAGGACTACATTGATGACTGGTGGAACCTCATGGACTTTGTCATGAATTCCTTGTACCTGGCAACTATAGCACTCAGAATCGTTGCCTATGTTAAGGTAGGGTGCTGACTGAAACATTATGCAAATAATTCAGTGTGGCATATTCCATACAGTGTACAAAAAATTACTTGAATATATATCGGCGGCACAGCGCCTGGGTGGCGTGAGGGGAAATGGGTTCGATCCCCTCTCAGTCTGTGTGGAGTTTGTGTATATGTGTAGACACATTGTGATATCTTCATAGTTATAGCACTGCAGGTGGTCCCCGATCGTAAGTCGAAAATGCATCTGTTACACCTGATACATACCTCTGCGTGACAACTTTAATGTGGTGCATCTAAATCATGTGGATATTATATACCAGACATTGGGATGAAAAGATGTGTAGAATATATGTTCTTTATTTGCCTGTCCTGTAGATTTGTTCTGTTAACATCTATGTTAACCAAAATGTGACCAGTCCTGCTCTGTCCTTCCAGTATAGGGGTAAAAAATGCAGGGATGACTGGGAGATGTTTCACCCCACACTAGTTGCTGAGGCCCTCTTTGCGATTGCTAACATCTTCAGCTCACTACGGCTCATCTCCTTGTTCACGGCCAACTCGCACCTGGGCCCGCTGCAAATTTCTCTGGGCCGCATGCTCCTGGACATACTGAAGTTCCTCTTCATTTTCTGCCTGGTGTTGCTAGCCTTTGCCAACGGTCTCAATCAGCTGTACTTCTATTACCAGACTCGAGCTTTCTCGACGTAAGTCTAACCATCTCTCCTTGGTAGTTCTCACATTTTATCCAGCATTTACTGACCAATCACAAAGAATTAAGTATTATACAGTCCTACCATTAATTGTAATTGGTTTTGCATTAGTTTTTTATGAGTGCTCGCAAAGAAATATTTCATCTTATATATTTCATTTTTAACTTCCTTTACTCAGATTTTTTGAGACCCTGCAGTCCCTGTTCTGGTCTGTTTTCGGGCTTGTTGGCCTTCATGTCACCAACGTCACAGCCAACCACAAGTTCACCAATTTTGTGGGAGCCACCATGTTTGGCACCTACAATGTCATCTCTCTGGTGGTTCTTCTTAACATGCTCATCGCCATGATGAACAACTCCTACCAGCAAATCTTTGTGAGTGTTGAACATCCACATCAAAGTGTACCTCAGGGTTTTAAAATATGTGTTCTACTTTCTCATGTAAAGTTCCAATAAACTATTCAAATCTAAATCTCAACTGTGAACTGAGGAAATACATAAATGATTTTGATCTACACGCCTGATTCTATTTACCTACATGGTTTAACCAATGCAACTTGGGGGTTCACTTATTTTTGCACCTGCACGACTTCTGTTTTTATTGTATCCACATGACTTTCTGTAAAGCAACATACAGAACTGGTCATTACACACCTATCGTATCTGGTAAGAAAGACTGCTTTTATTAAATAACCAGGTTGTGGTAAAATTAAGGGACACTGGGGGTTCACATATTTTCAAGCAGCATTGTATATGTACATGTTCTTCCCAGTTTATAAAGCTTCAGAACTATGGCATGAGATATATAGAGAAATCATACCCTTCCATCCAGCCATCCATCCGTTCGTCCATCCGTCAAATTCCAAAGAACATATTCTTTATCAGAGTAGGACTTATTTACACAAAACAAACATTTAAAAATGAGATGTATTGATGTGCTCAGTTTGCCTGTGATTTATTATTCTTTATGTGTAAAGGGAATTAGTTTTTTTCCTACATCCTTTGCCTTTGAATTTTTCCCTAGGATCATGCAGATATTGAGTGGAAATTTGCACGAACAAAGCTGTGGATCAGCTACTTTGAAGAAGGAGGCACTCTTCCATCCCCTTTTAATATAATTCCGAGCCCCAAGTCCATTTGGTATTTCATCAAATGGACTAAGAAGCACATTTACAGAAGAACAACATCAAAACGAAGAGAAAGAGATTCAGCAATTGGGGTGAGGACTTGAATGAAAATATGTAGACATTAAACTCAAATCCAGTTGGGACTTTTTTAATGTGAGTTTGTAATATATTTTTTTTTTCCTGTAGAAGCAAAATTCTGAAAATATCCAAATAAATAATCAGTATCAGGTAATTATTACTTCCATTACTTTACTCACCTATTATGTACTGAAGAAAGCACAACTGTTAGAATGTTTTACTTCTTAAGTCTAAACATTGCTGTCTTAAATAATTACTTTAAGTTATTTCAGGTTCTGTAAAACCCCAGACTGTTTGCAGATTTGTCTGCGACTCACTAAGTAGACGAAATAAACAGATAAAAGTACATTATGCATTTTCTGACTTTTTAAATGTTATTTTAAGCATGAAAAAGAAAAAATATTATATTTCATTAATTAAATTGCCTGTCATGTTTTCCTCGTAAATAGGAAGTCATGAGACATTTGATCAAAAGATATGTGGCTGCAACGATAAGACATGCAAAAACAGAAGAAGGGCTCACAGAGGAGAACTTCAAGGTACATTCATTTTTTTTTGTTTGCATTTGTGTGAGATGTTTTCTTGTGTTCCCATATTCAACATGCTTTGTATGTTTTTGGTTAGTGTTTTCCATTCTTACTGTAAAACCAGTCTTGTACAATAACATTTTTACAACAACATATCTTTTAATCCCAGTAGTGTCTCTAGACTTATAATAAGTGTAATTATGTATAATAATTATATTGATGAAATAGTGATTTTGTAATTATATAGAGGGGGGTGTGGTGGCGCAGTGGGTTGGACCGCAGTCCTGCTCTCTGGTGGGTCTGGGGTTCGAGTCCCGCTTGGGGTGCCTTGCGACGGACTGGCGTCCCGTCCTGGGTGTGTCCCCTCCCCCTCCGGCCTTACGCCCTGTGTTACCGGGTTGGCTCCGGTTCCCCGTGACCCCGTATGGGACAAGCAGTTCTGATAATGTGTGTGTGTGTGTGTGTAATTATATAGAATGTTATCTGGTGATTCAGAATTAAATCAGGTTCTCATTAAAATTTACAGAGCAGTAGTCTTCTTTCTGCTGATCTCACTAAGGGAACATTGTTGAAAGGAATCTTGATGGACTTTTTCAATCCTTTCAGGAACTGAAACAAGACATTTCAAGTTTCCGGTATGATGTTCTGGGCCTGATGAAGGAGAAAGGCTCATTTCTAAAGGAAGACAAATCTAGCAATAAAGAATCAAATTTGAAACATGCCAACCATAGTCCCAATAACTCCACAGCATCGAATGGCCAGCAGAAGGGCAAGCTGATCTCAAAGAACATCCATAGTAGCTCTTCGTGTGACAGGTCTGCTGCTCGATACCATCTGGCCTCTGAGGCCTCTTTTGAATATGAGCTGCCAGTGGGGAACACAACGAAACACTTGTTGAAGACTGTGGATGAGGGGGCTGGGACAGAGCAATTACCTGGCAGAGCTGCGGAGATTGGACAACAGAGAGACCAGAGAGTGGAGCGTTTGGAGGAACTCAGCTCAGCAACAACTAGTCATGAGCCATCTACTGAAGGTGCACCTCCAGAAACTCACCCAAAGCATCATAATACTGCAGCAATGTGAGACTGGCATCTCCATATGGATTCTGAAATAACAGCACAAAGTACCTCTGTCCTCACAATGTTGGATCTTTTGCTGTAAAACTGACAGAAAGCTTTCTCTGATCATGTTGCAATCAAGTTTAGCTTAAGTAGTTCACGGTTTTATGGAGGAAGACAGTGAAGTGTTTAAGTCCCTGTGGCTTACACAGAATCTCAGTCCTGAAAGTAGCCAAACCTTTCAGAGTTCTCATAACCGGAGAGTTGATTTGTTTCAATGCTATATGACAGATGATGTCCCAGAATGACTTACCAGAGTCAGGAAGATTCCTGTGTTTCTATGACTCGCACACAGTTTGCACAATTTAGAAAGGACCCCAGCAGTGTTATAATTCCCTGAGCATGTAGTACCCATTTAAGGAAATGTCACTATTAACATAGGGAAGCTAATGGGTTTACTTGACACAGCTCGTGATGCTGAGTGCATACAAGTGCATCCAAAATTGTCCAAAATTACAATTAATGTGCTTTTGATGAATGATTATTTGCAGACTCTTGCCAGCTTCTACACACAGCACCTGAACACTAAAAAGCTTAACCACTTCTGCATCTGTTTATTTGTATGCTGTAATAAGGATGCTGCTCTGTCCCCCAAAACATGTGTAGTTTCATATTCTTTTTCACTGAGTTTGTTAAGGTCAGGTTTTAGCAATAGAGGACAGAAGATGGGTTTTTGCCCAAAAATAAAGTTTAGATAAGATTATCTTTATGCACCGCTGTTTGAAAGTTCGGGGGGTGCGGTGGCGCAGTGGGTTGGACCGGGTCCTGCTCTCTGGTGGGTCTGGGGTTCAGGTCCTGCTTGGGGTGCCTTGCGGCGGACTGGCATCCCATCCTGGGTGTGTCCCCTCTAGCCTCATGCCCTGAATTGCTGGGTAGGCTCTGGCTCCCTGCGACCCCATATGGGACAAGCAGTTTGGAAAATGTGTGTGTGTTTGAAAGTTTGTGAACTCCTTGTGTCTTACCAAAAAAAGGTTATTTGATGAGAAGCAGTCTTTCTCATTTGATGTAATAGGTGTGTAATCACTGTTTCCATATGTTGCTTTAGAGGAAATCATATGTGTAGTAGTAAAATGGAAGTAGTGCATGTGCAAAAATAAGTGAACCTCAAGTTGCATTGGTTAAACCAGTTAGGTGTCTAAATCCAATCAACCAATGTCAACAACCACTCATCCTGAGCGAGGTCGCAGAGAGCCGGAGCCTAACCCGGCAACACAGGGTGCAAGGCTGAAGGGACACACCCGGGAGGGGGGGCCTGTCCGTTGAATGGCGCCCTAAGCAGGGCTCGAGCCCCACACCTGCCCCACAGCGGGCACCGGCCAAACCCGCCGTGCCACCACACCCCCCTGGTGTCATAATCATTTATTCATTTTATAAGTTTATTTTAATATTTTATTCAAGAATAATAGCCTTATCTAAAACAGTTCACATACTTTCAAGGAACATTGTGTATGCAAGCTTTGATAAAGAATAATTCTGCCATTTTCTCTGGAAAATAGCTGTATGAAACTGAAGGAGGGAGTGCGGTGGCGCGGTGGGTTGGACTGGGTCCTGCTCTTCGAGTCCCACTTGGGGTGCATTGTGACAGACTGGTTTCCCATCCTGGGTGTGTCCCCTCCCTCTCCAGCCTTACACCCTGTGTTGCCAGGTTAGGCTCCGGCTCCCTGTGACCCTGTATGGGACAAGCAGTTTCAGACAATGTGTGTGTGTGAAACTGGAGGAGCGTCACATGCTGCCAGGCAGTGATGTTCAAGTCTGTGACTGCAGGCAGCTCTCTTACCTCAGCTAGAGTAAATGCCACTGTGCAACATGGCAAACTGTTGTGCATTTCATCATAAACTCTGATTACAGCTGGTGGATGATGTAGCTACATGTCAAACCATGACTTCAGCTTTATGTCCCAACTTAACCTCAGGCAGAGAGTCAGTGAACATACACTGGAGACTAAGAATGTTTTTTTTTCAGTTTTTCCTGTCACAGAATGCACTGTTCCTCATATCAGAAGAGAGCAAAATGAAAGCTCAGCTTAATTTCAGATACACTGCTGTATGGAAGCTTAATCAACTCTAGTAAATCTTATCAGTCAAAACTAAATAAATAACTAAACATGTGATACCGAGTTCTCACCAGACTAAGAGTACTTTTGTGCAAATGTCATTGTAATACAGTATTGTGGCTTGTTTAACACTTATTATTCATTCCACTCTTTTTTCTCTTTAATATATAATTATCAGAGGTTATTAAACCATAGTCCTGGCAAACCCCTTTGTGTATTTGTTTTTGTGATAATCGATCTTATAATTGTTTTGAAAGATAAGAAAAAAAATTAAATATTCACTATTTCCATTCATCATCCATCCTTCTAGAATAACCGCTTGTCCCGTACAGGGTTGACATGGCCAAAACGCCTATCTTGTAAGCAAAAGGCATAACACAGGTTACACCCTGGTCAGGATGTCAGTCTGTCACAAGGTAATCTCACACACACACACACACACACACACACACACACACACACACACACACACACACACACACACACACACACACAAAAGAGGAAATTTAGAGTCACCTGTTCACCTGAAGAACATGTCTTTGGATTTTGGGAGGAAACAAGAGTACCAGGAGGAAATCCAAGAAAACATGGGTGACCATGCAGACTTCATACAGACTGAACTAGACTTGGTTTGAACCGACTGCCCCAGAGCTGTAAGGAACCATTTACCCATATGCCACTCCATATTAGGAATATTGAAATGAAAATTGGAGAATTCTCTAAATGTTACATCCCCTATTACAATAACATTGATTCAGTTTCATCTACATGTATGGTGTAATTTGTAATGCATAAATTGTACTTTTGCTGAGATGTACGTCGCTTTGGACAAAAGCGTCTGCTAAATGAATAAATGTAAATGTAAAAGTAAGTATGCTAAAGTCGTGTATACAGTAAGTTTAACTCATTTCATACACAGCTTGAAATTCAGTACCGCTCTGGTGGCCAAGAGACATTAAGCAGTCCTTTTGTTTTCTTACTGCCTTTTTCCTAGTTATGCATTCATGATGGTTTTGGAGTACAGCACTCCCCTAAAACAGACAGATGTTTGTCCTATGCTGGCAACTAATCTGAGCCAACCATTTGATGTTAGAGGAACTTCACAAAACCGCTCTGCAGCTGGTAACATAGTGGTTAAAGCTGCTGCCTTTGGAGTCAAAGGTTGCAGGTTCAACTTACTTCTCCAGCTGCAGTGTTCTGGAATAGAGTACTTGTCCTAAATTAGTCTGGTAAATATTACCCAGCTGTATAAATGGTTAAATAGTTGTAAGTAACTTTGGAGAGAAGTGTCAATAAAGTATGTTGTAAACAATGCATAGAAATAAATGTAAATCTTCATCCTCTTAATGCTTCAAAGACTGTTGGCAGTCTGTGATTTTGTTACACTGGGATGTCCAGTGTCTTCCTGTGCAGTGTGTTAACTTCATGTTCATCTGTGTCACATGTTGCAGAACTGAGATCACAACACTAGGTAATACAGATGGCAGGCATTTGGACAAATCCTGCTGAACAAATCTGTCAGTGTACGGACAAAAATAAGCCATGTAAGAGTTCAGATCCACTAGACTGAAAAAGTACCTTTTGCCTAAGGCTGTAAGTCACCTTCAACAGGTGCAAAAAAAATGAACAAACAAATAAGTAAACTGATTTTCCTTAACAAATTAGAACTGTGTCATGACCACACCCGCACCTCAACTGGCAGCACCTGACTTCAGTTAAGCACCTGACTTCAGTTGAAACACTTGACCATAAAAACTATCACACACAACACAACACAACACAACCCAACCCAACCCAACCGCTTGTCCCATACAGGGTCACGGGGAACCGGAGCCTAACCCGGCAACACAGGGCGTAAGGCCGGAGGGGGAGGGGACACACCCAGGACGGGACGCCAGTCCGTCGCAAGGCACCCCAAGCGGGACTCGAACCCCAGACCCACCGGAGAGCAGGACTGTGGGCCAACCCACTGCGCCACTGCGCCACCACACCCCCCCTAAAAACTATCACTCAACCATATTTCAGTTGTGGAATCTCATAGAGACAACTGGCCTCCTTGGACTTATATCCTGTTTGTCTTCAGCCTTCATTCCTCTTCCTTGTTTCCCTGCTTCCGGCCACTTGCCTTGTCCTCTGACTTCATCTAAGGATCCTTGCTCCTGCTCTGACCGCAGACTGACCGACTCTTCTCCCTGACAACGAGAACTTGCCTGATCCCTTGGTTTCAGATAACCTCTCCTGCATATGGGTCCGACTTTCCCTGAGTCCCCTGTTCCACCTTGCCAATGGACCCAGCAGAGATTGAGCACCTGCAGAACGTGGTGTCCATACAGGAGACTCAGCTTGGCTCCCATGGCTGGAATGCGCTCACAACTCCTTATCACACTCATCCACAGGTATTTCTCCTTTTCAGTGTGTGTTTAGCTATCAACTTCCCCCATTTCCCTGGCATCCAGGCTCCAGCGATGTGCTTGCGGTCAATGCCTGCTTCCGGGGCAGTGAGGAGACATGGCAGGCTGTTAAGGACCATATCCGGCACAGCACCGACAGGTACAAACGCTAAGCGAGTTGAAATTGCCACACCTCAGCTTCCATCCAGGGCAATGGGTCTGGCTCTCCACCAGGGACCTGCGACTACGACTCCCATCCATGAAGCTCGGCCCGCGCAGTATCAGTCCCTAAAATATTATCCACCGGCTCACCCCAGTAACCTACCGCTTACAGCTGCCAATGCACCTGCAGGTTTGTCCCTCGTTCCATGTGTCATTTTTCAAAGCATACAAGACATCTCGACTCCAGGCCCCTTGTATGACCACGCCTCCCCTGTCAGGCCAGGTGGATGGCGCTCCAGCCTACACAGTTAGAGGACTCCTGGATTCCCAATGCCAGTGAGGGGACATGCGGTACCTTGTGGACTGGGAGGAATACAACCCAAAGGAAGGTGGCTGGGTGCCAGCGGGTAACATCCTTGATTTCTCCTTCATTGCCAACTTCCATCGGTACCATCCAGCTAGGCTGGCACCCCATACCAGGGGCTGCCCTCCTTCCAGATGTCACAGGGTGGCTGAAGCCGCCTGTGAGGTGGGGGAGTATTGTCACGCCATGGCTGCACCTCAACCAGCAGCAGCTGACCTCAGTTGAAACACTGGGTTATAAAAACTACCACTCTACCACATTTCAGTGGTAGAATCTGAGACAACTGTCCTCCTTGTGCTTTTGTCCTGTTCCTCATTCCCTGGCTTCTGACCACTTACCTTGCCCTCTGATTTCATTTATGGATCCTCACTCCCACTCTGACCTCTGATTGTATGACCCATTGTAAGTAGTGTATCTAGCAGTGTAAGTCACCTTGGTGAATAATGGGTGTGGGCTGATAAGACTACATAGGTTCCATGTCTGCTGAATAAATAAATCAAATTGATCAATTGACTTTTTGTCTGTTCCCTACAATGAGAATTCGCCTGATCCCTTGGTGTCAGATATGTTCCCTGTGCCAAACTGGTACATTTACTTTACATTTACTCATTTAGCAGATACTTTAGAAAAGTGTTACGCATCTCATAGAAAATACAATGTCTATTACATTAGCAGAAAGAGAGTGAGATGCAGATGTCCGATTCTAAAGTATAGTTTGTTTCTTTCCATTGTATGAACCAATGTACCTCACAGAAATAGCTGTATAAAGGTTTATTTGTTATTCAGCAATTATAATAAAAAGATTATTGAGCATAAACACACACACATTAATATGCACTTAAGAGATCTTTGGAGTCAAAACTGAGAACCTTTGTGCTTTGGTTTTGGACCTTTGGTGGGTGGGACTACCAAGCAGGCAGAGATAGAGGAGCGTGACACTCTGATTGGAGAATAGCAAATGATTAGGTCTTATAGATATCATTGATGCTTTTGTAAACCATAACCAGAGTCTTGAATTTGATCTGGGCAGTTGTAGGAAGCTAATGCAGAAAAACGAGGCGGAAGAGATATATGAATGCTTCAGCAAGTTAAACAACTTGGGCAGCAGCACTCTGTATCAGTTGTAGAGGTTTGATGGCAGTAGCTGGAAGGCCACACAGGAGTGAGTTGCAGTAGTCCAGGCGGGATATTACCATGGCCTGGACAAGTAGTTGTGCAAAGTCTGTTAGATAGGGACGGATCCTGTGGGTTTTATGCATGATGTATCTGCAGGTCCAGAAGATACGGATAGTTCATATTCACTGTGAGTAGTGTAATATGCAAAGCAACATTTTTTATATTTAGTTAAATAGTCAGTGAATTAGGCAATCCCTTAGATAAGCACAGTAACATGTTTACACACCCCAAATCTTGTTGCAGTTACACGCAAGTGTAAAACATGTGCGCAACTTTATATTGCTCCTTTATGCAGCGGGATTTCTAAATGGAGCATGTGTCCTGTTGTTCTCAGAAATGAACTGGGTGCCCTCAGCAGGAAACAGTGAATGAGGAATGTACTTGCTAATGGAAAATGTTATGTTGAAAACAACATTTTTTTCCGCCCCGTACGTGCTCAGAAATAGTGCCCCCCTGTCCAAGTACTTTTTTGCGAACAATGTTCAATTTGCACACAAAGAGACTTCAACCAACAATGAACTGCAGCTGCTGTTGTGCAGATGTCTGGTGAAAAGAGGCTTTGATACTTCTTGACTAAATTATGCTTCAAAAGCCTCTGCACTGGCTCATTTTCCTCAGTAGGTGACGCACTGTGTGCAGTAATGTAACAGGCACACAAGTAACATTAGTACTTGTCTCTCAGAAACCTTACTCCTCTCCTTACTTCAAAACTTTCTTCATGGCCAGAAATAGTTATTAATCATGTACAAGTTACACAATAACCCATTAAACTGTCTCTATTTAGTCCTCATTTGCCAAAAATTGTCACTGAGTCGACTGCCTCACCATTTTATCCTGAGGTCAGCGATGGTATTGGTTGTTAGGGGAAAAATACAAAATCTGAGGAGTGACAATCCATGAAGATAATTTCACTTCACAAATTCCCCACTTTTCTTGTCCCCCAAGATAATCACTTTTTCTCTGATCACATGTATTGCACTCAAATTTGCATATATGTAAACCATATACAGTGCTGCTGGAAATTCCTTGAACTCTAAACTATTGCAGAAACTATTACATTTTAAATCTTACAGTAAGCTTACAAAAATAAATACAATGACTAAATTACAATGATTGATACACCTGATTCTACTTAACTACTTCGCTTAACGAAAACAGTTTGGGCTTCACTTATTTTTGCACCTGAACTACTTTTGCTTTTCTCCTACACACATGATTTCCTGTAAAGCAACATATGGAATTGATTATTACAGCCTTATTATTAGAAAGTCTGCTTTTCATTAAATAACTATTTTGTGGTAAAACTAAAGGACACAAGGGGTTCACAAACTTTCAAGCAGCACAGTACGTAATGACATGTTGCCTGAGATGTAACAGGCATCGTATGAAACCATCCCCAATGTCAATAATGACACTGAAAAATGTTGATTCTCTATTATGGGTGAGGATGAGGGAGCAGTCTTGCAGGGGTTTGAGGGAGGTGGGGGAGACGAGGGGTGGTACTGGGAGAAACTGGACTCCTGTGCCATCCTCCCACTACAGTGGCCCTGTGATATATAAACTCGCAACTTCTGCTGCAGCTTCCATTTCTTGCCTCTGATCCAGGCAGACGGAGGAAGGGAGAAGGATGAAACTTGTGTTTGCTGTGGCCTTCGCGCTGTTTGCGCTATCCGCCCTGGATAGGGTGGATTCCTCAGCCTACGACAAGATAGTCACCCACAGCAGAATCAGAGCCAGGGACCAGGGGTAAGAGCAGCTAAAAGAACAGCTCAAATGTTACCCGGACATATGTTCAGCAATACATTAAATAATACAGAGGCAAATTTGAGGACTGTTGAAAAAAGTCTGAAAAAGTCTTTCTGATGGAAAAGACATTTTAAAGTTATTAAAATTTTCTCAAGCATATTTGCTTTGCAGTTTTAATTAGCCTTTTAACATAACTTTTTATGTATGAAATATCTGTTTTTGTATGTGATCAGAACTAAAAAAAATAGCAAAGATCATCTTTGAATGTACACAGATGCTCCTCTACTTACAATGTTTCAACTTACGATTTTTAGAAGTTACAGTGGCGCTATGGCGATACGCATTCGGTAGAATCCGGACTTCGAATTTTGAATTTCGATCTGTTCCCGCGCTTGCGAAATGCGATGTGATACTCTTTCCCGATGTGGGGCGATGGCAGCGAGCTGCCACATCCACTCATCCACGCTCACAGTCTCTGTAGGGATCACGCCAACGAGTGTAAAGAACTGATACTGTGTTGAAAGTGTTTTTTTATTTTGTCTTTTCATGTCCCATCATGTTTGCTAAACGCCCATGTGTGTCTCCTGCTTAAATTTTCCCAGCTGTAGGCTATGTCAAGTGTTCTGAGCATGTTTAAAGTAGGCTAGGCTATGATGTTCGGTAGGTGCGGTACTTTACTTTTTTCCGACTTAGAGTTTTTCCCACTTACGCTGGGTTTATCGGAACGTAACCCCATCGTTAGTCCAGGAGCATCTGTATGTGTAAAAATGTCATTTCAGTTATATTGTGCATAAAATTTAAATATTGTTCTGCATCTGGTTTATTATAACATAGACATCCCAATATTAAAATGAATAGCATTGATAATATTACTATAATATTAACAACACTATTAGTACTAGCGAAATAGCCTCTGCTTTGTCTGTCAGTAAGTGAAGACTTCATGGTCCCTCTCTGATCTGGAGTGCTGACAGGATGGTATCCACTAGTTCTGTTTGTGCTTCTTGCAACTATTAACAAATATCAGGCATTTCTGTCCTGTGAAACTGTAGAAAAAGAAGAACACATTGAACTTCCCTGAGAGGTTGACTGAAATTAAAATGCATGTTTAAATTTGAATTTAGTAATAAATTGTTTTTTATGTGTTATGATAAATCAGAAGAGAATAGGTTCTTATCCTGGCTCTAAAGACACAATATATTTACGGCTGTTCATTTGGAAGTGATTCTTGTAAGAGTGACCTGAAAGACCACAAAGACAAAACACCACAAAGCATAAATACCACCACAATGTCAGAATCACGAGAATGACCTTACAAATAATGAGACAAGCATAAGATTTGCTCTCGCTGTCGTACTGATCTCTCTCCTAACCTTTCCCTTCATCACAGACCCAACGTGTGCGCCCTTCAGCAGGTCGAGGGAACCAAGAAGAAGTACTTTAGCACCTGCCGGAACTGGTACCATGGGAAGATCTGTGGAAAGAAAGCGTAAGTGTGAGGTCATCTGTCTGGTGGACAGTTTGGCTCCAGAGCAGTGTTGGACATCTGCTCCTCTCCTCTGAGCCCTTTCTTGATGGAAAGGTGTTGGAGAAAGTACAACCTACAGCATTCTGAAAAATAATTTTACTCCACAACATACTAATGTAATGTCAGTGTCAGTTTATTAGCATTCTTTCCATCATGTGCTTCCAAGGTATGTGACCTACATTCTGTCAAGAGCAAAACCAACTGCACCGCTTTGCTTTGTTAGAAACATGCATGCATACTGCTGTAGGCTTAAAACTACACCAGAGGGTCTGCTTATGTGCTGCAAAACAAGATTAAGTAGATCCCAGAAATTGTAACTTCAGCATGCTTTTACCACAATTCCAGTTACCTAAGTTACAACCCCCGAGGGATGTCTGAGGGATTTATTTCTCTTTTTCTGGGTGTAGATATAAATTATTTCTGAACTGCATCCATTATTGGGACATCTGAACTGCAACTCAGGGAGACCCCAAGCCTTTAATGACCTACACATTGTGGGAATAATCCTTAGTGCCCACAACAGGGAGGTTCTCAATCAAAAGTAACTGCAAGTATAACAATCTTTACATTTTCTCATTTAGCTGACACTTTTCTCCAAAGCGATTTACAATATTAGTCTACCTGCCTAACTAATTATTTACCCATTTATACAGCTGGGGATTTTTACTGGAGCAATTCAGGTTAAGCACCTTGCTCAAGGGTACTACAGCTGGAGGTGAGATTTGAACTGCCAACCTTTGGGTCCAAAGGTAGCTGTTGTGTTAGTAATATGTTCATGTTAACAATAGAACTGTAGCTCTCCAGTCCAGCTTGGTGTGAAGAAGCTACTGTTGTGAAAATGTGAATCTGGTTTGGATTACAAGGAGTGTGAGAAGCCATCAAAACAAACCGCTAGAACTGAGGTTGTTTGGACTGTACTGTGGGAGGCCATCCTGAACCATGGTGTTCCACATTGGTCTCATCAGGACATTTTGTGGAGTGTGGTCGCAGGAAAGGAGCCCCACTCAGTCTTGTCATATAGCGTCACCCACTGGCTTCCTGCCCCAGCTGCTAACTGTCAATTCAGCAGCCTTGTGGCTTCTCCATCTTCTTTGGTTACGCTGTGTCTGCAGTTTCCTTGCCCAATGGAAAGCGAAGAGTATCGTTCTGGGGTGTTCCGTGTGTTCCGCATCTTGTAGTACAAGAGCACGTCCAAGGACTCCTGGCTCTGGTGTCAGAGATGCACCGTTTCCCACTTTCTTCATGACAGCAATATATAGGTGGAGAATGACAATGAAGCTTTAGTTAAGACTTTTAAAATGAAGCAGTTATTTTGTCTCTTACTGTTATTAATAGAGAGGAAGTAGAATTACACCATGTCAAGGTAATTTTCTTCTTTTTAGTCACATTATTAATGTGATAACAGTGCATAATATTATTTCACCACCACTGCTGGCATGCATGAATTCACGAAGAATTAAGACAAGCTAAAGTCACCGTGTTATTAGATGCAGGAAGATTTCATAGACTATCCCATAGCATTATGTAAATCAATCATCTCTTCAGTGAATATATTGTCCTTTATTAATATTAATAGCAAACAATTTGACTGAAGTTTTTTTTTTTTTTAATTACACCTTACATGTTTTACCTGATTAGCATCATGGGAAAGTCATGTAGTGGAAGCAACATAAAGATCAAATTAATTTGTCAGGAATTTTCTGGAAGTCCCTCAGTGCTGGCTTTTCCTTATATAATGATGATCTGCTGTGCCAGCAGTATCACAGTTTCCTCCTGTAAGAGTGAGGAGGGTGTAAGTCTGTGTTTCTATGGCAGCACATGTCTGATTCTAGCAACACGTCCACATCTGCCTTCCCCCGTTTCAAGAACAGGACCTTATGGAAGAGATTGGTGATCGACATTGCTGGGCAAGTCAGACATATCCATTTCACCACTTTTCCACTCTCCAGGATACAGGCGTTAAACAAACCGTCTTTGAGCATCTCACGTGTTGCTTTCTTCTTGTTGTCCTGGAAGTCTGTTTATGATTTTGCGCTTAAGGTTTCTTTCCCCGCCACTCATGCTGAGTGCCTCAGGGACTGGCTGCGGAGCCATCTGGTTGTAGTTCAGAACTCAAACATGTTGAACCGCTTTCATGAGGCAGGAGGGTTCCCAAGCTGCTTCTGGATCTTAGGATAGGTTCTGCCTTCTCCCCACCCACCATTCCCCCACTCCTCACCACACTGTGAAGATCTCATTTGACACTGCCATTAAGATGGTTGGCTGTGACTGACAATTCCTGGACCGCTAAGTGGTCTTTAGTGAACTTTGCTTCCACAATTTCCTCTAATGATGATCAGTCATTGCCTGCAAAAACGGAGGCAATTGTGTCTTTCTTACCACATCGGACACGCAAGTTGGTTGTGTGGGACCTTAAAGAGAGAACTGAGTTTTTTAAGTTTCCATCAGAGAACTGGGTTTTTCATATTGATATACTTTGCAGAGTGCCTTGAGATGGACTGGCATCCCATCCTGGGTGTGTCCCCTCCCCCTTCAGCCTTGTGACATGTGTTTCCGGCTCGCCGCAACCCCGCTCAGGACAGGTGGTTGTTGACATTGGTTGGTTGGTTGGTTGTTCTTTGCAGACTATATGGTCTGAAACAGTCTTCATGGTTCTGTCCGTTGATTTATTTAGGAGCAAACTGTGGAAAAGCAGTGTAATGTTTGGTACCATAGAACCCTTAATTTAGTGGGTTTTTTTTCTTCAATCAAACATTGTTTTAGGCCATTTCATAAAAATTTGCTCAGTGTTTTAGCAGGCTAGAGATGCATATCATTAATATGACATGCATTGCAATAAAGGTGGTGGCTATGTCTAATTCGAACCAGTTCTTATGCAGAAGCAAATAAAAACATGTTTCTGACAAACAATTTCAAACAAAATTGTTTCAATGTGGATTAGTATTCTGAACAAGATACTGGACAAGCTAAAAAGCTGTCGAAAGAAACACAATTAAATTTTGCCACGAAGATTCTTGCTTGTTATGTGTTGCAGAACCTCTTGGAATCGACATCAAGTTCATTTTAATTGGACCGAAAAAAAAGAACAGATTGTCCTTGGACAGTGTTGCAGGAGTATGACATAAACATATCAATGCCTGGCTGCATTCATGACCTTTTGCAGTTTCACTTAATTTGTAAACTTACTTTGAGTGCAAGTTTCTCAGGGATAACATCTCATGGAAGACAGCAGCAAAAAAGAAAGCAAAAATCCCTATCAAAACTTCAGACTGAAGACTTAATCGGAACTAATGTTAGTGAAACAGAGGACAGCAACCTCAAAACTGCAGGCAACTGTTTTTGCTGAAGATTTAGTGCTGCTACTATTAAATTTATTTTTAATAAATAGGATGTCAAACTTATTTCTTATTGTCACTGTCGTTCTAAACTACATAAATTCCAGTTTGTTTTCCAAGCTCATTCAGTTTTGTAGAAAAGATTCAAACCTCTTTTGTTTGAGTTGTTGCAAAAGATGTTGCGAAGTTGCTACGATGTTGTCAAGGATTCTGACAAGCAAGCCATTTCATTAAAGTCTTCTGCATTCTACATCAATAAATAAAGTTCCAGAGGTTAACCACCCACTTAGTCAAGGATTAAACAAATGGGTTTTTTTTCAGACATATGGAGTGCATGTTGTGTTTATTCATTATACAAAGGAGAAGACATAAAAAGACAGCTTCTTTGTAGTTGCTCAGATTAGAATAGTGTACCTATATGAGGAATGTTATAATTAAATCAATATGGAGCATACAGTATAGACCTTGCGTATGTTCAGACCTACTGATTTGTTCATAAAATCCAATTGTTTCTGATTAAAATAAAAATATTGCCCAGGACACAAAAATTTTATCTTGAAGTAAACACATTATTAACTATTGAATTTTGTGTCATTATTATACAGTAAAAGGAATGCACTCACATGCCAGTGAATTTATATAGTACATATCTGACTAATTGTAATTCATACAAGGAGTTCCATTTCTGGCATGGAGTCAAATGTGTTCTGCTAATCTATTATAGTTTGTACAAAATTATTGCAGCTGCAGTTTATTCTGTTGCCTCTTCAAATTGTGGTATAACAGTCTTGACAAAACCAAATATAACTGTATCAGCATCATAACTTAGTGTAGATTAGACTTTCATACAAAGTGAAGTGGAGTTATTACTGGTCACTCTGACATAGCCACCCTAGGTTTAAAGTGGGTCTTAGATTTGTTAAAGGTTTGTAAGTGTTCAAAATCCATTGAAACTTTTGTTACAGTACATAATATCGTCTTATTCTGAAATACACACACACACACACATTTTCTGAACTGCTCATCCCATTCGGGGTCATGGGGA
The DNA here is from genome assembly GCF_900964775.1 of Scleropages formosus. Lineage (NCBI taxonomy): Eukaryota > Metazoa > Chordata > Actinopteri > Osteoglossiformes > Osteoglossidae > Scleropages > Scleropages formosus. The sequence continues at coordinate 4,855,936 of NC_041815.1, read as the reverse complement.
GCCAGAGCCTAACCCGGCAACACAGGGCATAAGGCTGGAGGGGGAGGGGACACATCCACTACAGGACGCCAGTCTGTCACAAGGCACTCCAAGCGGGACTCAAACCCCAGACCCACCGGAGAGCAGGACCTGGTCCAACCCACCGCGCCACCTCACCCCCTGCAGTATTCTAAAATACTTAAGTCAAAACTTTTTTTCGTGATAAGGTCATGGAAATTGCTTTTGACAAACATCCTTGCCCAGCAATGGGGAAATATAATTCATAATGGTCTCCATTCAGGGTGGTGATGTACGAATGTTGTCCAGGATACACGAAGCTGGAGGGGACGCGAGGTTGCCCTGCAGGTTAGAGTGACTATTCCTTTCTGCTTTTGACTTTCAGCCTGAGCAAAATATTATATAATAATTTATTATGATAGAAGAATTTTCATTGTTAATTAGTCTTTTGATGAATGTGTATCATTTTCACATTTGAAAATATTCTCAAAAAATTTGATATTTTCTGCTATATTTTATTTTGATACTCCTGTCTTCAAATTTGTTGTTAACTATGGACTAAATATCTTGTCTTAAAATCTGTGTAATCTTCTTGCCTTAATTACACCAGTGCTTACATAAATTTAATGTTCATTTGTACAATCAGCATGTATTTGCCCCTTTCTTTTCAGTGGCTCCCATTGACCATGTGTATGGCACACTGGGTCTGGTTGGCACCACTACCACCCAGAAATACTCTGAGACCGCAAAGCTGAGAGAAGAGATCGAGGGCCCTGGCTCCTACACCATGTTTGCCCCCAGCAATGATGCTTGGGAGCTTTTAAACCCTGTAAGTTAGTTTCAGATGTTGTCACGGGTGGAAACTTCACAGGCCACTGTATTGTTAACATTTGATTTTCTGTTGGGATTCTGCCCATCCAGCAGAAGGCAGTAGCTCAAGTATATGTTCTTATCAGACAGAATCCTAATGTTTATCTTCTTTGATTCATCAATAGACAGAAAGGAGCTCCTTGGTGAACAACGTGAATCTCGAACTCTATAATGCTCTCCATTACCATATGACTGACAGCCGACTGCTCACCAAAGACCTGAAGGATGGCATGATGATCCCGTCTATGTATCTTGACCTTGACTTTTTCATCAATCACTACCCTAATGGGGTATGACTTTTCACAGCAGCATGAGATGAAATCATGTACTGAGCATAATTTTGTTGTAACATGCCGATGCTGCAGTCCCGAGTTTATAACAACCAATAACCCTGCAGGTAGTGACGGTGAATTGTGCCAGGATCATCCATGCCAATCAGGTGGCCACCAATGGAGTGGTGCACGTCATCGACCGTGTCATCAAAGCTGTGGGCAGAACCATCCAGGACATCGTTGAAAATGACTCAGAGCTCTCCTCCCTGAGCGTAAGCACCAGCACTATAGACCAAGAGAACATACCCTGCTTGTATGATTCCAATATTTAGAACAGTGTAATAGTTCATATGCCAGTTAGGATGTTCACTGGAATCATGAATGTATAAATTGATGTTATAAAGCTTCAAGGAGAAATAGGAATGCATTTTATCTTTAGTATTAAATTTAAATGCTTTTGAGACATTTAGATAAGACGCAAACTAAAGGCAATGAAATTATTACTAATAATGATGGCTCTATTGAAACGCAGTCCATAGCCATGGATGCTGGCCTGCTGGAAAAGCTGAGCGAGCGGGGACACTTCACCTTGTTCGCACCGACCAATCGCGCCTTTGATAAGCTCGACAGAGAGGTCCTGAGGAGACTGAAGGGAAATAAAGATGCCCTCAGAGGTACAGTACTGAACAAGGGCCCGAGGCCTTGGCTTCCAGCCTTCAGCAAAGAGTGTTGTTTGTTTCTGTCACACAGCAAGCATCACAGCAGTAAATACATTATAAATCAACACACGCTGTTCACTGTCAAACCTGTACATCTATGTCTGTCTGTATGAGTGTGTACGAGTGTATGGGTGTGTTTCTGTGTGTTCAAAACTATCTGTGACTTCACTTGTTTTTAAATAAGACTGATTTGTCATTGCACACAAATCCTCCTTAGAAAAATCAGTACCTTAACTATTGTCACATGTCTAGATTTGTATAATGCAGTGGAGTGGGCTGAAAAAAAAGTTGTTCTACAGATTTTCTAAGTTTTCCTCAAGGGGAAATAGCACTCGAAATTTTTCTATTGATTTCTGTAGCAGGTTTCTAGTCACTGACAGCTCGGCATGCAACACCGTATTCATGTTCTGGGAGATTCAGTGCGCGAAGTGTGTCCTAACTAAAAAAGGTGTCAGAAACCCACAATATGTTTGTATTGGGTTTAAACCAGAAGTGAATATTGTCAGTGTTTCTACTGTGCAAGGGATCAGAGGTGATCTTCCAAGAACACATACTCTGATTTTCGTCCAAGTACAGTACATAGCAGGGAGCCAAATCCTCGGGCAGGAGGAAGGACGTATTTCTTCTTCCAAGTTTCTTTTAACACCATTTAAACCTGGCACAGACTCAGCCTGTGGTGTGTTTGGTAGTGTTAGCAGAGAGGAGAAGCCGTCAGGTGCCATCTTGCCTGGATTCCAGGTGACCACAAGATTGCTGGGAGTCCCATATTTTAATTAAATAGCAGAACCAAGACCTTACCCTTAGATATGTCCAAATAATAGTAAAATACTGATTAATTTGAAAGTTGATATTTTGTGGTTTGTCTAATGCTTTCATATAAAACAGCTTATAAATTTTTTCTTGCATATTTCAGTGGAATGACTGAAGTTTGCTGTCTTCCTCAAAAAGATTTTAACTTTCAGGTTCAAAATACATGTTTTTAGTCAGCATGTTACCTGCTACTGTTGAGTTTATGCCTCTGAAATCATGCACTGGTTCATGCTCTGAGAGGCATTGTGATTCATCCAGTTGTGCATCACTGTATTCTTTCCTGTTACAATTGCCATTCATTTCCTGGTCGTTATGGGTTCTCCATCCCTCTCCAGCCCTGCTCAACTTCCACCTTCTGGACTCCATGTTGTGCGCTGAGGCCATCATGGTTGGCGCTTCCTACGAGACACTGGAAGGCCACAACATTGAGATAGGCTGTGATGGTGAGAGTCTAACCGTCAACGGGGTCAAGATGGTGCTGAAGAAGGACATTGTCGCTACCAACGGTGTTGTCCACCTGATTGATGAAGTGCTTATACCAGACTCAGGTGAGGACCCATGTCATGGTTCCAGACTCACAGATAACATGGGAATAGATTAATGGGTAGATGAGAGGTTCCTCCAAGATACTGAACCATTTGATGTCAAACTTTGAGTTCAGAACACCCACTCACTGTTTTCTTGTTTCATGCCCACATAATACAACATTTGTTATCTAGTTTTCCATTTTACTTCATCGACAGATTATACAGCCAAGAACAACACTTTGTGTTTTCATTTTATGGCAACACTCCATACAGGAGCCGATGCTTAACATGCTTTGGTTCTCCTCCCTTCAAAGCCAAACAGGTGATGGAGCTTGTTGGGCCCTCGCAGGCCATGTTTGCCGACATGATATCTGAGCTTGGCCTGTCAGCCCAGATGAGATCCAATGTGGAATACACCCTCCTGGCCCCATTCAATACAGTCTTCACTCGTGAGTGCTAATCCCTGGACTCCTCCACAAAGTGCTGTTTGAACCTTAATGAATTCCAAAGACATTTCAATATCTCTGACCTGTTGTATCACTTTGCTGGTATCATCAAACCCAAATAATAATGTCAGTGGAACTCTGCAAGAAAGACACTCAGTTTTAGTAGTTATTACTTAGTGTTTCAACTACTGGCACATTCCCACGGAGTCTAAAACTCACACTCCTATGGCCAAGCAATCAAACAAACTTGTGCTAGAGTGAGTTTAAATAATGTGTGTAAATAGGATATTCAACCATCTTTGATAAGCACGTATCTGACATACTATGCTTTATTGTTCTTCAAATTTTTTTCCCATAGTGACTAAAAACTGCTTTCTCCAAATGGAATGTCTGAAAAACTAGGCACAAGAAATCTCACAGTTTTAGTTGTAGTCGATTGCACTGCTGGGCAAACCAGTGTGCTTTGGTCAGATCAGTTCAGTACTATAGGTCGGAACAATCAGAACTGGAGCTCCATGTATCCCAACTCTCTGCATTACTCTTTGCCCTTACTCACAGAGGAAGTGTTATCCATGGAACAGGATGAGCTTATGATCATGCTACAGAATCACATCCTAAAGAGTAAGGTGGTCCTGAGCCAGCTGTATGATGGCCAGCGCCTGGAGACCCTTGGAGGCAAAACTCTGAGGGTGTTTCTTTATCGTACGGTGAGCTCCTCTCTCGAACCATTTAGCCTCACCCGTGTTCCAGGATAGCCACAAAACTTTTGCACAAAAGAAAACCTACTGAATTTTATTGCTTTAAAATTAATTTGTTGGAACTTCTAATATGCTCTTCCTCATCTGTACTTAAACATAAAAAACTTGATGATAGCAGCCTCAGATTTGGCAAGCTGTGCTCAGTTGGAGATGTATAGCTGTGGCATAATGACTGAAGGTACCATGTCCCACAGGCCGTTTGCATTGAGAATTCTTGCTTGGTAAGGGGCAGCAAGGAGGGCATCAATGGTGCCTTGCACCTCATGAGGACCTTCATCAAGCCAGCTGTGAAGAATATGTTCCAGATCCTGAAGAGTTCTGGGCGCTTCAAGTAAGCCTGCAAGTAACCGGCTGACTAAACTTCTTAACCGGATGTCATTATGGCAAGAACACTAGTCAACTAAGTCTTCCATTATATTTACATTTACATTTATTCATTTAGTAAACGTTTTCTCCAAAGCAACATCATACGAACTCTGTGTCATGTTATGAACCCACACACCTTATTCGCCAAGGCAACTTACACTGCTAGATGCACTACTTACAGTGGGTCACTCATCCATACATCAGTGGAACACACTCTCTCTATCACTCACACATTATTTGAAAACCAAATGACACACGCTACTCACTAATGTAGTTGCCACAATAAAGGTCATCAGATGTGTTTTGTTGACCTTGGTTGCAGGATCTTCTTGTCCCTTATGGAGGCCGCAGGCTTGACTGATATCCTGCGACAGGAGGGCAGCTACACTCTCTTTGCCCCCACAGATGATGCATTTGTGGGTCTGAGCCAGCAAGACATTGCAACACTGAAAAGTAAGAGCTTGTTTGATTTTTCTTATTTTATTAACAACGTTAAATCTCTCATCAACAGTATCATCGGTAGTGAGTGGTAGCTTGACTTCCACTTTCTAGTAGAACATCTAACGTTGCAGGAGTTATGCACCAGTTGAGTCGTGCGAAGTGTTGAAAGAGTCAACTAGAACTAGAAAGGCAACAACTTCCAACAGTGACCGCATTCCCATTATCTAATAATCAAGCTGTTTTCCAAGCCTTTTTGAGCAATTGATATTTCCTGACTCTGTGGAACTGTTGGTAAATATGTTAAAGGTAAATCAGCATATCATGTATTGCTGATGCAGCACCACACCTGGGCAGTCGGTGCGTTTGGATGTGGGTTTTTATCTGGCTCAGTCAGTGTGGAACTTGAATGTTTTGCTCCTGTTCACATGGGTTTCTACAAGTTGCTATAGTTTCCTCCCACAGTCGAAAGAGATGTGTTTTAGGTGCAGGGGTAACTAAATTACCCTTAGTCTGTGTACGTGTGTGAATGAGTGTGTTACATTGCACTGATTCATAAATGAATTTATAACGGTAGGGACTTTAGTGTTCTGTATCTAGCACTGTAAGTCACTTTGAACCAAGGTGTCAGCTAAATACCAGATAATAATCATTGTATATCTCTTTGGAAGAAAATGTCTGCTAAAAGAGTAAATGGAAATGTCACTGTTAATTTGATGCCGACTCAAAACTTTCCAAGAGTGTTATGATGCCTGACATTTTGAGTGTTCGTTCGTTCGTTCATTCATTTATTCATGATCATCTGACTAGTGTAGGGCTGTGGTGTTCCAGAGGCTCTCCCAGAAGCATGCTAGATAAGGCAAGGGTATTCCGCATGGGGCATAAACCTGATTTTTCAGTTATGCTGGTATTATTATGATATTTTTTGTGCAGCTTTATACTCACAATCTCTGCGTCCCATTTGGTGTCAACCATTTTTACGACTGAAGTATTAGTGAGAGCTACCTATTACAGATGTTTTATGAGAAAGATAGGAGTCACACAGATAGGTTCTCTTGTCTCTGGATAGTATGAATTCACTTTCATCAGTCTGAAAGCCAAACTCAAACTTTAAAAAAAAAAGAAACTTTAAAACTGGGTGGGCTGATATAGTTTCAAAGTTCACCGGGTGGCACAGTGAGTAGTGCTGCTGTCTCACAATAGCTGGGTGGTACGAAAGGACATGAGTTTGATCCCTGCTCAGTCTGTGTGGAGTTTGCATGTTCTCCCCATCGGGTCTGCATGGGTTTCTTCCGGGTGCTCTGGTTTCCTCCCAGAGACATGCTGTTCAGGTTCATCCATAGTGTGTGAGTGACACAGAAAGTGTGTTCCACTGATGTATGGATGAATGATCCAGTGTAAGTAGTGTATCTAGCGTGAATAAGGTGTGTGGGCTAATAACACTACATTGGAAGTCGCTTTGGAGGAAAAACATCTGCTAAAAAAATGTAAAATTACATGTCCTCTGTTGGTAAGTTTTTTGATTTTGTTTTTGCTGCTGGACTACAGTAAGTTGGGACACAAAAGTTTGAGACTGTTCTCTTGCAATCAGGTGACGCTGATGCACTGAAGACCTTCCTGCTGTACCACTTCAGCAAAGGCATCTTTATCGGTGGAGGACTAGAAACCGGAGTCACCAACCTGCTCAGCTCTCTGCAGGGGAATTATCTCAAAGTGCTCCTTGTAAGTAGCAAATCCTTCCTCACACATGCTGAAAACACTTTGCACTATGCATTGAAACTATAGGCATCCCTTGTGAAGCAAAGACAATTCTGGCAATCAAGTCAAATGTAATTTTTTCCATAAAATTAGCAGAAAAGGAATTATAGTAACACAACATGTGACACAGAAAGGGGAAATAAAAAGGGATCAGCAAATGTGTTACATGATTTTGCAATGAAGAGTTCTTTTTAGAAAAAAAAAATACTTTGAGCCAACTTAGAACAAGCAAATTGTTTTACTAACGTAAGGAAAACCTGCATACGTGTAACTGTTTCATGTAAAATACGCATTATTTGTGGACTTCCAAGTCCTCAGAACATTTGAGATATTATGCGTAATTCCCTGATGTAATTACTTACAAAGTGTGTTTTATGTAGTTTACTGGGTGTGCCTGGGGAAACTTAACACCCCAGACAATTTAATTAAATGAAACTATGCTTCCTGGAGGGTTAGCCGTCCTCAAGCAGCTTTATGGTGTGTTTTAATAACTCTGAAATGGTTTATAAAATTATAAGTTAAAGAATATCTTTGATCTGTCTTTTCATCCTAATTATATGTACTGGGGGGGGCGGTTCAGTGGCACAGCAGGTTTGATTGGATCCTGCTCTCCAGTGGGTCTGGGGTGCAAGTCCCGCGTGGGGTGCCTTGCGACGGACTGGCGTCCCGTCCTGGGTGTGTCCCTCCCCCTCCAGCCTTGCGTCCTGTGCTGCCGGGTTAGGCTCCGGTTCACCGCGACCCTGCTTGGGACAAGCGGTCTCATACAATGTGTGTGTCTATATGTACTGTAGGTCCTTAGATAGGTGTTACTGCTATGAAAATTGTGTATATTTCAGCGCCTCTACGACAGTCACTATTCTGTTATTCTTCTCCCATTTCGAGAAACAGAAGTAGTGTGACTGCTAGAGGCAACTGACTAATGCACAAATACTCACTTTCCACAATAAAAAAAAAACTTGATATGCAAATGAAATAAGTAATGATTTGAATAATAAGTAATTTAATTAACATATGTATTGTGTAAAAAAAGGTTTCAGCGAAATGAAATTCTGCAACAAGCAGAAAGAGCTGCAGGAGACAGCAGCAATGTTGAATGTAAATGTTTTGTAAATGTTTTTTGAAAGCCTTAGGGTCTTCAAAACCTGGCACACTGGGGGGACAGCGGGTACAATACGTTATGGCTGAGCCTCCCTCGTGCACTGTAATTTACCTTATTTCCCAAGCAGATGCTGGAACTGCAGGATGTGAAACATTTATCTGGCTTGTCAAAGGTCTTTATAAGTGAAGCAAACAGCAGAGCATGATGAGGTTCCGGTCTGTACATCAGTCGCAAGCTGAGAGGCTCTATTGGCTCTTATTTGTGCTCTATGACTTTGCAGCACTGCAGAATTTCAAAACATGTAGTGCTGAAGTTTTTTCTGGCGTTTCTCCAGGGTGTGTACCTATGCTGAACAATTAGTTAAGAATATAGACGAGTGTTAAGTATTTACTATATTAAATAATTAAATTTTTTTCTGATTCCTTTCAGATTAACAACACCATTTCGGTGAACTCCATGCAGTTACCTGAAACAGACATGATGGCGACAAATGGAGTGGTTCATTTTGTCAAAACCTTTCTTTATCCTGGAGGTGAGTTTTACAGTTGTTGTTCTTGTGTCTCTCGGAAGTTCAGGTGAGGGCTTAGGCTGCAATGAGCTGCGAGCTATTGACGCAGCGGGACAGGCAGGAGTGCGAGCTTGCAGGAATGAAATATGATTCTCGAAGACAGAGCTTTCAGCGGTCAGATGAGAGCTGCCAACTGCATTTTCTTGTTTCGCCATATTGTCTGCGTGCTGACCCGTCACGGTTGCTCACCGCATGTTTTTCTGGTCATGTCCTTATCGTCTACATCTAACTGAGCAGATGTGCCAGTGGGAAACCAGGAGCTGCTAAGTCTTCTGCAGAGAATCATTAAGAACATTCAGATCAAGGTACCGTCACTGGACATGTCAGAGCAGGAATTTTGCGTTACCTTCCCACGTAGACAGCACCCATCTATCCTCTCATATGCTGCCGCAATTTGAAAGTCTAAAAGTAACTCACCTGAAGGCAGCACTTTAGTCATGTGTACGCCAGATTACAAATAATAACATGTCAATTTAAAGTAATGTACAAATGCTTCATTTGAGTATTTTTAAATATATATATATATATATATATATATATATATATAATTTTTTTTTTTTTTCTCAGCCTTTTTCCTATATTGGGACCTGATGCATATGCTTTTATCATGACTGAAGAATGCAGTGTTGGTGGCCAGTAACCATAGAACAGAACAGCACTGCAAAGTAATAAACATGAACGTCATCTGCTATTCCATTGGCTTTATTGCCGTTGCAATTAGGAAATTAGTCATAGCTTAGTTCCAGCTGTTAACTCGTAGTGGTATGGGGAAAAAAGTGTATGCATCCATCTCACAGTTTCCTACTCTTTCCAGTATGTCCCTGGATACAGATACAAGGAGATTCCTGTTACCTTCATAAGTAAGTTCATTATCGTTTGTGTTTCCTCCGCCGCTGAGTTTTGTGTATGTGTTAGACAGACAGATGATCCTGCCCTTACAGAACCTGAAGTGGCCTTCTGGCTGACCCATTTGATGACTGATTTCAAAATGTTTCTTTCGTTACAGAACGAGTTGTCACCCGTGTCCCAGGTAAAGTAAGTCTTTAAACATGGAGTTATGAAACCGCTTTGAAAGAGCTATAGTCCTAGGATAGGTTTATGATGGGAGATTTGTTTTCTTTAATAGACACCTGTCAAAACAAAACTTTGTGAAAAGGATGAAAGGCTATCCGCATTTCTAAGATGTGGAGAACGTAGAAATATTCTTAGTTTTTATCTGATAAAGGTAATGAAACCCATTTGTAGTTTTTCAAACTGTCAGAGAAAATAGGAGTCATGATGCTCTCATAATGATCCCTGTTATTTTTCTTCAAATGTTTTGAATGATCTGACCTTAAAGCATTCTTTTTCCTCCAGCTCCAAATGTAGCTGTAACTGCGGCAAGAAAAGCCTTGCCTTCTTTCTTTGAAACAGTTACATAACGTGTAAATTTTATTCTGCAGCAGGTTCTACTTCTATGTCCATCTTTTAAATGTGCAGATCAATTTTCTTTGGTAATTAGGTGTTGGGCAACAAGTTCACTTTTAATCTTCATCTAACAAGAATTTATGGCTTGTGAAAACAAGCCTTCTTAGTATTTACTGTATCTTGAAGCCTCAAAAGTCTCCTTCAAGCATTAGCCTTGATTGAGAGGACCTTGATTCAGTGTTAGAATGCAAAACACATCTGAAACATTACTTCTGCTGGAATGTATTTTAATGTAGACTTACACTTTGTGAAACTCATCAAAAACAGCTTCTGAACTTAGGAAACCCCATTAATGCAGAAGGTGCAAATGTATACAAGTTATTACAGTTATTGAACTTATTATAGTTATATCAGCCCGATTCTTTCCAGTTGTTTTCACTTGGGGATTTTATACATATCCAAATATTGTTATATAGAGAGCCTGTTTTCACACGATCACACTTCTCTTCCAATTTATATTGCACATTTGTGGAGACTATACACTGCAAAGTGTCTAATAAAGACACAGCTGGTAGTGTAGTGCTTAGAGCCACTGCCTTTGAACCCAAAGATAATACTAAGGAGGTTTGAATCTAACCTCCAGCTGCAGTACTCAATAGCAAGGTACTTAGCCTAAATTGCTCCAGTAAAAACACCTAGCTATATTAACGGGTAAATAATTGCAAGGTGCTTTGGAGAAAAGCATCAGCTAAGTGAATAAATGTCATTACACTGGGCCCCCAACATATAGTTCAAACACAACTGGGACAAGAAATTGCAAATTAAAGTATCCTAGAATAAATTAAATATCCTAAATTGATGTTTTTTGTAAATGAAATCATTACACCACGCAATAAAAGCTTAGTTATACAGTCTCCCCTAAACATCAGAAAAAACTATAATTTAAAATTTATTGAAAAGCATTATTCATTATCTTTAATAACTGAGCAAGGTTGTGTGTTCTATAACCTATCGTGTTATGCGGCAAGAAAAACTGCGACTGGAACAACAGTCCGTCGTCACTTTTAATTTATCATCATTTTTTGAAATGACATGTGCAACGTTTGTCAGCATCTGGCCACTTTTAGTTTGCTTCATTATTAGTACAATCACTAAAAGCTTAATAATATATATGAAAACCAAAATAATTAATAACTGAAGATATTGTACGTAAATTCCTATTTAACGTCAATTGTTCCTTCATTTATCCCATAATCATGTGCAAAGCTTGTTGTCTTGTTATTGGCACCAGGCGTGAGTTTCTAAAATTACGGCATAGGGATGATAAACTCAGCCCCTGGTTGTATTCTGTTTGGGTGAATTTTTCCTCCCAGCTGGATTTGGAAACACAGCTAAGAAATATTTTCAGAAATAACATTTCTGAAAATAAACAAGTGGGAAAAAAATACAAATGAAAGTAAATTAATTCACTGAAAAATGTCCATACCTTCAAGAATTTGTAACTCGAACATACATAGTCCAAAGACCAAGTGGTCAGTTTGTACCACTTCATGTGTCTAGATATGCGACGCAGGCAACGGGCCGCTACTGGGGGCGGGTCTTCCCGTCCCCTTCCAGGTACCCCACACAGATGCCAGCTAACCACACCTCACCAGGTTCATGGGAATGACATTCACGCTCACTGCTTTGGCTCGCCAGCACATACAACAGGTCTCTTTTATGGCCTAGTAAGTGTAGTGTCTACCGCATAGATTCTTTCAGCAGTCCTTGAGAATCCAAACCCCATCAGCGATTGGCAGCTCAACATTTCCTAATTACGGAAATTCAGAAATTTTATAGGTCAATTCTGATGTAAAATGTAAAAATGTATTTATTTTAAAATTAAAAATGTATTAATTCCAAAAGAGATGAACGCTTGTGCTCAGAACATACTTTAAACGTTGAAGTATATTTTCTAATTGAATTCTAAACTCAAAACAAAGACCATCTTTTAAAAAATGAAATTTTTACTCAAAGAACTCATTAAAGTCTGGTCAGCTGAGCATCTTCAGTACTGCTGAAAGTTCCCCATGACAGCTGCTTCAAGTGTGCCGGCTCCACTCGCTTTACCCAGGAACTGAGTGTCACCTTGGGGTCCTGACCGTCCATGGTCGTCTTCTGCCTCAGTTTCAGCTGTGCTTCCAAGCACCCCAACATGGGGCCCCTTGTCGAGGACAGGCCACGCTGAGAAGGAGCTTAACCTGAGCAGTGCAAAAAACCACACCTGCATGTGCATGCCTCACCCCCTCACCCCACATGGAGCACCATTGCAACCGTTACTGTACAGCCAGTGGTGGTCGTGAAATAGTTAAAGGGCAAGATCAAAGAACACGATCAAAAAGACTCATTCTCTGATACTGGCAGCATTTTTCTTCTGAACAAGGGAAGAAATATTATCAATGCCAAATGTGTTAGTAAAAAAAGATAAATCAGTGGAAAGTATATATATATCTTATCTCCAGATGTAAAACCTGGAAGGTTTCATGACATTCCTAGCTTTTAAATCAATTAGAGATAATTTAATTCATGTGTAGTGTTCCATGATGTCTTTTGAAATGAGTTATAAGAGTTTTACAAAGATCTTATTTTCATCCAAAGAACTTCCTTAGGGCCGAGACAACATAAAAGTCTTGTTCAGTAAAAAGTCAGCTTATCTGTACATAGGAAGAAAATTCAACAATGCATTCACACCATTCAGTAATTGTGGGGTACTGTGTTTAAGCATTAAAGTCATTTAATGCCTTTCACACTGGCCGTATAGTAAAGGTGGTATTAAAGTCTCTTTCTCAGGTCTCATACTCTTCATTCTTGTCGTACCTTGCCAGTTACTAGGGTGATTCAAGGGCCAACCACTAAGATCACGAGGGTCATCGGAAGAGGGTCACAACAGTGACCAGAGCCATCCAAGGTATAGCCTGAAACATGCTAGGAAAACTGGTTTTTGCCTTTTAGTGTATGTTTATATACATAGACATTTTTGTTTTTGGAATATATTCTGAAAAATCTGCAGACACCCCTCAACTTATGCAGATAAACCGTTCTTCAACCCCTTACATCAGTCAAAAGTCATGTATATCAGATTCCCCCCTCCTCCCCCACCATTCAGCCTACCCTAGCCTAGTCTAGGCATTTCTTACAAACACAGGTATAAAAAAATTACACAATATAATTCTCTAGTAAATGTGAGACATGTTAGATGTCTGTCATATTATTATTGTTCTTTACATGCTAGCTGCTCCTTTCACGTGCTCCTTTATACTTGCAGCATCCTTCACTGTCGTATTTATAGTCAATACAGCTAAACCTGGTTCTCGTGCTGTAGACAGTAATCTTTGTCCACCTTCATACCTCCTTCTTATGTTTAATTTCATCTCCAAATCGATAACTGAAGGCTTGCGAGACAGTTCTCGTTTTTATTCAAGCGCACGTTTGCCACCAGGCTTTGTGAATAATGAAAAGGGTAAAAAATATGGGAAAGAAGCACTACACTAATGAGAGGAGATCCGTTCACTGCTCAAAACACATGGGAACTGGGAAGATTCCTGCCTTGCCGACTTGCTCTTAACGTATTTCAAATGTTTTGCGTAAGCGCTGTCTGTAAACAATGTGTATGCTGGGAATTTTTTACGTAAATCCAGATTTACGGAAATCAAATTTACGTACGTAGAGGGGTGTCTGTATTGAAGAATAGGACTGATCTTCAAAAAAATCACTTTCCAAATATCAGATTAATAAGTGTGAAATCTTGGACACCCACCCAAGCCCTCAGTCTTCTATTTGTTCAATTTATATTTCAACTGTCAACTTTCTCAACAGCCATATATTTTGGTTTCTAATCACCTTTCTCCCATCAGTCCTTGACCCTGTGAACACAGAATCAACGTCTTTCTCATTCTCATTTCCCAGGATAACAAGGCTAGCCTGACTCTACGAGGTGAGAACACAGTGAGCATGACTCACACAAGAACGTCCTTCAGCAACCAGAACTAGAAATGGTGAAAAAACAATAAAGGCACTGACCTTGTCAATGCTTAAATGCTGAATGTCATTTTGAGCTGAGAAAATAACTTTAAAATCCTTCAAAAGAGAAAAACCCTATTTTAAAACTCATTGGCAATCTTCCAAATAATCATTTGCTTGGTCAGAAAATGTATACTGTGTGATGCTATGAAATTATACTGTTTTCCTAGAGTTTACAAAATACATGGAGATCTAAAATTTGCCTGAAATTTTTTTTGAAAGGTTTTCATATGTAAAACCTTAATATCAGCTATTAAATGCAGATGGTTTAAATACATTCATGGGATTTTATATTCTTACCAATATTATTATTTGGTATAACTTCAATAAATATGAACAAACTTAAGTACACAGTTTAGAAATTCCACAATAAGCGGCATAATCTCCATGTTTCAATTTTATTTTAGAGTTTCATAAAATTTTTAAATGCTGAGGTCAATAAAAAGCCCCTTTTTGATGATCAAAAATATTGAATGAAATTTTTATTCCATTACTTTTTTAGGTTCCCTTTTGTCAATCAAGGTATCTTCATTTGATGTACGAAATGGAACTGGGAACTAAATGATAACTTAAAAATTAACCCAGTCTTATGCCTTTTATAGAAATTACTATCAAATTAATGGAATGACGGAGATTGATAGGACCATTTACCTCTACATTTGTGATTTTAGGGTGCTCGCATTCAGATCGCAGAATGCCTTTTTTTTTTGCTCTCAATAAACAATACTTAGCTACTTCACATAGCGAGGTTTTTCTGTAAGGTTTGTGGCTTGCCTAGACTGAATGTTTAGTCTAGTGTTGTGCTTTTTCAGAACTCTGTTCTCTTTCATATTTATGCTTATATTTTACTGTTGGGTTTGGTTCAGAAACAGACAGTACCAATACTGCAGTTCTCTTGCAATACAGCACAGCTTTGCAAGTTATTCTGCTTTTATTGGGCTTTGTGTTCAGAAGCTAGTGGTAATATTTGGTTGGATTTTAATTTTGCCATAGCTTTAAACCTGTCCATGCAAATGTTCCAGTCATTTCAATAAATAAGTCATTTTTGAAAATTTGCATCCTTTCTTTATCACCAGAAGTGCCGCATCAACATGAACTCTCTGTTCACTGTTTGCTCATTGCATCAATGTAGAACCTGTATGAACTGAACTCAGATCCACTTTTTATCATTGTAAGACATAGCTTCTTCACAGGTAAAACTGGACACACCTCGTGGTTGTTTGTCCTTAGCAGACAACCCACAGGTGTGGCCATCAGGGTCAGTTGTTTTAGGAACACAACCATTAGGTGTCTAAGCTGCTTAGGCTGTGCAGCAGCATTGACTGTGATTCAACTCACTTTTTCAACCCTGTAGTGCTTGTTGTCATGTGCAGCTTTTTAATCCTTGAGGTCACAAACTATATTAGCTTAATTCAGGGTATGGCACATCCTGACTTGTGTTAGTGAGCTTAGGGAAAACCAGCACTCTTGTTTTCCAGTTCAGGCTATGCTGGTTCAGTCATGATAAATGTTAGTCTTTAGGCTTTATTTAATTCTGTCTCATGGGGTCTCTACCAGTAGCAATGTAGTTTATTTCTTGTAGAGCAAATAATAATAAAAAAAAAAAAAATTGCAAAAATCTTATTAGTAGGAAGCATTCTAAACAAGATGTAAGCATCAAAATTCAATAGATTATATTTCTGAAAGGCTTTTATGAATGGTTGAGTGCCTGACAGTGATTATTAAAATGAAACTTTATTAATAAAGAAAACTTTATCCAAGAGTTATTTTACAAATTTTAGAACTGTAGTTCTATATAAGACTACATGTAATTCTTACATTTAACTTTTATAAATATGTAAAAACCAAATCATACACTATAAAAGGTGGTTGCAGACAAAATAGTGGATTAATATAAAGATTTGTAAAGTTTCCTTGTTCAAGCCCCACCCCACCACCACTCCAGTATCACTTCCTCAAGGTACTTAACCTGGGTTAACTGGAGTTAATCTAGTACAAATATCCAATACATATCCAGTAAAAATGTATAATTTGCTTTGCATTAACGTGTCAGCCAAGCAATGTAACAGCATAAATAAGGGGTTTTAGCAATATCTTGTTTAAACTTGTCTTGTTAAGTTATGTAAAGTATAGAATTGAAAATTCTCCGTAAGCCTGTTGATTGGCAGGTACATCTGTTTGAACCTGTTGATCTTTAGAAGAATGTCCTAACAAGTATCCAGGATTAGACAATCCTGACAGCAGTTTTTCTTGACTACTAGTTCTGAAATGTTTTCTTGTGTGTTTGTTCTATATCTTGAATCATGAATTACTGAGATCTTTACTATGGCTGTAACTCCTTAAGTATATTAAGTATTCTAACACCATTATACTTTGAGCTATACGATTCAATAAAAAAACCACCAAATTTAAACAAAAAAACCTTTTCATTTACAGATTTTGTCAGACAGCACACCCAAATACACACACACACACACACACACACATCTTCAGAACCGCTTGTCCCATACAGGGTCACGGGGAACCGGAGCCTACCCGGCAACACAGGGCGTAAGGCCGGAGGGGGAAGGGGACACACCCAGGACAGGACGCCAGTCCGCCGCAAGGCACCCCAAGCGAGATTCGAACCCCAGACCCACTGGAGAGCAGGACTGTGGCCCAACCCACTGCGCCACCGCACCCCCTCACACCCAAATAATTGAACTATATAGTATTAATAAGTTTTAATAACTGAAAATACTATATGATCTTAAAAAGTCTGTTGAGTATGAAAATCAACCATTAAAAACATTTCTGAAATTAATGATTAGTCATATTCTCCTTGTTCAAATTCTCATTTCTCATTTTCCTCTAAATGGACATTGTGCCCTGTATTATAGACAGAAGAAAGAAGACTGAAGTCTAGTTTAGTTTTTGAGAAAAGTAATATATTATCAGATGTATTTGTTTCTAATTGCCCATGTTGAAGAGCTGGTAGTATAGCGGTTAGAACTACTGCCTTTGGACCCAACAGTTATAGCTTCAATTCCTGCTGCTGGGTGTAGTTTTCTTGAGCAAGGTACTTATCCTTAATTTGCTCCTGTTGAATTAATTGTAAGTACCTTAACTTTGTTGCTTTGGGCAAAAGTGTCATCTAAATGAACAAATAAAATAAGTATATGCTAATCTAGATGACCATCACTGAAATTAGAAAATAACAAATGTATGGGAAAAATTACGCCAACAGGCGCAGAATTCTGCACAAAACTGAAGTATATATAAGTAGGCCAGCACACATTTAATTATTGTGTGGCTGTAATGTAAATGTAATGACTGTATCACAGAGCAAACATAAATCTGAAACTGGACAATGAATATATTACTGCCATGTATTTAGATTTTGCATGGAATGATTATCACAGGTGAAGTCAAGAAGTTTCACTGAGATTTGAGATCAGTGCAAAAGGCTTAGATTTATTCAGAAAATATGGAAATTGTGAATGGACTTCTCAGTTTAACACTTTGTATTGTGCAGTCTGCTGCTTTAGTGGTTTATGTTGGCAAAGTTCTCTCCAGGTGAAACACAGAAGAGTTCAGCCACGAGTTCACATGATGGGATCTGGATTCCAAAAGTCTGGCCTCATCCAAAGCATTACATAAGGCAACCCAGTCCAAATAATTTTAAAATACACTGTTATTTTATTCAGACTGTGTGTAGTAGTATAAATGAGGTAGTGTAAGTACCACAGTATATCAGTTACTTGCCTTTTTTTTTACATGCTGTACTTAGATTATTTTCTCATATAAGATTGGTTTTTGGTGTTGCTGTGAGTGTTAGTGTTTTCTGACAAAATCTTTAAGTTAGTTGAACAAAGAAAGACTGTAATAGAAGAAATAGCAGGAATCAACATGTTATGCATCAATCTAAGGCAATGCTTCGTCAGGGACTTTGATTTTTTTTTTATCAAAAGCCATGGGTGCGGATGAGGATTACCTTTACCTGAAACTTTTGCACTGCTAGATCATTAAATGCTTGCTTCCAGAAATACTGTAAAAGGTGCCTTTATAAATAGTCAATCACTGCAACATTCAGAAAAGACAACATCAAGATAAAACCAGACTTTGAATAAATGAAAACACAAGCTATAAATCAAGTAATCCCTATGATATACCAGTATATTTTAAATACATTATTATTTTTTTTTTCTGAACCACTTGTCCCATAAGGGGTTGCGGGGAACCGGAGCCTACCTAGTAACACAGGGCGTAAGGCCGGAGGGGGAGGGGACACACCCAGGACGGGACGCCAGTCCGCCGCAAGGCACCCCAAGCGGGACTCGAACCCCAGACCCACCGGAGAGCAGGACCTGGCCCAACCCACTGCGCCACCGCACCCCCCTTAAATACATTATGTTTCTTGCATATATTGGTATGGTGGCGCAGCAGGTAGCACCTTGGGTGTGGTTTAACAACTCAAGTTTGACCTCTGCTCAGTATCTTTGAAATTTGCATGGTTTCCCCATGTTTTCATGGGCTATTTTCCACCACCCAACGACATGCACTCAAAAATACAACGGTAAACTTCACCTTAGAGTCCACTCAAGTGATTTTTAAGAGTTAATTCTCACTTAGTCGCATTTACCTTTACTTTTAGTACATTATGTCTTCGCAGACACTAAATCTGATAAGAAAAGCTGTTTGACTGACTTGCCCTCACATGTGATCCTGTGTTTTATGCCAAAAATTCAGAGGCTTGCAATTTCCCAGTATGTGACACTGGCAGTGATCATAAACTACAAGGAAGACACAAACAGGGACAAGGAAAGATTGGATAAACACAGCATGGAGGATTATACCCGCTTCCAAATTTTAATGGCAAGCAGGTGATATTGATAAGACTGTGGAAATTTACAGTGGCCTTGGAACTTGGAGTTATGCGGAGTTAGAGGGAGCAATGTGTTATGTGTGCTGCGGAGTACCACATGACTAACTTAGAGACATCCATATAAATGAAGAAGAAATACATCACACACACATAATGTCTACAGCCGCTTGCCCCAAGCAGGGTCGTGGTGAGCTGGAGCCTGGGCCGGCAGCACGGGGCACGGGGCTGGGAGAGGGCAGGGACACACACCCCGGACGGGATGCCAGTCCACCACAGGGAACCCCATGCAGGGGTTGAGCCCCAGAGCCACCAGAGAGCAAGCCCCGGCCAAACCCGCTGCGCCACCACACCCCCCAAGAAATGCATACATGGAAATAAGTAATTTAATAAGTCACCCCCTTAATTTTTCTATCATTTATACAACTGATAAAAATAGACACACAAACAACTTGCAATATATATAGACTGTGAGCATATTTTTTGAGAAAGTAAAATGTAAGAAAAAGTTGACATACTCTGTATAAATATAATCTAAGAGCAGATTTTTTTTTTAGTTTTTACTATGTTTTTATTGTAGGTTTACAGATGCAGTTACATGACCAAAGAACACAAACTGCCTGTACGCAGGAGACGGAAAATAAGCTATGTGTCATAGACTCCAGGACTCTTTTTCGCATTTCATTCACCCAAAGTATATTTTCCAAACATATAACTATTCAGTTCCCCAAATTGAATTATGGGTCATAGTTACATAAAGTTTAGTTTCTTATCCCTAAATTTATGGCTGAAAGACTTATTTTCCTCAGAAATTTTCCAGCCATTTCACTCTTGAAACATCTTTCAGTCTTGGGGAAAATGACTACAACTGCATGTTTTTAAATGTATGCTTTTACATGTGACTGACCATTAAACTCAATAATTTAACTGGTTTAATCATTAGCAAGACCACATTTTTCAGCTATGGCTGATACGGAAAGACATTAACCTGGTTTTACAGTTCAAGTCTTTCTAGTCCTTAATTGCATGTTATGTAATAAATAGGCAAGAATTAAGAGTGCTTAAGAATGATTTGTTTTTCTTTGCTTTGAAGGACCGCATTTCTTTATGAGTTACAGCTGCCGAGATCTTATCAAGATGAATGTCACTGTGAAAAATCATTTCCATTAGCAACAAAATAAAAACAACACAATTTAACCAAACACTTGTGGGCATTTTTTCTGTCATTACATTTTAAGTGCAGCACTGAAGCACACAGCAGACTATTTTAGGAGTAATGATGTGTATGATGTCCAAATGCCTATAATTTAGTAATAGCAAGAATGCTTTGTGACAAACAAGGTGCCATGTTCATCTTAGAATTACAAAAATATAAATGTCAAAAATCGTAATTAACGCAAAATAGCTCCTGCAAAAACTCCACGCGACTTAATCGAGATGATTTTGAAATGTTACCTAGACAAATATCCTGAAAGCTTCCACTTTTTAAATTTATTTCTCCTTTAGACTTACCTGCTTGAAAAACTCCCTATTTTTACATCTTCATTTGATAGATGGACTTGTGCAGCACGTTACTGTTACATAACCCAGTTGCAGACCATGGAAAGAATGTTTTGTGTGTGTGTGTGTGTGTGTGTGTGTGTGTGCGTGTAAAAGCTTATATATCCAGCACTATGTAGACTGTTTTTGCAGGACACTGCAGAAGCCAAGAAAAGTATTAAACCACAATACATTTATATGAAAACGAGCACAGCTATGGAAAAATACTGTCCTCGTTCGACAAAATGAGCTTTTTGTTTGGCTTGGTCATTTATGTTTGCTTTGCTTGCTTCTTTGCTTTCTTGCTCACTCACTCACTTGCTCACGACCATCAACCGCTTGTCCAAGTCAGGGTTGCAGCGGTCCAGAATCTGTCCTCAAAGCATACAGAGCAGAACCAAGCAGGGTGTACCTTGGATGGGATGCCAATCCATTGCAGAGTCCCCACACACCCTCACTCAGACACTATGAAAAACTCATAGTCACCAGTCCACCTGAAATGCATGACTTTGGACTGTTGGAGAAAACCCACATGAAGATGCGAAGAACTTACAAACTCTACATGGACTGAGTTCCATGATCTGCCCCTGTGCAAATACTAAAGTAAAATATTTCCCAACAGACTTTGTTTTGCAGATGTCAGTGTATTATCTGTACTTTTTCCAACTATTTACAATAACTTCAATCAGACCTTATTAAGCTGTTAGTTCTGTGAAACCTTTTTAACTTTTTTGCTGATTTGACCCTACACATACAGTACAACATGCTCAGTAATAAAAGTAGCAAAAAAGAGTCATAGTAATAAAACCAGGGAAAAATCTGAAATTTTGTTAAAAAATGTTTGCACTCCCTTTATTCACTCTTTCTATTTATCCTTGTTTACTTTGTAGTTAGGGTACAAAAAAGACTGAAGCTTTTTGGCAAATGTAAACTGAGTTTTGGCACTTTATTTATTCAATAAACACCCCATCTGTGGCCTAGATTATATTGTTATTCTGAAAACTTCAATAATAACAAAACCAGACGTCATCCCGAGATATTATTATTCTGTCATTGCGCTCAGGGCAGGGTAAAAGTCTTTTTTGAAAATAAATCCACAGATTGATCATAATGTTACTTGAGATGTTACATAATGTTACTTGGGATTGCCTGCTCAGATTTTTTAGTTTAATGACTGTTTGGCATTCATGACAGCAAGATGGAAATATTTTTATAATATTTTAAAATGTTGATTTTGGTAATGAATGAATAATTTGTTATTTCCACTTAAGACCAAAGGAGGCCAGCTGTGATATCAGCACCGCATGCTGACTGAAGCTGATGACCGCCTGCCATCATGGACACGACGTATCTTTGTGAACTGGGACATCAAGTTAACACTCAGCTGTAATGTTATTATTATTACTTGTAAACTGGCTTAAAAGTCTTGTTTAACTGGAGTGCGGTGGTGCAGCGGCTTTGGCCTGTGCCTGCTCTCTGGTGGGCCTGGGGTTCAGGTCCTGCTTGGAGTGCCTTGTGGTGGACTGGCATCCTGTAGTGGATGTGTCCCCTCCCCCTCCAGCCTTGCTCCCTGTGGTTTCAGTCAGTGTGTGTGTATGTGTGTGTGTTGTTTAATCTAGAATGCTCTGGAGAGGCAGGCAGTCACTTGGACCCCTAGAGGTTTTTTCTCCCTTGATTTTCATTTTGTGGTCTTTTGTTCCTTTCCTCTTTGGCCGGTAGGCATACTTACAACTTTAATAACTGCATGGATAATGTAGCAGTTTAGTAAAGCTACTGTATCGTATTTGTTTGCCTTATGCCTTTGCTCAGTACTCTGTGTCACTGTGCGAGAAGAGCGCTCTATGAAAATTGTGGTGTCCGAAAAGGAAGGAACACCGTTCTTTGGAGGTTTCCCTGAAACAAAGCACTGGAACACTTGAAGTGTGCAAAATAAAGAGTTTATTAAGAACAGTAGCTCGTGTCACAAACTCACTTCACACCGCGGAACCTCATCTGCGTTCGTGCGAAAAAGCCCCCCGTTATATATAGTGCCCCCAATAATGGTTCCTGCTTCTCTTAGGAAATAACCAATGACAATTATCCTTTGTCAGCTTACACCCTACAGGCCGGCAGGAACCTTTCTTTTACAAAACTCTCAAGGATTCGTTCTTGGTGTAAAACACCACAAAAATAAACTGAATTGAATTGAATTGAGGGGTGCGGTGGCGCAGTGGCGCAGTGGGTTGGACCGCAGTCCTGCTCTCCCGTGGGTCTGGGGTTCGAGTCCCACTTGGGGTGCCTTGCGACGGACTGGCGTCCCGTCCTGGGTGTGTCTCCTCCCCCTCCTGTGTTGCCGGGTAGGCTCCGGTTCCCCGTGACCCTGTATGGGACAAGCGGTTCTGAAAGTGTGTGTGTGTGTGTGTGTGTGTGTGTGTGTGTGAGTGAGAATTGAATTGAATTGCAGGGGGAGGGGGGCAGTGGTGTGGCAGGTTTAGTCGGGTCTTGCTCTCTGGTGGGTCTGGGGTTTGAGTCCTCCTTGGGGTGCCTTGTGTCAAACTGGTGTCCTGTCCTGAGTGTGTCTCCTCCCCCTCTGGCCTTGCGCCCTTTCTTGCCAGGTTAGGCTCTGGTTCGCCACAACCCCGCTTGAAACAAATGGTTTCAGACAATGTTTGTGTGTGAATTGAATTGAATTGAAGGGGGTGTGGTGGTTTTGGCCGGTTCCCACTGTGTGGTGGGTCTGGGTTTGGGTCTTGCTTGGGGTGCCTTGCGACGGACGGGCATCCCATCCTGGGTGTGTCCCCTACCCCCATTGGCCTTGTACCCTGTGTTGCCAGCTAAGGCTCCGGCTCGCCGCAACCCCGCTCGGGACAAGCGGTTGTAGAAGTTGGTTGGTTGAAACAAAAAATGACATTTTGGAGTATGCAGGGTTTCAAAAATATTCAGCACTGACTATGTGCCACACCCTCACCGCACCTCCCCTGAATTAGAGCAGGAGGGTATAAAAGAAGCTGTCCCAGGTCACCTGGTTGAGGGATCTCGTTGAGTAAACCTGCTTCTTCTCCGATAAGTGACAGAACCTTACTTACCTCTTCGTCCTTTGCCCTTTGTTCCCTGTTTGCCACCTTCCCGGTTTCAAATCTCCTGCTTCCCCAATCAACTTGGATTCCTGTCTCGTCCCAAGAACAACATCTTCGTCTCGAAAGACCCACGCCCGCCCCCGACTACGATCCTTGCTTACTCCTTGTTTTGTTCCCACAATTAATCAAACTCACAGTTGGGTCCACATCAACTCCTCAGTCTGCCGCCCTCATCAATGACACTATGAGAACTGTAATTACAAATGGGGCACATCCACACATTAAATGACATCTTCCAGTGCTATTGTACAAAAGAGATGTAATTCTGAAAATACTGAAGAAAGGTTGGACAGTAAGAGGTGCAAAACATCTACCAACACCAAATAAACATGGTTATTATTCCTTTTCTTCCTGCCACAATACTCTGTTTACTGAACACCAAAGTATTTTTGAGTTTTGGTGCATTTGAAGATAATGTTGCAGTTGCCCATGAAGATAATACTGCAATACAAACAAATTTCAAATATTTATTAATAGCAAGTTATTGTTTTTGAATCAGAATCAGAATCGGCTTTATTGGCTGATATTTTTTGCGAGCAACCTTAGTAATATCTTAATAGATACTGTACCTTCTTTTCAGTGTTTTTTTTAAAGAATTTTCAGTTGATATTATTGTTTCAGATGAATAAAGAGTGCTATAGAAGATCTAGAAATATTCACCTCTGCAGGCATTTATTCAGACATGGAGGATTAACTTTGTCCATCTCCATGGAAAGCAGGTTTCCACGAACTGTGTCAGAATGACGAATAAAAGAAACAAGGTATGATGTTTCTCTTTTCTTTTTTTCTTTTTTTTCATCTCTTCTATGCAAATTCTTGCTCTTGTTAAAGGGCAAGGCAAACTCTGTCTTGTTGGTATGTTTGTTCTGGCAAAGAAGGGCTGTTACAGAAAGACGAGGAGTGGCTAATCACCACTCTGAAAAACTCCACAGGCACAATGACTATTGCTCTCTTAAAAAATGTATTTGTTTAACAGCTTCGCGTGTATTAATGTATCTAGAATATTTGGTTATTGAGCTAGAAGGATCTTGGCCATTGATGTGGGTGACTGCATCATATAATTCATTATTATTATTCATATAATTATTCATCATATAATTCATTATTATTATTGTTGTTGTTGTTGTTCCATAAAATTTCCATAACCATGAGTGGAGCCTATCCTGGAAGCACTGGGAACAAGACTGAGAGTATACCCTGGACATGACATCAGTCCATCACTGTATTATTATCATTATATGAACATGAACACATGAACACCGACACACAGTGAAAGGTATCATTAGGCCTCTCTTGTATAGCAGTAAACTATAGGTATTTTTGGACAGAAATTCTCTCTATGTGTCCACCTATTGCGATTATTAGCTTTCGCTGGCATCATAAATCCAACAAATTAGCCATTTAAGATTTTTTACATTTTTATTGAGGCCAAAGTTAAAAAATACAATATAAATCCAGCATGGCAGTAAACTTTCTTTGAACTATGTAGCTTGAGGCACACTTCTAAGGTGCAATATGTATTGACATGTTTTATATTATAACTTTTAAATACACAAGAAACTCAACAATTTTTTTGTTTCTCCTGACATTTAAGAGGACAGATAGAACAATTCTGTTTTTCCACAGTATTAATGCAAGAGCTGCATTTCCTTTTTTACTGGTTGTTGAGTTTGTGGAGTTGCAGTATTTGTTGAGAATGAAGGACAGGTAACATGTATATGGAGGGGGGTCGCTCTGGGACGCCAGACTGCACTGTTGGGGATCCCGGATGTGTCGTGACTTGACAACCTCAATGAAGTACTCATGTTGGTATCCTGTAGTTGTGTTGGTTTGGTTTGTTGGAGAAGATTGTTAACCTTCTCGGTTTCGAGTCATGGAGATTTATGTTGGCTATGCTGGATGTTCTGTTTGGCTTCATGTTGTTGTTGTTGGTTGGACTGGGTCTTTGTGTACAGCTGTTGTAATATACGCAAGGGGTATACATCTTGTCTTCTGTCCTTGTCATCCTGTGTACCTTGAATGTCCTGCTTTAATTTGTTAGAAACAGCTGATTCAGATCAGTTATATACTATATGTATGTAATTGGGTGATGACCTCTTTAAGAGTTGGCACCGACATGATGCACAATATTCTTTACTCCTGATGTTTTATTGCAGCAATTGCTTCACTTTCCTTCAGTATAAGAGGACATCATTCAGTACTGACAGCTTTATGTTACCATGTTTTGGCCCCACACCTGGAATTTGAGCCAAATATAAGAACTGAAGCTCTGGAATCCAGTTGCATCTTAGTATTCTTTTCATCTTTTAGATGATAATGTTTTGTGAAGAATTGGTCTTTTCATTATATCCCCTTGTTTGAAAAGAATGCCAGGGTATAAAGATTAACCTTGACAAAGTTTTGTTTCTTTATCAGACTTGTATATAAATGTCAAGCTGTTGCAAAGAAGCATTCATAGAAAAAATGAAAATTTTTGTATACCGTATCCTATACTTCTTGTTTGTTCACTATTAATTTAGCATGCTAATACACAATTTATGGGGAGTGCAGTGCCACAGCAGGTTTGGCCTGTGCCTACTCTCTGGAAGGTCTGGGGTTCGAGTCTTGCTTGTGGTACCTTGTGATGGATTGGTGACCCGTCCTGGGTGTGTCCCCTCCCCCCTCCAGCCTTGCTCCTTGTGCTGCCGGGTTAGGGTCCGGTTCACCGCAACCTCACTCGGGACAAGTGGTTTCGGACAGCGTGGGCGTGAATACACCACTTCAGTTATTAGGAACTTCTGGGGAGAAGAACAAAAACATGTTGGGGGTTTTCTCCTGCAGTCTTTAAATGATTTATTTTTCGAGCATTACAGTCCTGTAATGGAAAATCAGCATGGATGACTGGAGGATGCTACTTCTCGCCTTTCAGGGTGTGTCAGAAATTAAACTTGAATAGCAACATTTGCTTTTTATCATGGGACAAATAACTTGGCCTTGCCCTTAGAATCCGCTTGGCCAGTTATGTGTTTCATTCTTAATTCAGGAATTTCCACACTCCTTTCTCATTATTGCTACTACCCATTAGGGAATCAGTTTAAAACCAAATTACTCTGGAAAAATAATGAGGCTTATTTATCTGCTTGTTTATTTTAGACTTGGGCTGTGATTTACAATTATGAAAACAAACACAAACATGAAAAACACATGCATGTAATTTCAATTTGTGACTGATCTGCAAGAACTTTGCAAGAACTTTTTCGCAAATAGCAGCCGACTCTCGCTAAGTGCTAAAAAAGGATGTTAGAGGGTTATAAAAATAATGCAATATTTTGCCATCTAGTAAATCTACTTTTCAGGACGAACAATGACCTCAGTTCATCAGTTAATTGATTTCTACGACACGATCAATCACAGTGTTCCATAGGCAGGTGAAGTTATTTGGATTCTTGCTATGAGTACCATGGTATTGCATGTACAAGTCCAGTAACAGTCAAAGAGCTGGGCAATCTGGGCAGTATTTGTAATGGGACAAACTGAATAAAAGAGTCCAAGTAAAACGGCTCTCAAATGTCCTTCTCTGGGAATTTCTGCGGAAGAGCTGGGGAGACATGTGGGAAGACACGTTGGATGTTTTCCTGCTGAAACTTGTTAGCTGAATGCCTTCTGAAAAGTTTCCAGGAAGTGTACTCTAACTTTTGGATTTTAGTTTACATAGTGCAACCTGGATGGAGTCCAAAATGACAAAATTAAGGAGTGAGAGTAGTTGACAGCCTTGAGCACAGGCCTCTTGAAGTTATCCATATGCAGGTGCAACCATATAAAAATATAAGAATATAAAAAGAGCATCTGCAGCAATGAAAGATTGCGGGAAGGTGGAGCACATTGCTGCTCGGGGCATGGTTTGTGAAAGACGTGTGCTCTGTCTGAAACAATGTTTTCTGTGCCAGCTTCTTCCCTGGAGCAACTGAGGTCGCATCCCTTTTCTGTTGTTTCCCTGAAGCTGTTGGAAGTATGGCAAAGGGGTCCCATAAATTTCACTCTCCCATTTCCCCGAGGAAGATCTCTCTGGTGCTGCCTGACTTGACTTGTAGGAAAGAGCGCCGAAAAAGTTCACTGCCAAAGTAGCAAAAGAGTTAACGCATCTTTTAAAATAATGTGTAATTTGGCCATGTTTTTGAAGTTAGAAAATAATCAGTTGTAATGCAAAGAAGAAATATTTGTCTATACTGCCATTGTGCTTCAAGGGATTTTTCCTGATCTTCTTTAAATTAAAGAGCAATAAACAATATGAGGTCCAATATTCTGTGCCTTTTCCATAACAGAATTGTTAGACTAAAGTCATTTCACTGGTGTTTCAGGGCTGAATCTGGACTGGACTGAATCTTTTTCTGCAATGTTTCAACACCATTTTCTTGGTTCCAAAGTATGAGATGGAAAAGTGAATCAGACCAGGAAGATGTTCAATTATTTTCTTCGCTTTAACATCTGGTGTAATAAAAAATGTTCCTTATTCTGTGCATAATAATGCACTTTTTTCATTTATTGCAAAATGATGTGGGAGAAAAGATCGGCTGCTTTCTATTTAAATACATGTGGCCGCTGTAATGCAAACCCTCTCATATGCAAATAGCTTTTATTTTCAGCTTTCGTGCAAAACAGTCAACAAAAAAATGGCCACAAGTGGCTGGAGAAGAGAGTAGCTGATCTAAGGTTCCATAACAGCATAGTAAGGGCAGGGCTGATATGAATGCAAGAGGCATTTAATACATTTTTTCCAAAATTGTTATTGAAACACATATTAAAGACATTCCATAATAAAGTGATATGCCGTGATGTGAGTGATGATGTGAGCGTTGGTGTTTACACAACACAGTCCACTTCTAATACCAGGATTTCGATTGTTTTCATTATGTACGTATCTTTACATTGTGATAGTGCTGAAGTTACATTTTAAAACAACATTTAAAATGATATAAATAAATGCTTCATCTCCAAGAGACCTTCATCAAAGTTAAAATCATAACTTCCAGAGCAGAAAGCTCCTATTGATTTATAATTGAATTAGAGAACCAGTGTCCAGACAAAAGGAAAATACAATTTACAGGGATCATCTGCTTGTGATTGTTTTAATTTCAGAAAACGATTCTTTGGAGTTCAGTCTGAACACGTCTGCACTAACAGATATGGGAAAAGTCTAAATATGTATTTCCTTTAAAAATAGAAAATAAAAAGAATTACACCGGAAAATTTCTTTACTGTGAGATTAGCACTTATTGTTATATTTTACCTAATATTTGGCTCTAAACTGGATTAAAGCAACTAATGTCAAAATAATGTTTAAATTGCTTTAAAATAGCTTGGATTCTGTACCATTAAAAAGCTGGACAGGAGATCCTGGTTAAACAAGGTAAGCTTTGCCACCATGTGAAAAATGGCCCCACTTAGAATAATTAAACATAATGATAACTGGCCCTCTATGACAATACATGTATATTTAAGGGAGAATCAATTCAAAATGTTTTTATTTCACAAGGATCCACCTCTGCACTTGAACCAAGACGATACTAAAGTCCCTGAGGGTAGTGAGTAAGACTAGGAAGAAATTCAGCAAAGGCCATGAATTTCTGGATGTAACCCTCCTACTATAATTTTAAGTTTCCATCTTCGCTGGTGAACTTACATCACCAAGAAACCGCTCCAGCGCTTGCACAATCTATTGTTCATTAATACAGTGGCAGCGCAAGCTTCCAGATGAGCTGCATAAACTGGTAAAAAAAAATGACCTTCTCTGCATTGTTTTCATAAGCCACCATTGCTTGGACTACATACATGGAAACAGGTGCCCCATGTACACACACACATTGTCTGAACAGCTTGTCCCAGGGTGGAAGGCTGGAGGAGGAGAGGACACACCCAGGATGGAACACCAGTCCATCACAAGGCACCCCAAGCGGGACTCGAACCCCAGACAGCAGAACCTGATCCAACCCACTGTGCCACTGCACCACCACACCCCCTGCTGTGCCCCATGTATACATTCTTTATATGGACTGCTTTTTCGGGAGGGAATTCCATGTCTGTTTGTGCTTTTTGATCCTGGTCAATCTACATACTTAAACCAAACATTTAAGCTGCATGCAAATAGAAACTAATCAAACATCCTGACATCCTTTGAGTCACACACTGAAACTGTGACCTGCAGGTTGTTCTCCTTAAACGGCCGCAGGCCAGAGGATGTGCTGCTGGCTGCCTCTGTTTGTTCCTTACTTGGAATAGGAGCACAGGCCTTTCTCACCGCAGCATTTGCTCCTCTGTTTATTTTGTCCACTTGGAACCACTTAATTATGCTGGGACTTCACCAACCAAGAATGTCCGTGTAACGAAGGAAACCGAGTTCCACATTCACCAGCTACATGTGCTCCCAAAATCCTCAAAATATTACAGTATAAAAAGCAGAAAGTATGATTTGCAATGCCCGAATACGTATTACAATTTCGCAGTGAAGGCTCAAACTTTTAATACAAACTAATTCCTGCATACAAAGTCATATGAGTTATTCTTGCTTTCTACTTCTGATCTAATAATTAATTTTTTTATTTACTTATTAAATGCATCTTTATCCCTTGATTTATTCTCAAGGGATAACCTGTGAATAAAGCAAGGGATTAAGTTATATTATTAAACATTTGTGGATTGTGATGTATTGGTTAGAGTTTAATGTTGACAGTTTTAAAATGACAGAAAACAAAATAAATGGACAATGTCCACAACCGATTCACTGTGTTTGCATGTTGTGATTTACACATGCCGTGTTCTACCTGCCCCAAGGTGTCTTAGGAGTGGAAAGACAGGAGTATCAGTCACATGGATCGGAACCTGTGACATGTCCTTGTAATGTCTTTTTAACTCTGAATCTGCACTGAACAGGTAGTTTAAGACTTTGAGATGTTTCTGTAAGTCCAAATGCATGCTATAACATGCAGCCACCAAAAAAAAGCATGTAACATCTGGAGAAAAGACCGAGGACCACAGCCAGGATTACAAAGAAAAACACTGGATGAAAAAGCATTAAAGCGCTCCACAATAACCAGTATATTCCAAGTGAAAGACATCCGAGACATGGCAGGTGCACCATAAAATATCAAGGCAGCTTGAGTTCACTGTGCTAGCTTTGCTGTTCAAGGACATGGAAACCCATTAAAAAAACATTTTACCAATGTTCAGCGCTGGGGGTCATCTATGCAATGTGCTTGTTTGTCATTATATTGTGGAAGAAAATCCATCTGACATTTTCTTGTTAGTTAACAGCTGCACAGCATTCATGACAGCTGAAATATTACTTGCTCAGCATCAGTAAGGGCTCTGGTCTGCAGCAGGTAACTCCCAGGGCTGAAAGTGGCGTCCAGTCCGGTCCTGGTCCAAGCAAATGAAGTCCTGCATATTCTCATGTGATTCCGAGGTCAAAAGTATAAGTGAAATTCACCACTGCTCTATAACATGCAGTGTGAACAGGGAGAGGAAACTGTGGAAGGCCCCACAGGGTGTGTATTCTATTGAGTGAAACAATATTTTTCCACTGTTACTAGGTTGCAACTGCAGTGGCATGCTTATTTCGCACCGCTTGAATGAAAGCAGAGAAGCACAGACGCACCGATGCCAAGTTACACAAATATGCATGAAGATGAGAGGTTGTTCCACAAAGCGGCCAACATTTCTCTGTGCCGGGAACATCTCTTAGGGAAGGTGTAGATGAGCGTTATGGAGAGGGTAGCTTCGCACGTTCTCTGACCACGCCTCCCAGGATCCAAGGCTTGCCAGCACACCTGCCAAAATAAATATGGAAGAACTCTGAATTCCTCAGCCACCTCAGGGAGGGACTTCAACATCAATCATTGAGATTTCCCTGCTGCACTTGAGTCTTCCTCGACAATGACGCTGAGAGGGATGAGAATTGCAGGAGATTTGGCAAATATAGAGGAACGACATCACTAACACCAGTTAGAGATGAGCCAGAAGAGAGCCCAGCAGAAACCAAAGTCCAATAAATGTAAATGACATCCTTGTAACTGAAGCTGGGAAAAAAAAAAAAAACACTCATCTTGCAAAATATTCTGACTTCTCAACACCCTGGATTTCTGGTATAGATCACATAAAAAGAGCTGTTTGCCGATAGTTTAATTTAGAAGGCTTAAAACGTTGAGTTTTTATTCTTCTCCCGAGCAACCTATTTTTAAATTTAGTTTTAGTTATACTAAGTAACAGCTGATGTTATCTGCTTGTCTGCCATTATTTTGCAGGTCATTGTGCAACACACACACACACACACACACACACACACACTTGCCCCAAGCAGGGTCACAGCAAACCAGAGCCTAAACCAGCAACAGAGGGCATAAGGCTGGAGGGGAGGGGACACACCCAGGGCAGGACGCCAGTCCATCGCAAGGCACCCCAAGTAGGACTCAAACCCCAGACCCACCGGAGAACAGGACCCAGCCAAGTCCACTGCACCACTGAACCCCCTTCATTGTGCAGCAGTCAAAATAAAAATAACACACATTTCATTCCAGGGCCTGCTGTTCTTCAGAAACACCACATAATGATCTACTTATTATGTTAAACTTGGTTCAAAATATTAAAAAAAAATGTGCAGTTAATAAGCAACATAAAATACTGCTCAATTATAATGAAATTTGCTGCCTCTTTATTCAATAAAGAAAAACTTTTCTGCTCAAAATCCACTTTCAGACACAGTTCAGTATACATGACACCACAAACAGTGTATTGCAGAGAAATTTAAAAACTATACTTCATCCATTCCCAGTGAGGTGGGAACGTCATGGCTGGCCGAGAGAACCAGGGCGGCAGGACTCAAGTGTGGGGTCGTTCGTCTGGATTCAGAGGATCAGGCAAGTTCTCGGTGTCGGGGACAGGCGAATAGTCGGTCGATCAGAGGTCGGGGTCAGAGCGGGAATCCATGGGCAAGGTCAAGAGACGAAGCGAAGAGTTGGTCGATCAGCGGTCGGTGTTGAAACGATGATCCGTGGACGTGGTCGAGAAACAAAGCGAGGGATCTAAAACCGGAGACCGTGAACTGAGAACAGGAGATGTGTACAAACGAGAAGTCGCAAGGAAGGGCAGTTGTCCCTGACAAGATTCCGCAAAGGTATGGGAGCTGAGGAGGGTCTTTAAAGGGTGAGCATTTAATCAGGTGCTGGAGCAGAGTCAGGTGTTCTCGGTTTAATTGCAGGCATGAACGTGACAGGTAATTGTGCAGATGACCTGAAGTTAGTGTCATTCCACCAGTAGCACTGACTAAGTGTATTCAGATGATGCAAAACTGTTTACGCTATTATTGTACTAACAACATAAAATGACGGTGCTTTGCTCCTACTGCCCTGGTTTCTTTTATTTCACACAAGCCTGCAGAAGAGTACGGTCAGTTCTATGTCCATGGTTTTTGAAAGTATTTGAGAAAATATTTTTAATAAATTAATAATTAAAATAAAGAAACGTTTATGAATAGATCATAGTGGAAAAATCTGAAATAAAACATGCAAAGCCCTACCAAGACGATAGATCTGCCCGCCCCACCCTACACACCGTCTATCTACCATGCCAAAATGATGCCCTAAGAGACACTCACACCATAAAATTTAAATGGGACTCAATAAGCACTTGTTATGATGGTAACATCTGGTTTAATCATAGAGTGCCATATCCATCATTACTCATTATCTTTCAATAAAAGCATGGTAGTGGAAGTGCAGAAACTATTATAAGCATACTATGGATCATTACATGTCTGCTCAAATATGAATGTTATCTCATAGTCTAATTTGTTTTTTTATGCACCGCTATAAATTAGTCAGCTAGCACCTTCGGTTTGCTATTTAATCTTGTTGTTTATTCTTCTAGTTGTGGATTTTTCTCCAAAGCAATTTCCAGTTTTAGGTTTATGTAGTAGTCTAGTTCCAATGATCTATACTTTTTATACAGCCATATATTCTTATTGCATTAATTCAAGGGAAGTTCCTTCATCAAGGGGGTCACGCCCTCCATTTCCACGCAACAGGGAACACCTACAGCAGATCACGAGACGCACGGATAAAAGGGAGTTCAAGGCGCGACAGGACGCGGAATCTTAGTTCAACCTTACCTGTCTCTCACGGCAGCATCTGCTCTCCTGCTTATCCCGGTGTCCCTCTCTCCTTGTCCCTTTTTGCTGAGCCCTTACTTCTTTTGGATTCTCCGTGTTACTGCGTTCATGCCTCGGTGACCCCTTGCCTGGTTTTCTGGATAACGAGTTTAGGATTTCCCTTAATAAAACACCCTGAGCTTCGCACCTGGGTCTGGCGTCTGAGTTCCGTGAGGAAGCAATGACAAAAGGTACTAGTGCAGGAGTAGGATTCAAACCCAAGTTCTTTGAGTGCAAAAGAACTGTCACAACTCTTGGTGTCAGTGGGCTCTTTGCAGTAACATAGTGACCTACAGTAACCCTACTAGTCAACTAGCAACCCTTCATACCTGTCATCAGTCATGTAATCAGGACTATCTTTCAATAAAAACTTTCCTGCAGTGAGTACTATGGAGTCTTAGTCTTAGTGGGTCCTCCTCCTCCTCCTGTATCTTCACCACATGCTCCATGGATTATTATAAATAAACTGTGCATTAGGTCCTTCACCATCCGCATCTCCTAGTTCGTCATTGATAGCAACGGTTCATATCATTACTGTACTTGTTTTTATCAAAAATGAAACCCATCTGTGGACTACAATTCTTCGTTCTCTTTATCTAAATACTTCCACTTTCACTTCTCATTCCAGCTGATATGATATGTGATTAAGGTAAGAACTCGCTAATATTCACAGGGCCACCATGAAATGATTCTAAGACCCCTGGAATAAGTGCATTATAAATAAATTGTGTTTTGTGTGACTGTCAATAGTTCAACGATTCCTTGGACATAAAAATGACTTTCTAGAATATAGTTACATGGTACAGATTGTGAGTGTGATACAGGTCTGAACCAAAATGATGAAACTGAAGACAAAACGTTATGTGATTTATGCCTGTTCATGTAAAGTGTAGAACAGCCAATGGGAAATTATTTTTACATCTTCTCAACACGATAATCACAGAACAAGCCAAAGATGGAATAAATTAGTAAATAACACACAGACACACATTTTCTGAACCGCTTGTTCCATTTAGGGTCACAGCAAACCGGAGCCTAGCTCAGAAACACAGGGCAGAAGGCTGGAGGGGGAGGGGACACTTCCAGGACAGGACACCAGTCTGTCGCAAGGCACCCCAAGCAGGACTCGAACCCCAGACCTACCGGAAAGCAGGACCCAGTCCAACCCACTGCGCGACCCCCTAGGAAATAACAGTAAATAACAGTAAATGATAAAAAAACATTGAAGGAACAGTAGATCAAAAATGAGCTCCACACAGTGAGGAAAGGGTGCTGAGTAGTCTTTCTACCACAGCTCATCTATGAAGACTGAAGTTAGGGTTATGGCTAGCAGCTCACTTGTTAAATGCATATTTTCTCTGTTTTCCTCTGTATATTGCTTTTCCAAATGACCATAAGTCAACTAAATCAGCCAGGAAGTTTGTTATTATATGTTTTCAGCCCCGCATTATTTAAAGTACATCATTTTATACCTCTGTTGCATTATACATAACCAGGACAATAAAGTTTTGGATAATGAGTTCTCATAAAGCTTGATGGAGCATTCTGTTAAGTTTCCCTTGAAATGTCATTCTATTTATAATAATGATAATAAAAATAAGAATAATAATAATAATAATAATAATACCATAGTATGCACTGGAAAATTATTTTGCCCCCCTTTTCCATGAAGATGTTACAGCATCTTGGTAACTTTTAGTCACTGGCCATACCAAAGTAGTGGGTGGTATGACTAGATCTCAGATTGCCAACGTAGGCTGCCATCTGGCAATACAGAGGGGAAACTTCGTTTTCCATCAGCCATTTCCAAAATCTCACTCATACATCCCAGCTAGCAAAGTTGAATTAATATTTTTGAAAAGTTTTAAAATGTTTTTTCCTGTTTTATAAAAAAAGTTATTCTTTATCATATGTAAACAATTTGAGATGTTTTATTTTGGGGTGGTGTCTGGGTGGTGTGAGAGGGCGTGGGTTTGATTCCCACTCAGTCTGTGTGGAGTTTGCATGTTCTCCCCGTGTCTGCGTGGATTTCCTCCAGGTGCTCTGGTTTCCACCCACAGTCCAAAGAGATGCTGTTCAGGTTAACCCATAGTATGTGAGTGACAGAGAGAGTGTGTGTGTTCCACTGGTGTATGGATGAGTGACCCATTGTAAGTAGTGTATCTAGCAGTGTAAGTCACCTTCGTGAATAAGGTGTGTGGGCTCATAACACTACATAGAGTTCATCGAATGTCGTTTCGGAGAAAAGCGTCTGCTGAATAAATAAATGTAAATGTGCATTTTGGTTAATTTTGGGACATTCTTGCCTGCAGTGTCATGGTAACGTTAAAAAAAAAAGTTGTATTGGTTGGGATGATTCTGAGACAAGTATTCTGAAAGCAGTCTATAGAGTACAACTTTAAGAAGAAAAAATATTATAATCCCAGTCCTGGTCGCAAATAGTGCTGCTTTTGTAAATCTGTTTATCCAATCGTCCATCAGTCCATCAGTCCATCTATCCATTATTATGAATTATTTGTCCAATGCAGGGTTGGAGTGGTCCATAGCCAATGCCTGAGGCATAAGGTGTGGAACAGGATACACCCTGGAAAGAACATCAGTAATCAAGGCCATCATGCATACTCATTTATACATTCATATACTATGGGGAATTTAGTCACCAGTTCACGTGAAACATATTTTTGGACTCTGGGAGGAAATCAGAGCATCCAGAGGAAGTTCACTTGAACACAAGGAGAACATGGAGACTCCATACAGACTGAGCCTGGGTCAAAATCCATGTCCTAACGCACAAGCCAGGAGCTGTGAAACACCAGTGTTACCCATTGCACCATCATTATGCTACTCCAGCACCTTTGTGTAATAGACAAATGCATTGTACAAGAGATGAAATACATCTCACTTGGAAAATGTTTTTCAGTTTAAGTGTCTATGGTAAAATGACAAATTTTTGTTACTAAGGAATGCATTTAAACCTTATTTCAAGGTCTTTTGCAAAACACTTGTTCTTCTCAAATACTGCTTGCAAAGAAGCTGAAATTTTGTTTCCCATAAATAAGCTACATGGAAATATGCAGGGGAAAGGAGAAGTGTAATCGCAAACAGATTTATTTGTCAGAGGGATTCCACTTCTTATTTCTTTCTGAAGGAACAACTGTGACAACACACACAGATGTGGTGTAATTCAAACCAGCAAAGACATGTTTGCCCCTCATTTAGATGTTGGAATTCTTCACGAACAAAATCACTAATTAAAAGCACAGCTAGAGCCCAAGATTAATATGAGCATACCGAACGATCGTTATGAACATTTGTCGAGGGCCCAAGAAAAAGTTTATGAAGAAGTATAACACTGAACATTTGAAAAAATCTCTTTGTGCCCAACTGAGGAAGCCATTTAGGATTTGTTCTAGAGTAGAATTTTTACTCGTAAGGCTTCTCCCTTTATCAAAACAGTTACACAAGGTGCTATTCTGTCCAGATGTGGTAGCAGAATAATGTTTTGCACAATATTAGCATATATTTCATACAGTTTAAGGGTACTCCACCAGAAAAGGTACCGTAATCTAGTGTATTAAGGTAACTCTTCTGGAAACTGTGAATACAAAGGTAAATAATGTTTTATATATATATATATACAGATATATATAATCAGATACAACAGTAAAATTAGTTAGTTCACTTTTTGTGATTAAAATGTAAGAAATAACAGCTCCCACAGAAATAAAAATATTTATTCTGCCAGTACAATTAGCAGAAAATATTAGACCATTTATTGGTTTAATTGGAATGAAAAAATGATGCACACTGACAGTACTTTATTTTGGGTGTATGTCTCAGTCAAACCTTCTTTTTACAACCAGTCACCATGCATGTACTGATACAATGATATTAAATTTGAGAAAATCACAGTGTGCTTAAAGTTCTGCCTCCTACTAAAACCTGTACTGGAATATAGTCACAAATTAAACATAAGTTAAATGTGATCATCTCCCAGGTGTCACGGTGAACCGGGACGGAAGGACCCAAGTGCGGGGTCGTTCGTCTGGATTCAGAGGATCAGGCAAGTTCTCGATGTCAGGGACAGGCAGGTGGTCGGTCGATCGGCGATCAGGGTCAGAACGAAGATCCATGGATGTGGTCGAGAAACAAGGCGAAGGGTCAACAACCGGAGAACGTGAACTGAGAACTGGAGATGCGTACGAGGGACAAGTCACAAGGAAGGGCGGTTGTCTCTGACGAGATTCCGCAAAAGTATGGGAGCTGAGGAGGGTCTTTTAAAGGGTGAGTGGTTAATCAGGTACTGGAGCAGAGTCAGGTGTTGTCATTTGAGTTGTGGACGTGGACGTGACACCAGGAAAAGAGAGCAGGATGGCGTTAACGTACAGAAGAAAAGCACATACAAGCATAGCATACCATGTATAGCACAAACAGGTATAATTCACATGGCAGCGGGAACCTCTGTATGAAATCAGTGGACAGGAGTGTCACAGCATATCATCCTGGAATAGCTCAGGGGTATTAGTTCAGAGAAGGGAACAAAACTGGACCTGAAGAACACAGGATGTGTAACATGACTGTGGCAGTTGCTGCTCCTCCTCTGCTCTAAAAATGTTGTCATGACATCTCATCCTGTGATTCTTTCTGTCTGTCAATGACTTCTTTGTCTCTAAGATGAATCCAAGGGTGGATGACTTTAACTAAATTTAGCCCACATCTACAGTTTTCTCCCTTCCGAGACACATTGTCAGAAGGTCACAGGATGGGAATATTTACAAGTATAGTCACAGTCTACAGTCTCTGAGGGGTGCATTCCAGGTGCACGTAGAAATAGAAATGCGTGAGGTTTTCTTCTGAAATTCTTCTGAGTTTCTTCAGAAGGATAGAAGATGTAATAATGAAACCTATTCCTCAGTGTACAGTAACAGGTGACAATATGAATAAGGGCCTCTCTGAAGACAGAATCAGAAACTTAAACTGGCAGTAAAATTATGTCACACCCTTCAAAATTCTCAGATATTCTCTTGGGCTGATATTGACACAATGCAGGGTTGAAGGGTAAATATTATTTAACACAAAATAATTCCTTCTCAGGAATTCATCATTATTTTCAGATCTTGTGTTTTTTGCCAGTTGCATGGAATTCCATTTACATTATACGGCTATCCCTCGTTACATGGACCTAATTCATTCCTGAAAACAGTCCGTGTGCCGAAATTCTGTAGACCGGGAGGTCTTTTCCCATTATTTTAAATGGGGAAAAAATATGATGCACTCCTGGACTTTATGGTCATCCCCAAATCTTTCCAAAAACATCCTCCAAACACTTAAAAACAGCCTGAAGAAATAGTAATAATAACTTTAGGATAAGATATTAAGCATAATCAAAAAGAAAATTAACTTAAGACTACATTGAGGAAGAAATTTTATTTTTTAGTAAACTACTGCACCATAAGTATACAGAAGCATATGAAAGACCCAGGACACATTTATTTATAGAGAACAATTTAAAAAAGTGCATTACATTGACAGAAGGAGATATTTGAATGCAAGCGGGATTTTTGAGTAGTCAATTTGTGACATACTACCATATAGACCAGTACATGCAGTTCCCAGGTTACGAACATCTGACTTACATACAATCTGTAGTTACGAACCACCCCCTGTAAAGCCTATTAAAAATCTAAGTTACATACAATGACTCGTAATAACAAACAGGCGCTACTTTACAACTCCCATCAAAACATTACGCGTCTACAATGGTTCGTCGACTCGTGAGCGCATGAGTCCGAAATAGGGCAAAGACTTGCCCTTCTTTTCAGTCGGACTGTCATGCCCATGATCTCGCCCTGAACGTCCGCACCTTCCAGAAATCAGAGCAGTGGTGTATAAAGAAGCCGCACCTGCATATGCTGGTTGTGGAATCTTATTGGAGAAACCCGTCTCTCAGTGAACTCATGACAACCTACCCGCTCAGTATGAGAAGGACCACTTTGCTGTTAACAGTGTCTCGTGTGTGTTACTGTATTTGGCTTTAATTTTCTTGGCTTTACCCTCCTAACTATGGCACCAAAGAATAAATGTGATGCAAGTGATGGTGATGCAGCCAAGAAAAGGAAAACAATCACAACTGAAACTAAAGGGGAAATAAACCAATCAGAAAAAGGTGAAAGGCCAAGGAACATTGGAAAAGCGTTAGGCTACAGTTAGTCAACAACTGGGACAATTTTAAAGGACAAAGCGAAAATAATGGAGTATGTAAAAGGCTATGTCCCTATGAAATTTTACAATTATCCAACTTACATACAAATTCGACTTAAAGACAAACTTAGGAACTGTCGCTCCCTCCAACTTCCTGCCCAATTGACCGCACCTGCAGTTAATCAGGAGGCAAAGGATAAAAATGCTGCCCAGATACTCCTGAGTGTGGAACCTCGTCTGAGCAAACCGCAGCGCTCCATGGTCATCTCGTGCCCCTTCCCCTTCCCCTTTCCCTTTCCCCCTTCCCCCTTCCCCTTCCCCCCTTCCCCCTTCCCCTTCCCCTGCTCTTGTGCTTCTCCTGTTTGGCTCCTTGACCTTCTGCTTCTGTACTCCTGGTTTCTTCCTCTGCCTGTCCCTCGGAACAACATCCGCAAATCAACTGACCATTACCTGTCTCTGACCATCCGCTTGCCTGTCCTTTCCAATAAAGAAGCACTTGCAATTGAGTCCGTCGGCTGGATTCCTGCGTTCGCAATGACAGGAACGGAACTTGTTCGTAATCCAGGGACTGCCTGTATGCATTATATGAATAGCTGGATATGGGCTTTTCCATTATGAAATAAAGTGTCATTAATTTACATTTATTTAGCAGACACTTCTTGTCCAAAGCAACTTCCAGTGAACTCTATGTAGTGTTATCAGCCCACACACCTTATTCACCAAGGTGATTTACACTGCTAGATACACTACTTACAATGGGTCACTCATCCATACACCAGTGGAGCACACATACTCTGTCGCTCACACACCTGAACAGCATGTCTTTGGATTGTGGGAGGAAACCAGAGCACCCAGAGGAAACCCACACAGATACAGGGAGAACATGCAAACTCCACACAGACTGAGCGGGGATCGAGCCCACGTCTGTTCTGGAAATGACGGTGACTGAGTCTTAGTGGAATGTCATATATTTCTGGTCAGTTGTAGGCATACACAAAAAATTGTGATCCAGTCTCAACTGTTTTTGACATTTTGTCCAGCTTCCAAAGAAAATGCACTTGCATTTACACAGAAGCAGGTTTGGCCAGGGCCTGCTTTCTAGTGAGTCTGGGGTTCGAGTCCTGCTTGGGGTGCCTTGCAGTGGATTGGCGTCCTGTCTGGGGTGTGTCCCCTCCCCCCTCAGCCTTGCGCTCTGTGTTGCTGGGTTAGGCTCCAGTTTGCCGCAACCCCGCTTGCGACAAGCAGCTGTAGACATTGTGTGTGTGAACAGAGGAGAGTTCTTGGCATATCCTTCAGCAATATTGCTGTAAATATTTTAGTGTGCATATTGGAATATATTGGTGCATTTTTGTGGGGCAGTTGGTAGAGTAGAGGTTTGAACTGCTGCCTTTGGACACAAGCGTTGCATGTTAAAATTTCACCTCCAGCTGTGATATCCTTCAGCAAGGTACTTACTCTAAATTTCTCTAGTAAAACATACCCATAAAAAGTGTAAATAGCCTAAAATTGGAAGTTGCTTTGGAGAAATGTATCAGCAGAATGAACACATACGGTATGTGGAGAGCATCACCAAGCTTTTACACTACACAAAATAGTAATATCTATGAGCTTGATTTCATTTCTGTAAAAAATTATTTTTCTTCTACATTTTTTATGTAAAATTATTTTTC
This sequence comes from Scleropages formosus, assembly GCF_900964775.1. Classification (NCBI taxonomy): domain Eukaryota; kingdom Metazoa; phylum Chordata; class Actinopteri; order Osteoglossiformes; family Osteoglossidae; genus Scleropages; species Scleropages formosus. Next base: position 4,814,278 of record NC_041815.1, on the reverse strand, counting down.
TTTTCAATTTAGCTTGGTTTGAGTAGAAGTGATGTGATACCACTACGGCATTGGATTTGTAGGCATTGACTTGAATGTTTCTGCAACATTTCACAAACTTCTACAAGAAAACAAGATTTTGTTTAACTCTGATGGACTTGTTCCTGTTTACAAACACAAGTTAAACACTGTGTATCTCCCAGGGAAGCCTTAGCATCTGGAACTGGATGACCTTCAGACCCAAGTTTTAATCATTATTCAGAATAAAGAAGTTATGAATTTCATGGGAAAGTTGAATGAACCTAAAGTTGTTAAATCACAGCAGACTGAAGAGCCATTGCTTGTAGTGAATGGTCTGTTAGTGTTGTGTCGTGTTGTGTGTTAGTGTGCTGAAGTTGCCAATTCCTTATTTTATTCAGTCTTATGTAACTGATCACAACCTGCTGCTGCAAAACAATGATTGTTTTGTTTTGCTTTTGACACTTTTATTCATTTTTCAGTCCACTTAGCCAGACAAGGTTACAGCTACACAGCTCCAAACCCAGAAAGCACACAGAGGAGTAAAGTCTAGACAGCATCCCAGTCTATCTTCAGCATCTGTTCACATCTTTGAAATGTTAGAAGAACATACAGAATGAGCACAAACCATGTACCAAATTCAACCCTGAAACCCTGGAACCGGGAGGTGTAAACAATACCCACTGAGGCACGAGGACACACTCTTGTAAGCACAGCTGCTTGCTTGACACATTTTTTTAAAGCAAGATGTGGACCTTAGAGCTCTAAGTGCTAAGTGCTTTTCTAAGAGCTCTGTGGGTTGACCCACAGTCCTGCTCTCCAGTGGGTCTGGGGTTCAAGTCCCGCTTGGGGTGCCTTGTGATGGACTGGCATCCTGTCCTGTGTGTGTCCCCTCCCCCTCCGGCCTTATGCCCTGTGTTGCCGGCTAGGCTCCGGTTCCCCGTGACCCCGTAAGGGACAAGCGGTTCTGAAAATGTGTCTGTGTGTGTAAATGCACTTTTCTCTGCAGCAAATTGCAATTACTTACCCATTTTATACAGCTGGACATTTCTACTGGAACAATTTTTGGGGTAAGTACCGTACTGAATGGTACAACACATGGAGGTTGGATTCAGACCTCAGGGGACTGGAGGTCTGAGTCCTATAGGATCATACTTGAACATGTGCTTGTACATTATTTCACTTGTCTGGCTGTTACACTCAAAGATTTATGTCTTTCAGAAAGTGTCGTAGCCCTTTCTGGTATATGTTGGTTCTGATATATAAACCATACTCACGAGAGGACTTACCTGATGTAGTAATTGGATCAATGTTTGACATGTGCATGTGTCTCAATCCCCTCTGAATTTATTCCTTCTGAGCTTTTTTTCATTAAAAATGTTGCAGTATATGGCTGTTGAAATCCGTTGTTTTGTTATGCAGAAAAATTTATAAATATATGTTTTAAAAACTTTTGTTGCTTGATTTAGAAGACATACTCCACACTCAGACTCAGCAAAGAGAAACTGTTATCACTTTGATTCAGCTGTAGCTGAAAAGCACACACCACCAACTAGGAACAGCAGATACACCACCCACTGTCTGCTGTTCTTTCACTTCCCATTACCAGCATCAGTGCTCTGTGTGTGTCCTGCTATAACTGTATTATTGTGTGATCCAATAGAATTAGTAGTATTTTATACTGGCTATACAAATCAATGCATTTCCTTTAAATGCTTGTCTTTGTCAGGGTTACAGAGGTCTGGAACCTATACCGGAATCACTGAGCACAAAGTTGAGGGTGTACACCCTGAACGGGACCCCAGTTACAGTAGGTATAACATATAATAATTGACAAATGTTCTTGTGGGCATCATTAAGTGAAATGGTTGGTTACATGTAGCCCATGTGCTGCATATTGAACACCACTGATTTAATCACAGTTGTTCACACACTGAAACCACTTGGGCCGAGCAGGGTCGCAGCAAGCCGTAGTCTAACCCAGCAACACAGCGCACAAGGCTGGAGGGGGAGAGGACACACCCAGGATGGGACGCCAGTCCCTCACAAGGCACCCCAAGCAGGACTCGAACCCCTGACCCACCAGAGAGCAGAACTGGCCCAAACCTGCGGCACCACAGTAGTTTAGTTTCATAAAAATACCAGTTAAAAAGTATAGTTTAGGAATGGCCTTGATACATTAGAGATAAATTTTGCTTTCTCCAAAACATGCAATTTTATGGACTCAGAGTTAACACCATTATTGTTCCAATATACCGCAGTTCTCCATGTCACATATGAGGATGGAATGTTTTCCACAGCATCTGTTCCAGAGATTGAACTCAATAACTTTCAAAAAAGAAAAAAGCTTAGTTTCCTTCACTTTACACTGTCATTGGTAGAGTCTGGGCTGGGGACCACATTTTGCATTTTGTCTGGGTTTAATTTGAAACATGCCTATGAGATGTAGGGGTTCCAAGGTTACTGGCAAAATCATAGGTTAATGAAAAGCGGATTTGCTGTAGGGAGGGTGAGAAGAACTGGGTTGTCAGCCTTGCAGCCTGACAAATTCCAACTCTTAGCACCCAACTGGACTGAAAGTTGGGTGCTGGGAAATCCATTTTCACATTTTCCGCTGAGAGTCAAAACACCTTTTGACAGTTTTGTTGTTTGGATGCATTTGGGATGAAACAAGTGAAGTCCAGTGCAAAGATTACAGATCATCAATAACAAAAAAAAAACAAATCCTTCACAAAATTTTATGGATTGTTTTAAAGGAAGACCTGGGAAACCCTCATCCACCTCACATGTGTGCACCTCTACTCTCATGCATGCGGGTCTTGTGTCACAGAGGCCTTAAGAGATTACACAGCTGCATCGTTGTGCTAAAATTTATGTTTATCTTCGCACATGATTCGTTTTAAGGTTATATAATGGTGCTATTGGCAACAAATGAGACCAGAAATGCCACAAAAGTGAAATCATTACAAGAGATTATGCTGGCAGATTGAACTACAGTCATGAAGGCTGGATGTCTTATTGTAATTTAAGCGATTGACAAGGACCTCCTAAAACATGAATTCCACCTCTGAATGAACTTCAGTTTAATTTGACACAAAAGTACTGTAGTGGTGCAGGGGTGTGGTGACGCAGTGGGTTTGACCGGGTCCTGCTCTCCGGTGGATCTGGGGTTCAAGTCCCGCTTGGGGTGCCTTGGGATGGATTGGCATCCTGTCCTGGGTGTGTCCCCTCCCCCTTCAGCCTTACGCCCTGTGTTGCCAGGTTAGGCTCCGGCTCCCTGTGACCCTGTATAGGACAAGCAGTTTCGGATGATGTGTGTGTGAGTACTGTAGTGCTAAGACAGTCCATAAGCGGAAATAATTGGTGCTTTAAATGCAGTTGTAAGAGGTGAAAAGGCACCTGGCCAAATCATCACACAGGAAAGACTTCAAGCAACATGTTTTCTGTAAATTGAATTATCTATAGTGAGAGGTCTTAGCACCAGCAGAGCAGAGGCCCTAGAAATAACACAAACACCTTTTGTACATAACTAACTTCATAAAAGAATGGTCTCCAAAATACGAAATCAATGCGTTTGTGCATCGCCTTTACCTCAGTCTTAATCATACAATTTTTCATTTTTAAGGGAACAACAGAACTGGATCTTAAATTTAAACTTGCAACCCTGTGTGAGCAAATTCCCAAAACATCACCTATCAAATGTAAGTCAACAAATTTCGGAAATGCTTTTCTGTAAAAAGAGCATATATCTAGAACAAAAATAAATGTTTTCTTTGAATCAGCTAAATGTTTTTCCAGTCTTTTTTTTTGTGTTTGTCTACATGTGTACTTCTGAGGAAAAACAACACGAATGCAACAGCTGTGAGGGATGGTCGCAGTTCACCAAATTGCTCCAAGTTTCACTGGAATAAGACAGAATCCAAACACTTAAACGTCTTGTAGCTATGCAAGAAGGAATGGATGAAAAATTGGTTTCTGAGCACCGCAGCGAGACCAGCTGGTGTCTCAACAGCTCCTGGGCTATGGGTTCAGATTGCATGGTAATCCAGCTCTATTTGGTATCTGGTATCCTGCCATCGTTCAAAGATATATTTCAAGTCAATCAGTGTTGCTACATTGCCCTTAGTGAGTACATGTGTGAGTGACTCCGCGTTTTTATTTGATAGATGAACGCTAAACTTGGTATTTGTGGTGCAGGATTTGTTACTAATCAAGGTAACGTTCTTAGTGCAAGGAAAATGAAAAAGGGGGAAGTAGGAGGTGTATATAGTATTTCTATAGACTGTCAAGTGAGCCTACCTATCATTGGCTAGTAGACCGCATCAAAATCCACATGCTACATGACTAAACCAGGCTTCCAGAAACTCCCTACCTTGTTTTTTTCTGAGATAGGCTCTTGGGCCACTGTAAGGTCCATACAACCTCACATTTGATGGATGGATGGATGGATGGATGGATGGATGGACGGACGGATGGATGGATGGATGGATAGATGGATGGATGGATAATTTATTCAACCTGCACAACAATGTAAGAGTTGCACGGTTGCACAGTGAGTAGCACTGCTGCCTCACAGCACATGTGTGGTGCGAGAGAACGTGTGTTTGATTCTGGCTTAGTCTGTGTGGAGTTTGTATGTCCCCCTTGTGTCTGTGTGGGTATCCTTTCGGTGCTCTGGTTTCCTCCCACAGCCCAAAGGCATAAGGTTCAGGTTGAGAAATTAAATTGCCTGTAATGTGTGTAAGTGTGTGCATTTGTGGCTACCCTGTGATGCATCCCCCTTGTGCCAAGTGCTTTCAGAATCTGCTCTGGATCACTGAAATCCTGCTCAGGACAAGTGGTTATTGAACTTGAAAAAAATGGTAGTGTTACCTTTAAAGATCAGCATTCTGTCTTACTGGTGTCACCCAACTGAATACAGGGATAAATTTAACTATGGCTAACTTGATACATATTAGTTTATATCTTTTTATGGAAATAAATGATATTACAGTTCTGCCATGAATGCCTAGTGTTTCTATAACAGTAGATTTAAATGTGCCTGTCTGCAACAAGGGACTTAAGTTCCTTTGACAGGACTAAAATGCCTTTAGGAAGCATAAGTTTGACAACCCAGTATTGCACATCAGTTAAAATTGCACTTTGTAGCATGTGTTCCCACAAAGGGTGTTCCAAACCTTTAGCAGCCCGAAAGAGTCAATCTCACACAGTAATGCCAGCAAGACCAGTTCTAAGCACAAGAAAACAGGACTCTTAGCAGCTAAACTCTCCCTTGATGACAGGTGCATCTGATAACTCAAATCCAGATTAATAATCTTTAAGACAAAGCAACCCTGAAAGCAGTACCAAAAATACCTGCTTACAGAAAGAAAGATGTGTTGGCTTGAACAAAGGGCAGGGCTGAAATGTTCTAGAAATGCCTTTGGAATGTTTTGTAGACCTTAGGGTCACATTTCGTCCGGATTGCTCCGAATCCAGGGACTCGTTCGGCTTGCTTTAGCCAGCAAACAGATGTTCCATGCATGGGCCAGTGATCTTCCCAAGGTGTCCCTGTGAGATCCATGCACTGAATATTACTGTCTTCACAAAGACTTCAGTCTAAAGTAAGCGGCCGTGGCAGCTGTTTATTAACATGCATGTTTCCCGGACTCACTTGCCGGTGGAATTCCTAGGAGCAGTCCTGCTGTCTTACCTTAACAAAGGAACTGAAAAAGTCGAAATGGGAAAAACAGTAAATCGTCTTGGGGAAAAAAAAAGTATTGGCTTAGCAGTGAAATAATAACAATATCTTCTTCTGTCCAGGTATACTTGATGGCAGTCAGAAACCAAAGGAGGAAGCGAGTACTCCTAAGTCATAAAACAAACTCACATTCGGTTTTGGTGTACTTGGTGTGCCAAGGAACATGGGGACCTCGGTCTGAACTTCAGGCTTCTCCATCTCACTTATTCCACTTCTTTTTTTTTCCTTGAAAAGACTGCAACAGGGAACTGACCATCCCCATTAGCAAACAGTATTCACAGACTGATGGCTTTTCAGTGAGAGCTGAAAGGTCGGATTGATTTAGGGACGTTATAGAAAATTCCTTGCTCTTGATCTTAAGTCTCTGTGGGGAGTTAATCAAGAAAACTCTGGAGAAAGAAAGCCTGTATCCACCATTCCATCTTAAATAAGGCATGACCAATATGGGGATGTTTTCCTAACAAAGAAGGTTGCTCTTAAGTTTAGCGGTTTGAAATGGATTGCGTATATTCTACAACTCTGAAAAAAGACAGTATTTACCTTCCATGTTTTAAACAACTTTTTTTTTATGGGATTCTCAATCCTTTAGTGCTGAAATTTAAAGGAGAACATGTCTAATGTGTTTGCCTAGTTCCCTAGGGGCGGCATGGTGGCACAGCTGTATCACAGCACCTGGGTGGTGCAAGAGGATATGGGTTCAATCCCTGCCTAGTCTGTGTGGAATTTGCATGTTCTCCCCATGTCTGTGTGGGTTTCCTCTGGGTGCTCTGGTTTCCTCCCACAGTCCAAAGACATGCTGTTGAGGTTCCCCTATAGTGTGTGAGTGACAGAGAGAGTGTGTGTGCTCCACTGGTGTATGGATGAGTGATGCAGTGTAAATCACCCTGGTCAATAAAGTGTGGGGGCTGATAACACTACATAGAATTCATTGGAAGTTGCTTTGGAGAAAAGTGTCAGCTAAATAATTAAATGAAAATGTAGTTAATGTCTAGCTACACAAACAGTTTACCATTTTTTTGTGTAGTACATACACAAATCATTGTTTTATTTCACTACATGTTGCCGTTGTTTTGTGAAGCCATGACCGAAGACTCTGTGGACGATTTAATCCTTGAAAATGGACAATGGAGTCAATTTTGTCACGTCGGTTTGAAACTACATGATGAATTGTTTCAGAGTATTGCTCCCAGCATTGGGTTTAAGGTGAGTCTCACTCCCTTGCATGAAGTGACAGTAATTGTCTTGAAATTAAAAGGGTTATGCAGTGAAACAGAACCTTCCCACTCGGCCAACTCCTTTGACTTATTTAAGCCAAAATGATGAACTCTAAAGAATTTGTGAATCTCTTTAAGCTTTTTCCAGCCATGACGACCTCTGCAACTGGAAGAAAAATATGGCGTAGTACATTGTTATACTTTTAATGGTCAAGTATGGTAAAGTAGAATTTGGTAGAATGTGTCTGAGTGTGGGAGCAGTCATACCTTTTTAAAGGTATTTTTTTCCAGAAGAACTATCTCTGAAAACAATAGGAAGTGCAAGAAATATCTGAGGTTGCCTTAAATATTGGCGGTTGATATATCCAAAGCCACCAGGAAATGAGAGGTAATTTGATAACATTAACATTTTTTATAGTTTTTGAATTTTTTGTCTGCTCATTTATACTGTCATATATCTCATTTGTGCAATTAACACTTGAGGCTTTGAACTGCTTTTCCAAAAGCCTCTTTGAACCAGACCAGCCAAGAAGTTCTGTACATTTTTGTGTCAGCCAGTTAACTCCCAAAAGGGAAGTATTAACAAGACACATGGTAAGGGTTACATCATCCATGTGTACTTTGTAAAACTGATAGATAGTGTAAATAATTTATGGCTTAACTTGGAAAACTAGAAAATAAATTCTTTCTTTTTTGGGTTGCAGAGTAAAACGAATGGAATAAAAGTATTCCTAATGAAAGTCAACTTTCAAGAAGGTTTTCAGAGGCAGGTGTATAAAATTGTCATGGTTTCCTCTTGGAATTCAGATGCTGGACCCAAGTGCGGGGCTCAGGGTGTTTTATTAAGGGAAATCCAAAACTTGTTGTCCAAAAATAGGCAGGGGTCGCCGAGGCGCGAACGTAGGCAAAAGGAGAATCCGAACGACGTAATATACAAAGACAGGCTCTAGGTCAAGGAAATACTAGGAAGACTTGAAGACAAAGGAGAAAGGCTCGGGAACAAGGACAAGGAGATCGGGAAACAGGGGTGAGCAGGAAAGCAGATGCAACACACAGGCGACTAGCAAGGCTGAACTGAGGTTCCATGTCCTGCTGTGCTCTGAGCTCCCTTTTATGCGAGCATCTCGTGACCCGCCGCAGGTTCGCTATCTATCAGTATTTAAATGGGAAATTGTTGCAGAACAGTAATGACTCTATGCCTATAAACATTCCTGAGCTGGTTTTCCAATTTTAAAATGTTCGGAAAGAGGTTATTAGGAAATTCAATTAAGTCAAAAAGGTTAAAAAGTGAAAAATACTGACTGGTGCAATTTCCATGGGGATGGATGACATGCATAGGGGGGCGTGGTGGCGCAGTGGGTTGGACCAGGTCCTGTTCTCTGGTGGGTCTGGGGTTCGAGTCCCGCTTGGGGTACCTTGTGACGGACTGGCATCCCGTCCTGGGTGAGTCCCCTCCCCCTCTGGCCTTACGCCCTGTGTTACCGGGTAGGCTCCGGTTCCCCGTGACCCCGTATGGGACAAGCGGTTCTGAAAATGCGTGCGTGTGTAACAACACACAATTGCTGCCATTGTGTTGCCTGAGAAGTTGTGCCTTTCTACAGCTGTGTCTGACAAAGTTTTCAATTTTTACGTCCTGCCATGCTGTCAAATTTAAAATAAGATGACATTTTTCCTTAATTCAAAAACGATTTAACAGATGGGGTACTTCAATCTGTTATGCACACCAGAGAAAATGTGCAAAGCAAATGTTTACAAAACAAATCACTGCTATTGAATTTTTGCACTTTTCTCCAATATTTTGCCCTACAGTTTTAATTCAAGTTCAAGGTCAAGTTGTTTTTATTGTCATTCCTCTATAAAGCTTGTATACAGTGGACCGAAATGTCGTTTCTCCGGAGACCATGGCATGGTGCAACGCAGAACAGGATTACAGGACAGTAAATACACAGGACAGAACGTGGATGCGGAGCTTCAAAATAAAATTATCTAAATTTGAAAAACAGCAAGGTAAGTTAGTAAACAAAAACAATGCTTCTTGGCAGCTGCCCGTTAAAATTACCGAGACATTTCCGTTGCATTCACTTAGCTCCTAGAACTAAAGCACTTAGGTTCTGCAGGCCTTTAAAGGCAGCTTCCTTCCTAGCCGTGCGTAGGTCCGGAAAACTGACTGTGTACTGCTAAAGGAAGAATCTCTGCGGCATTTCAAAAACATCAGGCAGCCAGATGGTAAGGAAAACTTTCCTTAACTAAGCTCTTGGGGAGCAGAGAGCCACAGCATGTGCAACAGCCAAATTGCGTCTTGTAAACAAAAACGGAAGCTTGTTTGTCTTTGAGCTATTAACACATATTCAATCTCCACCAAAGTAATACATGGTAAAACTAGGATTAAAATGATGAAGGTTTGTGAGTATTTTTTGTATCATCCATTCTTTTCTTGGGGGGATGCGGTGGTTCAGTGGGTTTGGCCGGGTCCTGCTCTCTGGTGGGTCTGGGGTTCGAGTCCTGCTTGGGGTGCCTTGCGATGGATTGGCATTCCATCCGGGGTGTGTCCCCTGCGCCCCGTGCCGCCGGGCTAGGCTCCGGCTTGTAGCGACACCCTTCGGGACAAGCGGTATCAGCTAGTGTGTGTGCATTCTCTTCCTTTTTGGGATTTCCTATATTCTCAGTATTCCTCTCAGCTCCTATTTGATGACATTTCTGTGGAACGTGAAATTCCTTGAAACTCATTTCATCCATATAAATCTGATCCTGCAGGGTGGCTCAGCAGCTGTTGTGAAACAAGGGTTCTTTGAACCCTTCAGAACTTGGACAGAAGCCGCCTGATATGTTTGGAAGGCACTTTGGCACGGCTTTCATGTTAACCAGCACCACCAACTTCGCTGGAGCGAAAGAGGCAAGCACACGCATGACAGCCGTTCGAGGAAGCACTCGGTCGAGCTGCTTTCGGACTCTGTGCCCCAAGCGCAGTCGTGAGCAGAGCTCAGCTCAGCAGAAAGCTGCTGGGACCAGATGGTCTGAGTGGTAATTCAGACTCCCAGGCTGAGTGATCAATCATTTGTTTGCTGCTGGCAAGCAGATTGGCCAAATAACAATCTGCAGTTGAGAGTTTGCAAACAGCGCCATTCAGCGAAGTGTGCTTCACAGGCAGGGTCTTGCATACAAATATTAAAATATGAAAAAGAGAGATAAAAAAATATCTCATGCAGATGTCATGTGGCCTGCGAATATTCCGTTCCATCCCGCAGAGCGACAGTGACGAATCACAGACCGCTTGGCTCCAACCTTCACGTTACCTTAATTTGCTTTACATTGCCTCTATGACGTGTTTTCCTTTAACTTTGTCCTGATTCACACCACGCCGTCTGCTTCTAATCAGTTCAAATTTCATAATTGCTTAAGGGCTACACACAGAGGTCAGCCTAAAAATACTCTTCACACAAACACACACAAACACAAAGAACATTACGTGAAAAAATTCTAGTATGGTTGTAACAAATTAGTTCTGCCAAAGGACACACAACAACAACAGTTGACAGTTTGAATTAGAAGGCGTCACATATTAACTTGTGTCTTTTTTGTTAGATTGGTTGCTTTTTGGCTTCACTGTACTATCACCACTATAAGACTCCCTGGTGGAGTTAACAAGCCAGATGTACCGTGTTTTTTTTTCTTTCTGTCTTTGAAGCATCTATTGTGTTAATGAATGTGTTGTGTCAAGTCGGTGTCACAGCTGACAGGCTGTAAAGTGTGTCTTAAGGGTGCCGCCTCTCTGTCTCCGCATTTTTGGGGCGGTCTGAGTAATTACGAGGAACGCTGCTCTTGAACTAGGGAAAGTACATTGTTGAGCTAGGCAAGTAACAATAGACATGCTCCTCTACTTATGATGGTTCGATTTAGGATTTTTCGAAATTACGATGCTGTGATAGCGATACGCATTCGGTAGAATCCAAACCTCCAGTTTTGAATTTCGATGTCTTCCCGCGCTTGCGATACACGGTGGGATACTTTCTCCTGATGCTGGGTGATGGCAGCGAGCCACAGCATCCACTCAACCACGCTCACCGTCTCTGCAGCGATCACGCCAACAAGTGTAAATAACCAAGCGTTTCTTTGTTTTGTGTTTTCGCATCCCATCATGTCTACTAAACGCCCATGTGTGTCTCCCGCTTAAATTTTCCCACCTGTAGGCTATGGTAAATAAGTGTCCTGAGAACATTTAAGGTAGGCTAGGCCAGACAATGATGTTCGGTAGGTGCGGTACTGTACTTTCTTCGACTTACGATTTTTCCACTTACAACGGGTTTATCGGAACGTAACCCCATCGTTAGTCGAGGAGCATCTGTACACTAAAAGCTGCCAATATACAGTTAAACATTAAACTTCTACGTATTTACATTGATAATTAGTGTCAGCATCACAATGAATGGTTCATGCATTTCAAACAGAAGGTAAAGTATTATAATTTTTTAAGAAATAAACTTTTAAAGAAGTAATAAATTATTAACTTTTGTGTTATATGTTATGGAAAATACACTGGCCCCTCAATTTATGAACACAATGAGGACCAGAAGTCTAGTTTACATCTTGATTAGTTTGTAACTCACACACACATTGGCTAAAGCCGCTTGTCCTAAGTGGCGGTCACGGCGAGCCGGAGCCTAACCCAGCAACACAGGGCATAAGGCTGGAGCGGACACACCCAGGACGGGATGCCAGTCCATCACAAGGCACCCCAAGCAGGACTCAAACCCCAGACCTACCAGAGAGAAGGCAGAGGCCGAACCTGCTGCATCACTCTTTAGTTTGTAACTCCACCAAATGAATCTAATAATAATAATAATAATAATAATAATAAGAAGAAGAAGAAGAAGAAGAAGAAGAAGAAGAAGAATACCTTGCCCATGTAAATTCCTATTCAGTGCCAACTGTAGACCAATTCTGTAGACTGTAGACCAATCACATAAACCCGTTCAGCTACAGGTAGAAATCCAGGTCGGTTTCATTTCATTATTTACTCAGTCATTCATGCAAAAGAGAAATTTTAGAAAACAGAGCAGTAAATATTGTAAATGAGTGCATCCCATCCAGGGAGTACCATATCTGTGCTTCCAGGATACGCTCTGGACAACCACAAACTTGCGTTAGGTTCACTGTTCATTGGCAGAGTGTGAGTAGGTGGGAAAAGTGAAGAAAATATAATGCAAAAAAACCTGAAAATTTCTGTAACGCAAGGATGCAGTTCAATATATAGTATAAAAAGCTTTCAAATGTCAAGTATCTAATGAAGAGTAGGACAATATTTTGCCTTCAGAGAAATTTTCTGTTCATTTTGGCATCCTGTTATAAAAGATATAAAATGCAGGGATGCAGGACCTTTTCTCAAGAATTGGAAGCCTGCTTTTCTTCAAAAGTTGAAAAATGCAGACAAAGAATCCCACAGGCTACTAAGCAGTTTTCCAATAACGTTTTATGTTTAATGCTCTCATCTCTTGATTGGGGGAAGCATGGAAGGAGACGTACTTCGTGCGAGTATTTCTACAAGCACTCTTAAATCTGTTTAGAAGCATTCATGCAGTTTTTCCCTGTTGCGCATATAGTTTTTTCATTTTCAACAATGTTCATCCCACCAAATTAAACAATTTAGTACTTTTTATTTTTTTATTCTGTGTTTTTTAGTGAAAGGTGTACATAGAAATGTGATAACAATTGTATAATGTGGTGGTTAGCTGCATTTTTATCAAATGTAACACTACAGTGTTTAACACAATGCTGCTTGAAGTCCTGCCGCCAGTCTGAACTGACTGAGGTCTTCCAGTGAAAAAATCCAAAATCCAGTTACAGAGGGAGATAGCTGGGTTTTTTCTGGTGCATTTCTCCATGTTCAAGGGTACAACAGCAAAGCACGGAGTAGGGATTCTATGTACAGATTACAAATCTATGTCCACCACTACATTGCTTACTGCCCCATAATTCAGGGACCAGCTTTTAAATCCTTTCATATAGTTATATTCAGAGTCAAAGCCAGCTTTATTCTCACTTCCACAATATGTTCAGAACATACATTGGAGTGAAATAACATTTCTCCAGGACCACGGTATGACATAGAGGACAACATATACAACATATACTATTACTACTACAGTACAGTTCACAGTAACTAACTACTAAACTATAAACACTATGGAATAAAGTGCAGTGGTGTGGTCGATACAATAAATAGAAATTTAAACAGATTTAAAAGTGGTAGAGCAAAAAAAGTGAGTTTTTTTGTGCAATAGTTGTTTGGAAAAAAAGGGTAGTGTGACATAATCTAGGTCATTGTGTAATGTACTAAAGTAATACAGCAGTTATACTTGGGATGAACCCCAATTTAAGTGGGGTTTCAGCAGAGACTGTCAGGGAACTGAGAGGACAATTTCTGCAGACCGTATGAAAGTGGCTGGTGTCCTTCTGGATGGCGGGGTTTGGT